>NW_028270167.1:85104642-85467142 GCF_037043375.1 Chiloscyllium plagiosum
ACACACAGCGAGAGAGGGACACGCGCACACACAGCCAGGGAGGGACATGCACACAGAGCGAGGGAGGGACACCACACACACACACACACACACACACACACACACACACACAGAGCAAGAGAGGTACACTCGCAAACAAAGCGAGGGGGCGACATATGCACACACAGCGAGGCAGGGCCAGGCACGCACGCGCACTGCAAGCGGGACACACACACACACACAGCAAGAGAGGGACACGCGCACACACAGCCAGGGAGTGATACATGCACACACAGCGAGGGAGGGAGGGTCACACTCTCACACACACACACACACAGAGCAAGAGAGGGACACGCACACACACAGCCAGGGAGGGACATGCACACACAGCGAGGGAGAGTCACACAGAAACACACACACAGAGCAAGAGAGGGATTCACGCAGACACACAGCGAGGTGGAGACACATGCACACGCAGCGAGGGAGGGCCACACACACACGCGCACAGCAAGAGAGTCTCTCACTGACATATACACACACACACACACACACACAACACAGCAAGTAGGGGGAACAGCGAGGGAGGGACACACACACACAGACAGTGAGAGTGGGATCACACACACACAGAGCGAGGGAGGGACACATACACACACACACACACACACACACAGAGCGAGGGAGGTACAAACACACGCACGCACAGCAAGGGAGGGACGGACACACACACACAGATACAGTGAAGGGGATACACACACACACAGAGGAGGACCCGCACACTCACAGCGTGGGAGGGAGACACACTTATACACACACACACACACACACACGGGAGGGACACACACACAGAGCAAGGGAGTGACACGTGCACACACAGTGAGAGAGGGACATGCGCACACAGCGAGGGAAGGACATGTACATACACAGCGAGGGAGGGACATGCACACGCACACACACACTGGGAGGGATGGAGACACATACACACACATACAGCGAGGGGAACACGCACACTCACAGTAAGGGAGGCAGACGCACACACAGAGCGAGAGAGAGAGACACATACACACAACGCGAGGGAGTGACACACGCGCAGCCAACGAGTGAGGGACACGTAGCGAAGGGACACACACACACAAACACATACTGTGAGGGTGTGACACATACACACACACAATGGAGAAGGGACACAAGCACACACACACACAGCAAGCGAGACACACACACACATACAGCGAGCGAGGGACACAATCAAACCCATACTGTGAGGGTGTGACACACAATGACGAAGGGACACACACACAGACACAGCGAGGGGTGACATGCACACACACACTGCGATGGAGGGACACACACACACACAGTGAGGTGGGACATACACACAGCGAGGGAGGGACACGCACACAGCGAGGGAGGGACACACACACGCACAGCGAGGGAGGGATACGCGCACACACAGCGAGTGAGGGACACACGCGTGCACACACACACACACACAGGGAAGAACACGCACAGACAGCGAGGAACGGACACACATACACACGCAACGAGTGAGAGACACAGACAGCAAGGGAGGGACACGCAAACACAGCGGGAGAGGAACATACGCAAACACACACAGCGAGGGAGGGCCACACTCATACACAGCGAGGGAGGGACACACACACGCACACACAGGGAAGGAGGGACAAGCACACACACGGCGAGGGGGAGGGCATGTGTACAGGAATTGAGAGGGGACACGCACAGACGTGGTGAGAGAGGGACACACACACAGCGAGGGAGGGACACGCACATGCAAACAGTGAGGGGGATACACGCAGACACACAGCGAGGGACGGACACACACGCAAAGTGAAGGAGGGACACGCACAGCGAGGGGGGACATGCACTCAAACAGCGAGGGGAGAAGCGCACACATAGTGAGGGGGATATACACAAAGTGCAATGGAGGGACACACACACACACACACACTCTCACACACACACACACAAAGAGCGAGGGAGTGACACGCGCACACACAGCCAGAGGGACACACACATGCACAAAGCGAGGGTGGGACACACACACACACTGCAAGAGCGACACACATACTCACAGCAAGAGGGACAGACACACACAGAGCAAGGAAGGTACACGCGCATGCACAAGCACACAAACAGAAAAACACACAGCGAGAGAGAGAGAGACACACACACAGTGAGAGAGGGACATGCTTACACAGCGAGGGAGACACACAGAGCAAGAGAGCGACACTCACAAACACAGCGAGGGGGAGACACATGCACACACAGCGAGGGAAGGCCACGCACGCACGCGCACAGCAAGAGGGACACACACACACAGAGCAAGGGAGCGACATGCACACACAGCGAGGGAGGGTCACACACGCACACACACACACACACACACACACAGAGGGACGGACACACACACACACATACACACACAGAGAGAGGGACGGACACACACACACACACATACACAGTGAGGGGGGGACACGCACACACACAAATACAGCGAGGGAGGGACGGACACACTTTCACAGATGCAGTGAAGGGGATACACACACACATATACACACACACACACACACACACAGACACAGCGAGGGGGACCCGCACACTCACAGCATGGGAGGGAGACACACTTACACACACAGAGGGAGGGACACGCACATAAACACACACACAGAGCAAGGAAGTGATACGCACACACACAGCGAGAGAGAGAAACATACACACACAGCGATGGAGTGACACACACTCAAACAGCGAGTGAGGGACACGCAGTGAAGGGGGGACACAAACACATACACTGACGATGGGACACGTACACACAAACATCGAGGAAGAGACACACACATACAAACACACACAGCGAGCGAGGGACTTTCTGAGACACGCAGCGAGGGAGGGATGCGCGCACACACAGCGAGGGAGGGACGCGCACACACACAGCGAGGGAGGGACGCGCACACACACAGCGAGGGAGGGATGCGCACACACACACAGCGAGGGAGGGACGCGCACACACACAGCGAGGGAGGGACACGCACGCACACACACAGCGAGGGAGGGACGCGCACACACACAGCGAGGGGGGGACGCGCACACACACACAGCGAGGGAGGGACGCGCGCACACACACAGGGAAGGAGGGACAAGCAGACACACGGAGAGGGGGAGGGTGTGTGCACAGACATTGAGAGGGACACACACACACACAGCGAGAGAGGGCACGCACAGGCACTGCGAGGGAGGGACACATGCACACACAGCAAGGAGGGACATGCACTCACACACCGAGGGGAGATGCGCACATACAATGAGGGGGATATACACAAAGAGCAAGGGAGAGACACACACATACAATACACACACACACACAAAGGAGGGACACACACACACAGCAAGGGAGTGACACAGTAAGAGAGAGGGACATGCGCACACAGCGAGGGAAGGACATGCGCACACACATACACACACACAGACAGACAGACACACACACAGCGTGAGAGAGAGACACATACACACAATGCGAGGGAGTGACACCCACGCAACCAACAAGTGAGGGACACGCAGCGAAAGGGGACACACACAAACACATACTGTGAGGGTGTGACACAGACACACACACAATGAGGAAGGGACACACACACACACAGAGCAAGCGAGACACACAAACACACAGTGAGCGAGGGACACACACAGCAAGGGAGGGACTTACTGAGACACGCAGAGAGGGAGGAACATGCACATGCACAGCGAGGGAGGGACACGCACACACAGTGAGGGAGTGACATGCACACACAGCGAGAGAGAGACACACAAACAGCGAGGGAGTGAAACGTACACACACAGAGTGAGGGAGGGACACACACTCACAGACAGCGAGGGAGGGAAGGACATGCACACACTCAGTAAGTGAGGGACACACACACAGCAAGGGAAAGACATGCACACACACAATGAGGGGGGGTCATACACAAACACACACAGCGAGGGAAGGGTGCGCGCACGCGCACACAGACACACAAACACAGGGAAGGAGGGACAAGCATACACACGGCGAGGGGGAGGGCATGTGCACAGTAATTGAGAGGGGGCACGCACACACAGCGAGAGGGGACACACACAAATACGGCGAGGGAGGAACACAGGCACATACAGCAAGGGGGGGGCATGCACTCACACAGCGAGGGGAGATGCGCACATGCAGTTAGGGGGATATACACAAAGAGCAAGGGAGGGACACACACAAGGGATGGACACACACACACACATAGCGTGGGAGTGACACGCACACACAGCAAGAGGGTAGCACACACACACAAAGCAAGGGAGAGACACGCACACATACACACACAGAGTGAGGGAGGGACACTCACATACACTGCAAGAGGGACGCACATACTCACAGCAAGAGGGGGACACGCACACACAGTGAGGGAGGGAAATGCGCATGCGCAAGCACACAAACACAGGCACACAGCGAGAGACGGACACACAACTAGATGGCAAGGGAGAGACACACACATATACACATAGCGAGGGGGCGACACAAGCACACACAGCGAGGGAGGGCCACACACACACACGCACAGCAAGAGGGACACACACACACACAGAGAAAGGGGGGAAAACTCACACATACACAGTGAGGGAGGGACACGCACACATACAGACAGCAAGCGTGGGACCCCCCCACACACGCGCACACACACGTACACACACGGAGCGAAGGAGGGACGGACACACACACAGTAAGGAGGGACACACACATAGTGAGGAGGGACACACATACACACACACACACAGAGCAAGGGGGCGACACATGAACACACACGTACAGGAAGCGGGACACACACACACACACACCCACACACAGAGCGAGGGAGGGACACACACATAGACAGAGGGAGGGAGGGACACACACGCACGCACACACACAGAGCGAGGGAGACACACACACACACACACACACAGACAACGAGGGAGCGACACATAGAAATTGAGAGGGGGAACAAACACAGCGAGAGAGGACACACACAGACACGGCAAGGGTGGGACACGCACACAGCAAGCTGGTCACACACTCACGCACACAAGGGACGGACACACACGAAGCGAGGGAGTGACACGCACACATACATACACACACAAACACAGAGCAAGGGAGATACATGCACACACGCACACATGCACACAAGGGACGGACACACACACGCAAAGCGAGAGAGGGACACGCACAGATACACACACACACACACACACACACACACACACACACATAAACACAGAGCAAGGGACAGACGCGTGCACACACAGCGAGGGAGGGACACAAACAAACAGATAGGGAGCGACATACAAACACACACAGCGAGGTGATTATCCGCAGACACACGGCGAGGGAGGGTCACACACAGCGAGGGACAGGGACACACATACTCAAAGCGAAGGAGGGACACGCAAACACACACACATTGAGCGGGATACACGCAGACACACAGCGAGGGAGGGACACACTCACACTGCAAGGGACGGGGACAATTACATGCAAAGCGAAGGAGTGACACGCACACATACACACACACACACACACACACACACACACACAAACACAGAGCAAGGGAGAGACATGCAGACAGAGCGAGGGAGGGACACACACACTGTGAGGAACGGGGACACACACACGCAAAGTGAAGGAAGGACACGCACACATACACACACACACACAGCGAGGGACAGACACACACACAGCGAGGGAGGGATACGCACATGCACACAGTGAGGGGGATACACGCAGACACACAGCGAGGGACGGGGACACACACACGCAAAGTGAAGGAGGGACACACACACAGCGAGGCAGGGACACACGCACATACACACACACACAAACACAGAGCAAGTGAGATATGCGCACACACAGCGTGGGAGGGGCAAACACACACTCTTACTGTGAGGGGAATACACGCAGACAGACAGCAAGGGAGGGACAGGCACATACACTGCAAGGGAGGGACACACACACACCGTGAAGGAGGGACAAGCACTCACATGTCGAGGGGGAGGGCATGTGTACAGAAATTGAGAGGGGGCACACACATACAGCAAGAGAGGACACACACAGCCACGGCAAGGGTGGGACACGCGCACACAGCAAGCTGGTCACACACTCGCACACATAAGGGACGGACACACACACGCGAAGCGAGGGAATGACACACACACATACATACACACACAAACAGAGCAAGGGAGGGATATGCACACGCGCACACATGCACACAAGTGATGGACACACACACATAGAGCAAGGGCGGGACATGCACACACGCACACAAGGGAAGGACATATACATAAAGCGAGGGAGGGACACACACAGATACACACACACACACACACACACACATAATCACAGAGCAAGGGACGGACGCGTGCACACACAGCGATGGAGGGACACAAACACACAACGAGGGAGCGACGTACAAACACACACAGTGAGGGGGTTACCCGCAGACACACAGCGAGGGAGGGATACACACACAAACACACACACACACACACACACACACACACAGCGAGAGGGGACACACACAGACACGGCAAGGGTGGGACACGCGCACACAGCAAGGGGGGACACGCACTCACACACACAAGGGACGGACACATGGACACACAAAGCGAGGGAGGGTCACTCACACATGCATACACAAACAGAAACACAGAGCAAAGGAGGGACATACACACACGCATACACAAACACAAGGAATGGACACACACACGCAAACCGAAGGAGGGACACGCACGCATACACAAACACAGATCAAGGGACGGACATGCACACACACACACTCTCACACAAGGGACGGACACACACACAAAGCGAGGGAGGGACACGCACACACGCGCAGACACACATACACTGCAAGAGGGACACACATACTCCCAGCAAGAGGGACAGACACACACAGAGAAAGGGAGGGACACGTGCATGCGCAAGCAAAGAAAAAGAAACAAACACAGCGAGAGAGACACACACACACAGTGAGAGAGGGACACCTTGGCTGTGTGTGGGCGTATCCCTCTCTTGCTCTGTGTGTGTGTGTGTGTGTGTGTTTGTGTGTGTGTCCCTCGCTCGCTGTGTGTGCATGTCCCTCGCGCACACAAACGGAGCGAAGGAGGGACGGACACACACACAGTAAGGAGGGACATAAATACACACACAGAGCGAGGGGGCGACACATGAACACACACGTACAGGAAGCGGGACACACACACACACCCACACACAGAGCGAGGGAGGGACACACACATACACAGAGGGAGGGAGGGACACACACACACGCACACACACAGAGCGAGGGAGACACACACACACACACACACACACAGAGCGAGGGACACACACACACACACACACAACGAGGGAGCGACACATGCATGAGAAAGCACACGAACACAGACACACAGCGAGGGAGGGACAAGCACACACACACACACACACAGAGGGAGGGACACGCGCACACACACACACACACACGCACACACGCACACACACACACACACACAAAGACAGCGAGAGAGGGACATGCACATACAGCGGGGGAGCGACACGTTCATGAGGAAGCACACAAACACAGACATATTCAGCGAGAGAGGGACACGCACACACACAGCCAGGGAGGGACATGCATACACAGCGAGGGACGGAGACACACAAACACACACACAGAACAGGAGAGGGAGACATGCACACAGAGTGAGGGAGGGCCACACACACACAGCGAGGGAGGGCCACGCACACCAAGAGGGGGACACACACACACACAGAGCAGGGGGGGAAACTCACACATACACAACGAGGGAGGGACACGCACAGACACAGCAGGGGAAGGACATGCACGCGCGCACACACACAGTGAGGTGGGACACACACACACAGCGAGGGAGGGAGAACACACACATACACACATACAGCGAGGGAGGGACACGCGCGCGCGCAGACCCACACACACTCTCAGAGAGGGAGGGACATACGCGCGTGCACACACACACACAGCGAGGAGGGGGACACACACTCACAGCAAGGGAGGGAGACACACGCACACACACGGCAAGTGAGGAACACGCAGTGAAGGGGGAGACACACAAACACATAATGTGAGAGTGTGACACGTACACACTAGAGGAAGGGAAACACACAGCGAGCGAGGGATACACACAGCGAGCGAGGGACATGCTGAGACACGCAGCGAGGGAGGGACATGCACACGCACAGCGAGGGAGGGGTACGCACACGCACAGCGAAGGAGGGATGCACACACACAGCAAGGGAGGAACAGGCACGCACACAAACACAGAGCGAAGGAGGGAAGGACATGCACACACATAGCATGGGAGGGACACACACACACCGGGAAGGAGGGAGAAGCACACACACGGCGAGGGGCAGGGCATGTGCACAGAAATTGACAGGAAGCACGCACACACAGCGAGAGGGGACACACACAGACACAGCAAGGGAGGGACACACGCACACACAGCAAGAGGGGATATGCACTCACACAGTGAGGGAGGGACACACACACACAGAGCGAGGGAGTGACACGCGCACACACAAGAGGGACACACACACACAAAGCGAGGGAGGGTCACGCACACATACACACAGTTAAGGGGATACACGCAGACACACAGCGTGGGAGGGACATGCACACACAGCAAGGGGGGACATGCACTCACACACGCACAGCAAGAGACACACACACACACACAGGGGAAACTGACACATACACAGCAAGGGACACGCACACACACAGCGACGGAAAAACACACACAGACACAGACAGCGAAGGTGGGACTGCACAAACACACAGCGAGGGAGAGGCGCATACACACACAGAGCAAGGGGGGACATACACATACACACACAGAGCAAGGGAGGGACACACAGACACAGCGAGGGAAGGACACACACACACACACAGCGAGGAGGAACACGCGCGCACACACAGCGAGGGAGTGACACACACACACACACAAACAGCGAGTGAGGGACACGCTGTGAAGGGGCGACACAAAAACACATACTGCGACGGTGTGACACGTACACACACACAACGAGGAAGGGACACGCGCGCACACACACACACACAGTGAGCGAAAGGCTTGCTGAGACACGCAGCAAGATAGGGACATGCACACGCACAGCGAGGGAGGGAGGGACACGCTCATTCACAGCAAGGGAAGGACATGAACACACACACAGTGAGAGGCGACACGCACAGAAATGGCGAGGGAGGAATACACACACACAGCAAGGGGGTCATGCACTCACACAGCAAGGGGAGATGAGCGCACACAGTGAGGGGAATATACAAAGAGCAAGGGAGGGAGACACACACACACACACACAGCGAGGGAGGGACACTCACATACACTGCAAGAGGGATACACATACACTACAACAGGGACACACATACTCACAGCAAGAGGAGGGCACGCACACACAGCGAGGGAGGGACACACGCATGTGCAAGCACAAAATTACAGACACACACAGCGAGAGAGGGACACGAACACAGAGCCAGGAAGAGACATGCACACACAGTGAGGGAGGGACACGCACAAACACAAACACACACACAGCGCACACAAACACACACACAGCGCAAGAGAGGGACATGTGCACACCCACCGAGGGGGCGACACATGCACACTCAGCGAGGGAGGGCCACGCACACACGCAGCGAGTGGGGGACACGCACACACACAGCGAGGGAGGTACACATATACACAGTGAGGGGACACGCACAAACTGCAAGAATGAGAGACATGCACACACAGCGAGGGAGGGACACACACACAGCGTGGGGGAGACACATGCACACACAGCGAGGGAGGGCCATGCACACACACAGCGAGTGGGGCCACGCACACACACAGCGAGTGGGGGACATGCACACACACAGGGAGGGAGGTACATGCACACACACAGCGAGGGAGGGACACACACACACACAGCGAGGAAGGGACATGCACACACAGCGAGGAAGGGACACACAAAGCGAGGGAGGGACACACAAAGCGAGGGAGGGACACACACACACACAGCGAGGGAGGGACACACACACACACAGCGAGGGAGGGACACACACACACAGCGAGGGAGGGACACACACACACAGCGAGGGAGGGACACACACACACACAGCGAGGGAGGGACACACACACACAGCGAGGGAGGAACACACACAAACACAACGAGGGAGGGACACGCACACACAGCGAGGGAGGGACACACACACACACACAGCGAGGGAGGGACACACACACACACACAGCGAGGGAGGGACACACACACACAGCGAGGGAGGGACACACACACACAGCGAGGGAGGGACACACACAAATACAACGAGGGACACGCACACACAGCGAGGGAGGGACACGCACACACACAAAGCGAGGGTGGGAGACACACACACACAGCGAGGGAGGGACACACACACACAGCGAGGGAGGGACACGCACACACACAGCGAGGGAGGGAGACACACACACACGGCGATGGAAGGACACACACACACAGCGAGGGAGGGACACGCACACACAAAGCGAGGGAGGGAGACACACAAACACAACGAGGGAGGGACACGCACACACAGCGAGGGAGGGACATGCACACACACAGCACGAGGGACACACACACACAGCAAGAGCGACGCGCACACAGTGAGAGAGGGACATGCACACACGCACACACATACTCACACAGCGAAGGAGTGACACACAGACACACAGTGAGTGACTGATACGCATACACACATACAGAACGAGGGGAGGACACCCTCACACACTGCAAGAGGGGCACACACACACACAGCGAGGGTAGGACACGCACACACACAGTGAGGCTGAGACAGGCAGACACAACGAGGGTCGGACATGTGCTCAGAAAGCGAGAGGAGACACACACTCAGCGAGGGGACACACACACACACACAAAGTGAGGGAGGGAGACACGCAGATATACGCACACACAAACACACACAGTGTGGGAGGGACATGCTCACACACACAGTGAGGGAGGGACATGCTCACACACAGCCAAGGAAGGGGACACACACACACACATACACACACACAAACACAGAACAATGGAGGGACATGTGCAAACACAGTGATGTGTCTCCTCGGACGTGTAATCGTCCAGCTCTCACTCCAGTCTGCTCCCTCACAGGGTCACCGTCTGTGACTCCCAGGTACAACTAGGCCTCGATCCTCAGTGCTGATTTATATTCTCCCAGGTGTGAGTCAGCCTCAAGCTCCTGCTCCAAGTTGCTCCCTCACACGGTCACTCCCTCTGTGACTCGGTGCTGATTTCGAGCCTCCTGCTCTGCTTTTTATCCAAGTCCAGGTCCCAGTCGGCCTTGACCCTCGCTGCTGATTTATATTCTCCCGCTTTGTGCTGCACTCGCTCAGGGTCTCTCCCCTTGTGACTCCCAGGTAATGGTCGGCATCAAGCCTCAGCTGCGATTTATAACATCCCATTCCGCACTGCTCTCTTACAGGATCGCTGCTGTGCCTGGAAGACAGTGGGAAAGAGGAGGCTTAGACAGAGAAGAGGGTGTTACAGTGATTGAGGGAGCTGTAGGGGATGAAACAGGTTATCTGGGGAGCTAGGAAGACCTGCAGTAACTAAAGAACGTTACTGGAAGATACAGCGAGAGTTGCAGACACTGAAGAAGGCAAAGGAAATAGAGAGATGGTGGCTTGTTCATGACGGAGCTTTGTAGAGTCTAAAGGGCTTCAAAGTTTGTGAGAAGATTTGTAGCTCGGGTGCTCGTTTTTGTGGTTCTCTTCGCCGAGCTGGGAATTTGTGTTGCAGATGTTTCGTCCCCTGTCTAGGTGACATCCTCAGGGAGCCTCCTGTGAAGCGCTTCTGTGATGTTTCCTCCGGCATTTATAGTGATTTGCATCTGCCGCTTCCGGTTGTCAGTTCCAGCTGTCCACTGTAGTGGTCGGTATATTGGGTCCAGGTCGATGTGCTTATTGATTGAAACTGTGGATAAGTGCCATGCCTCCAGGAATTCTCTGGCTGTTCTTTGTTTGGATTGTCCTATAATAGTAGTGTTGTCCCAGTCGAACTCATGTTGCTTGTAATCTGCGTGTGTGGCTATTAAGGATAGCTGGTCGTGTCGTTTTGTGGCTAGTTGGTGTTCATGGATGCGGATTGTTAGCTGTCTTCCTGTTTGTCCTATATAGTGTGTTGTGCAGTCCTTGCATGGAATTTTGTACACTACATTGGTTTTGCTCATGCTGGGTATCGGGTCCTTCATCCTGGTGAGTTGTTGTCTGAGTGTGGCTGTTGGGTTGTGTGCTGTTATAAGTCCTAGTGGTCGCAGTAGTCTGGCTGTCAGTTCCGAAATGTTCTTGATGTATGGTAGTGTGGCTAGTCCTTTGGGTTGTGGCATGTCTTCATTCTGTTGTCTTTCCCTGAGGCATCTGTGGATGAAATTGTGTGGAGTTTGACCCCACCCCACAGCCCACCAATAGGATAACACACTGAGAAACCTACATAAAAAAACGGACAGATAACCAGGTTTGACCTACAGAGAATGAAAACTGAAAGCAACGACACCCTCAGATTCTATGGACTACCTAAAGTGCACAAACCCGACATCCCACTCAGACCCATAGTATCACTACCCGGGACACCATCACACAAACTGGCTAAAGAACTACAGCAGAAACTGAAACACCTGATCAGCGGATCCAGACACTCTGTACAATCAACACAGGAATTCTTGGACATCATCAGAAATACACACATAGACAAGGAAGAAACTATGGTCTCATTCGATGTAACGGCAATGTTCACCTCTATCGACAAAACCCTAGCCAGAGAAACAGTAGCCAACCTGCTGGACATACAGAACAGACAACAGGATGGTGAACCTATCAACAAAGACGGTATACTCAATCTACTGGACTTGTGCCTCACAACACACTTCACAGTCAACAACCAAATATATGAACATTTCAACAGCACACCCATGGGCTCACCCATCTCTGGACTCATAGCAGAAGCGGTAATACAAAGATCAGAACAAACAGTCTTACTGCAAATTCAACCCAAACTCTGGGTCAGATATGTGGATGACACCTTTGTAATCATGAAAAACACAGAAATAGAGAACACACACCGGATCATCAACGCCACACTCACAGGAATCCGATTCACTAGAGAGGAAGAAAAGGGCAACCATCTCCCATTCCTAGACGTGATGGTACAGAGAACACCGAACGGAGAATTCACCACAAAGGTATACAGGAAAGTCACTCACACAGACCAAGTCCTAAACTACGAAAGTAACCACCCGAACACACACAAAAGAAGTTGCATCAAGACACTATTAAAAAGGGCCACAACACACAGCAGTACACCAGAACTGCAAAAAGAGGAAGAAGAACACCTATACCATGTATTCGTCAAAAATGGATACCCGCGCAATTTCATTAGGGATTGTCTGTATGGATCTGATGGACGACTGTCCTCTGATATTGATGAGGGCCGTGCAGATGATGTGGTTTATATGGAGTTCATTAAGGTCTTTGACAAGGTCCCACACGGAAGGCTGGTCCAAAAGGGAAGAGCCCATGGGATCCAAGGCAAGTTGGCAAATTGGGTCCTCAATTGGTGGAGGGTTGTTTTTGTGATAGAAAGCCATTGTCCAGCGGGTGTACCACAGGGATCTGTGCTGGAACCATTGCTGGCTGTTACGTACATTAATAACTTGGATATCAAAGCAGAAGGAATCATTAGTAGGTTTGCAGATAACGTGGAAGGTGAGGGTGTTGCCCACAGTGAGGGGGATGGTCTCAGGCTGCAGTCTGATATCGATCAGATGATAAACTGAGCAGAGTAATGGCAGTCAGAGTTTACTTCTGATCACTGTGAGGTAATGCACTGTGGCAAGTCTAATAAATGAATGATATACATCATGTATGGTAGGTCCTCCTGGAATACTGAGGAATACAGGGACCTTGGTGGGCAAGTCCCTGGATGTCTGGAGGTGTCAGCACATATGGACAGGGTGGGGAATACACCTGAACTGGGAGCAGGAGGGGGACCCACATCCTGATGGGGAGCATTGCTGGAGCTGCTTGAGAGGATTTAAACTCCTCTGACAGGGCTGTGTGACCCCAAAGAGTCGTAAGACCAGAAAGAAAGTTGAGGCTGGTACAAATGTTCAAGAGAGGAATATAAGTAGACAAGGCAGGCAAGAACATAGCAGACAATTAGGGAAAACTGGTGGATTAAACTGCAGTTATTTCAATGCAAAGGGCCAGACAGATAAGGCAGATGAACCCAGAGCATGGATGGGAATATGGGACTGGGATACCATAGATATTACAGAAACACAGCTGAGGGAGCAACAGGACCAGCAGCTCAATGTTCCGGAGACAGATGCTACGGGAAGGATAGAACAAGAGGAAAAACAGGAGGTGAGCTGGTGGTTTTGATTGGGGGAAACATCCCAGCAGTACCTCGAGGGAGTAATCATGCAGGATCGCCTAGTTAAGCGATATTAGTGGAACCGAGAAATAAAAATTGGCCATTAGTTTTCTACAGTTGTACTACAGCAATAGGCAATGGGAGAAGAAGGAGCAAATATGTCAAGAGGTTTCAGATATCTCTTAGAATAATAGGGTTGTAATGATAGGGGATCTTAACCGTTCCAAACCTGGACTGGGCTTGTTACTAAGCTAAGCATTTGGATGGAAGGAATTTGTTAAGTGTGTTCCGAAAACTCCCAGTCATTATGTAAGTGGCCCAACTAGAGAATGGGGCTAAACCTGACTTCCCCTTAGGAAACAAGGTCGGGAACGGGACTGAGATGTTAGTGGGGGAGCACTTGGGAAAGTTACCACAATTGTATTAGTTTGAAAATAGCGTTGGAAAAGGACGGCCTGGTCCACAAGTTAAAGTTATTCAATGGAGCAAGACAGTATTCGACATGAATATTTAAAGTAGATCTGGGGAGGCTATTTGCAGGTAAAGGGAAGTCTGGCAAGTAGGAATATTTTAAAACTGAGATAAAAGGAGTGTTTAGCGGCAGCGTGTTGCTGTTAGTGTGCAGCTCAATGCTGACTGAATTAGGAAACACTGGCTGAGTTTCGAGGCTGTGGTCAAGAAAAAAGGGGTCACATGTCAGATATAACTGGCTGACTCAAGGGAATCCCTTCAGGAGCATCAGGACTGTAGAAATACACTTAGGATGGAAATCAGGAATGTAAAAAGAGGACATGAGATAGCTTTGGCAGAGAAAGTTAAGGAGAACCCAAAGAGACTCTACAAGTGTATTAAGAGCAAAAGAAGAGCTAGGGACAAACCCGTATCCTTAGTGATCAATGAAGCCAACGATGTGTGAAACTACAAGATCCAAAACAAATATTTCACTTTGGAACTTACTGAGGATAAAGACTGGGGCGCTCAGGGAACTCAACAGTGTTTGGCCTGACTACTATTGGAATACTGTGTGCAATTCTGGTCTCAATCCCACAGGAAGGATGTCGTGGAACATGAAAGGGTTCGGAAGAAATGACCAAAGATGTTGCCAGGGTTGGAGGGTTTGCGCTTCAGGGAAAAGCCTGAATAGGCTGGGGCTGTTTTCACTTGAACATGGGAGGCTGAGGAGTTAACCGATAAAAGGTGTTTAAAATCATGATGGTCATAGACAGGGTCAATAGACAAGGTCATTTCCCCAGGCGAGGGAAACTTTTCAAAGGGATCTAAAGGACAACTGGCTCCCGCAGAGTGGATGGAATAAGCTGCCAGAGCAAATAGTGGAGGCTGATAGAAATACATTTAAAAGGCATGGGGATGGGTGTATGAATAGCAAAGGTTTAGAGGGATATTGGCAAAATTGTGGCAAATGCAACTAGAAGCGCCATGCAGGAGTTGGTCCGAAGGGCCTGTTTCCGTGCTGTACATCTCTATGACTCAATGTCTTGAAATGAGTCCACATTATAGAAAAGGAGGTGCTGGAGGTTTTAAAACACAAAAGTAGATAAATCCCCAGGACCTGACCAAATGTATCTCAAGACATTGTGGGAAGCTGGTGAAGAAAGTGTAGGGCCCCTAGCATAGATATTTGTACCATAGAGTGCTGTGTGTGATACGCTGTTAGACTGGAGGGTGGCATTGTGGACAGTGAAGAAGGTTTTCTGAGATTACAAAGGGATCCTGATGAAGTGTGTGAATGGCTGAGAAACTGCAGATGGAGTTCAATCTGAATAAATTCGAGGTAATGCATTTGATACAACAAACACGGTCAGGACTTATACAATTAATGGCAAGACCTTCGGTAGTGTTGTAGAACAGAGGGACCTCAGGGTTCAGCTACATAATTCTTTGAAGTATGCAACATGGAGAGACAGGATAGTTTAAAAAAAGGTGCTTGCCTCACTTGCTTTCATTGCTCAGTCCTTTGGATATAGGAGTTGGGAAGTCATATTGAGATTATACAGGCCATTGGTGAGTCCTCTTCTGGAATACTGTGTCCAGTTCTAGTCGCCCAGTTATAGGAAGGATATTATTAAGCTGGAAAGGGTTGGGAGGAGATTTGCTGGGATGTGGCTGGGTATGAAAGGCTTCAGCATAAAGAAAGGCTGAATAGGTTGGTATTTTTCACTGAAACCTGAATGTTGACAGATGACCTTATAGAAGTTTATAAAATCATGAGGAGGATAGATAGAGTTAATGGGAGTTGTCTTTTCCCATGGACAGGGGAGTCTCAAGACAAGGCACTACGTTTTTAAGTTTGGAGGAGAGACATATAAAAAAAAAGACATGAGAGGCACATTGTTACACAGAGGGTGGGTTGTGTGTGAAATGAACTTCCCAAGGAAGGAGTGAACATGGGGAAAATTACAATGTTCAAAAGACATTTGGATTAGTACAGGAATAGGAAAGGTTTGAAGGGACATGATCCAGGAACAGGCAGGTGGGATGCGATCCGTTTTAGAGTATGGTTAGCGTTAACCAAACAGTGTGGTATGACTCTGACTATGATTATAATGTTGTGTCATCAATTAAGAAAGGCTGCAAGAGAAAGCCAGGGAACTACAGACTGATGAGCGAGACATCATGGTGGGTCAGTTGTTGGAGGTCATTCTGAGAGGTAGGCCTTACATACATTTGTAAAGATAAGGCCTGATTACGGATGGCCAGCATAGCTTTGTGCATGGGAAAACATGTCTCACAAACTTGACTGGAGTTTGCTCAACATGTGACCAAAAAGATAGACAAAGACAGAGCAACAGACGTTGTTTCTGGCTTCCACAAACCCTTGTTCAGGGTGTAGCATGATACATTGGTTAGTAACGGTAGATAAAAAGGATCAGGCAGAGCTTGCCAACTGGATACAAAATGGGATGACAGTGAGAGACAGAGGGTTGTGGGAGAGGGTTGTTGTTCAGACTGGAGGCCACTTACCAGCAGTGTGCTGTAAGGATTGGTGCTGGGACCACTGTTGTGCACCATTTACATAAACAATCTGAGTGAAAATATAGGAGTCACTGTTAGTTTGTTTGTGGATACCAAGATTAGTGGAAGAGTGGGCAGGGAATATAGTTATAGAAGGGGATTTTAATCAACTGGGCCAAGGAATGAAAAATGGAGTTTAATTCAGATGTTGGATTTAGTCAAGACAAACCAGGGAGGACTAACTCAGGTAATGGTTGGGCCCTGGACAGTGTTGTAGAAAAGAGAGAGACCAAGGGGTGCAGTTACATTGTTCCTTGGACTGGCATCACAGGGTGACAGGGTGTTGAAAGCGGCAATTGGCACACTTGTCTTCATTGGTCAGAGCATTGAGTACATGAGTTGGAGATATTGGTTACACTGTCGTCAATATTTCTCCTGGGCAGAGGAGGCCACGGGGTGACCTTATAAAGGTTTATGAAACCATGTAGGGTTTAAGTAAGGTGAATCGCCAAGGGTAGGTGAGTCCAAAGCTAGTAGCATAAACGTGAGGCGAGAGAGCAAGGATTTAAAGAGGGGGCTGAGGGGCAACATTATCCACAGAGGATGGTGCCTAGACGGAATGGACTGCCAGAGGAAATGGTAAAAACAAGTACAATTACAACGTGGAAAAGACACTCGGGCAGGTACATGGAGAGGAGATGGTTTGAAGGGATATGAGCCAAACACAGGCAAACGCGACTCATTCCATTTAGGAAACCTCGGCCAAAGAGTCATGCTGCACAGAAACAGACCCGATGTCTCCAGTTATTGGAGAAGGAGACTATCGAGACAAGGCATGTTGTCGAGACTGAAGCAAGTTACAGCGATACGGATGGTCATCTGGACTGGAGGTTTCAAATATGTGAAATAATTGGTGAGAGGGGAGGAGATGACAGAGATAGGAACTGTTATAGCAGTTAGAATGATTGAATACACTGGTCCTCAATACAAGCCATAGATACAGTGTTGGAGAGGGAATAGGGAACAGAAAGAACCCAGGCAGCATTACCACCCTCTCGTGGGAAGCCTGCTTTCCCCTCAGTTGTTCTGACGCTCCCTAAGAAAGCACAGGCCTGGACTGATAACTGGGAACTGCCGATGCTGTCTCATTACAACAAAACTTGCAGCAGGCTTGGTGATTGAGCCTGGGGCGTGTCTGTACTGTGCTCCCCCTCCAGCACATTCTCTATGTCATGTCTTGTTAGCTGCTGGTTGGATCCCCCTTATTACTTTCTGCTCTGTGCACTGGAATGATCTTACCTGGGACCAGGATTTATTGAAGACTCCCGACCTCCCTGACTTTGTCTTTTTGGCTGACCAACCATCGTTCCAACCAGCAGTTGGCAAGTCTATTGAGTCAGGAACTCCATGAATACATGAAGAAGACAGAGAAATAGGCAGAATGGGAAATTAGACTAATGCTTTGAGGGTAACACATATAGAATGGCACTGAGCCCACAGAGATCTGGAAAATCCCAGTCTCCTTTCCTGACCTGTGCTGCCTCATCTCTCTGGAGTGGAGAATTCTGTTGGCTCATGATCTGGAGTAGCTTCAAAAGTGAGAGACGCTGACAAAGGCAGCAATTAGACCCACACAGTGAGGAATACCACATGGAGAGGTACTGAGTCACATCAACAGAGTGCCGGGTCAAACAATTGTGCAGGAAGAAAGGGTTTTGATTCATGTTGCACTGGAATACACAAACTGTGAGCAGGCGAAGTGATGGCCTAGTGGCATTATTGTGTGACAATTTATCCAGAAACTCAGCAAGTGTTCTCTGGACACAGGTCCAAATCCCACCATTGCAAATGATTGATTGTGAAGTAATTGCTTCAAAAACGATGTAATTAAAAACCTGTAAGTGAGTATTAAACAATTGCTGATGTTAAGAAAAGTCCATCGGGTGCATTCCTATCTTTAGTGATGTAATCTAAGATGGGACTGGGATATCACAGGTATGACAGAACAACAGCTGGGGGAGGAACAGGACAGGCAGCTCAATGTCCCAGGGGACAGATGCTGCAGGAAGGACAGAAGGGGAGCTGAGCGAGGAGGAGAGCTGCTGGTTCTGACTGGGTGAAACATCCCAGCAGGACTGAGAGAGGATATTCCTGCGGGACCGCCCAGTGACGCTGTGTCCGTGGGATTAATCAGTAACAATGGGTCTTCCCTTTCCTCTGATTGTTCTATAGACCCCGAGAGCCCCGCCCTCCTGCACCTTGACATTCTCAAGATGGCGGCCCTCAGGCCCGCGCTCCCTCTTCCCTCAAACAAATGGCGGCCGTGACCCTGTGCCACTTCCCTGATCAGAGATCGCCGCCCCTTTACACGGGCCTGGAGTATTATTTTCGCTCTTTTTACCTGTTTTCGGGATTTGTGAATTCTCTCCGCTCCTTTCTCCCAGCGAGGCTCCCACACACCGGCTCTGAGCGCCCATCTCTGAAGCCGATCGCAGCCGCTGTCGGAGAAAGCAGCTCCATGTCTCTCTCTGTCATGACAAATGTGACACTGCGCATGCTCTGCATAGAAACCAAACTGCGCGTGCATTTGAGGCTATCGGTGAGTTGATATATAATATTCCTATCTGCACAGAATCATGGGTGAAATATTAGTCATTAACAATTGCTCTGTCGACTTACAGTCATAGACATATCTAGCTTGCCAATAAATTGTTCGTTCCAATTCAACCATACCGGCCAGGTATATAAATTACCAATCGTTCTGGGAATTTGAAAATAAGTTTCTTACTCGAGTTGTGTAAATCGATTGGAAATATGTATGCTATCAGATTTGTACATCTCAACTATTTCTTAAAATGTCACATAGATTTATGAGAGAGGTATAACGCTGTACCATGTAGTGAGAACGATCAATCGTGAAAAACACTTTGCTTTCAGACCAATCCTGAAGCGTTCACTCGCCGAGAATGCTTTGGCCCCGCTCCTCACTCACTGTGGTTGGAAGACCGGCCGCTGCTCGTTTCTCTAGTTCCGCCCCTTCCTCCCAATTGCAGAGTTGATTCAACTGGCCAAGCAAAAGAAACATTAAGGGACAAGGGAAGTTAGAGTCGATGCCTTCTGATGCGGTGAAAATATCCTGAATCTTGGACCGAGAGGCCAGAGATTAATTCACGACTTGTGCAGGTTTGTAATAACATCTTTGAACAGGTTCATTAGGAAAAACAAGGGAAGTCCGGAACAGCACTCAAACAATAACAAAACCCATGCAATATGGTGGGACTCTCAATGCTCAGATGATTTTAGTCCTTACCAAGTGTTTCAGGGCCCCAGTGGGTCCCAGTTCAGACTGTTACACTCCTTCCAGTGCACAGCCAAATACCACAATTGTGTGGCAAAGTGTTGTGGTGGGAGATAGAGGTGCTTTTCTGAAAGGCGTTCGGTTTTGGAGGTGATAAGAGGTGAGAAGGAGTCGGGTTTTGTATGGAGTTACCTGTTCCCCTCCTGTTGCAGCATCTTATTATTGCCCTGATTCTACCTCGTACATGTTTGGTAGATATCAGTGACATTTTGTAAGCCCACAATACAAGATTTGTCACTCTGTTTAAGACACCAGAAATCTCTTGTAGCACTCTAGTCATAGAACAATACAGCGCAGAACAGGCCCTTTGGTCCTTGATGTTGCGCCGACCTGTGAACTATTCTCAGGCCAACACCCTACACTATCCCAAAATCACACATTGGCTTTTCTAAAGGATTGTTTAAATCTCCATAATGTGGCTGAGTTAACTACATTAGCAGGTAGTGCATTCCACACCCTAACCACTCTGAATAAATAACCTGCCTCTGATATTGGTCTTAAATTTATCACTCCTCAATTTGTAGTTCTGCGCCCTAATACACAATGATGTCATCATCCTTGAAAAAGACCTGCACTGTCTACCCTATCTAAGCCTCTGATCATCCTGTATGTCTCTATCAAATCCCCTCTTGGCCTTCTTGCCAATGAGAACAGGTCTCAACTTTTCCTCATAAGACCTTCCGTCCAGACAAGGGAACAACCTCGTAAATCTCCTCTGCACCTTTTCCAATGCTTCCACATTCTTCCCGAAATATGGGCACCAGAACTGCACACAATATTCCAAGTATTGCCGCACCAGCATTTATATAGGTGCAGCATGATATTGTGGCTCAGGAATTCAATCCCTCTATGAAGGGAACCTCACACACCGTATGCCTTCTTAACAGCACTATCCAACTAGGTGGCAACTTTCAGGCATCTATGTACATGGACCCCAACATCCCTCTGCACATCCACACAACCAAGAATATTTCCATTGACCCAGTACCCTGCCTTCCTATTATTCTTCCCAAAGTGCATCACCTCACATTTAGCTGCATTGAACTCCATTTGCCACCTCTCTGCCCAATTTTGCAGTTTATCCATGTCACCCTGCAACCTGTAACATTCTTCCACACTGACCACTATTCCACCGATTTTAGTGTCATCTGCAAATTTACTAATCCATCCACCGATGCCTGCATCTAAGTCATTTATAAAAATGAAAAACAGCAGTGGTCCCAAAACAGATCCTTGTGGCACACCAGTAGTAACCGGACTCCAGGCTGAATATTTTCCATTAACCACCATTAGCTGCCTTCTTTCAGAAAGCCAGTTTCTAATCCAAACTGCGAAATCACCCTCAATTCCATGTCTCTGCATTTTCTCCAACAGCCTACCATGTGGAACCTTATCAAAGACTTCACTGAAGTCCATGTATACCACGTCAACTGCCTGACCATCATCTACATGCTTGTTCACCTTCTCAAAAAACTCAGAGGATTGTGAGACACGACCTGCCCTTGATGAAACCATGTTGACTATCTGAAATCAAATTGTTGTTTGCTAGATGATTATAAATCTTATCCGTTATAATCATTTCCAATATCTTTCCGACAACAGAAGTAATGCTCATTGGTCTATAATTACCTGGGTCATTTCGACTACCCTTCTTGAACAAGGGCACAACATTTGCAATCCTCCAGTCCTCTGGTACCAAACGTGTAGACAATGACGACTTAAATAACAAAACCAAAAGCTCAGCTGTCTCCTCCTTAGCTTCCCAGAGAATCCTCGGATAAATCCCATCCAGCCCAGGGGACTTGTCTACTTTCACTCCTTCTAGAATTGATAACATCTGTTCATAACTAACCTCAATCATTTCTAGTCTAACATCTCTTACCTCGTTCTTCTCCTCGACAATATTCTCCTTTTTTCCTGAGTGAAAACCAATGAGAAATGTTCGTTTTGCACCTCTCCGATCTCCACAGTGTCCACACTCAACTTCCCACTTCTGTCTTTGATTGGTCCTATTCCTACCCTATCCCTTTATTCCTCACATACCTATAGAATGTGTTAGGGTTCTCCTTTATTCTATTTGCTGAAGACTGCTCGTGTCCTCTCTTTGCTCTTCTTAACTCTCTCTTTAAATCCTTCCTAGCTGATATGTACTTCTCCATCACCTCATCTGTACCATCTTACCTCATCAACACATAAGCTCCTACATCTTCTTAACAAGAGATGCAATTTCTGCAGTAAGCCACAGTTTCCTTAACTGATCACTTCCTCCCTGTCTTACAGGGGCATACCTATCAAGGACACGCAATATCTGTTCCTTAAACCAGCTCCACATTTCAATAGTCTGCATCCCCTGCATTTTGCTACCCCATTCTATGCATCCTAATTCTTGCTGAATCGCATAATAATTGCCCCAGCCCCAGCCCCATTGATAAATTTTGACCTGTGGCATGTACCTATCCCTTTCCAATGCTAAACTAAATGTAATTGAATTATGATCACTCTCTCCAAAATGCTTACCTACATCTTAATCAAACTCCTAGTCTGGTTCATTACCAAGCACCAGATCCAATGTGGCCTCATCTCTTGTCGGCCCTTCGACATACTGTGTCAAGAAACCCTCCTGTACACATTGGACAAAAACTGATCCATCAGACATACTAAAGTTATAGCATTTCTAGTCAATGTTGGGAAAGTTATAGCCCCCATAATTACCACCCTGTTACTTTCACTCCTACCCAGAATAATTTTGCTAATCCTCTCTTCCACCTCTCTGGAACTCTGCAGAAGCCTATAAAAAACTCCAAGCAGTGTGACCTCTCCTCTCCTGTTTTTAACCTCGGCCCACACTACCTCAGGAGACTTGTCCTCATCAAAAGTTCTCTCAACCACCGTTCTACTCTCCTCGACTAATGTGACATGCATGGACACATTTCAGTGCTTCAAACTCCATGAGGCAGCCATACTCTCTGACAGGCAGACTCAGTCTGGCACCTCCTCTGTCCTTAAGACCATCTGCACTGCCTGCGTTCCTCCATTTTCCTTTTGCACATTCCCTGTCCAATCCACCCCACCTGCATCACCCCACAATTGGAGCTGTCAAGGCCAGAAGTCTGTGGAATCGCCTCCCTAACCTTCTCTATCCTCCTTTTAAGATGTATTTTAAAATCATTCTCTTTAATCAATGTGTTGATCATCCATTAAGCACCTTAGGAAATTTGCCATTCTGAAAGATTCCATGCAAAGCAAGTAGTTTTTGTTATTGCCGTACATTAGGAGAAACAGGAATGATGCATTGAAAATTATAACAAGAAAGTCACTGATAGGTGCAGTGTGTAGGTCACCAAATAATAACATCACATTGTGATGGGCAATAAACAAAGAAATAACTAATGCCTGTAAAAAATGGTACGGCTATTATCATGAGTGATTTTAATCAACATGTAGATTGGTTGAACCAGCTCAGTCAGGGTAGCCTTCAGTTTGTTAACTGTATCCGTGATAGTTTCGTTGAACAGTATGAAATGGAACTGACAAGGGAGCAGGCTATCCAAGATCTGGCCCCTGTGCAATGAGACAGGAATGATTAATGACTTCAGAGTTAGGGAACCTCTTGGAAGACGTGATCTCTGTATGGTTGAATTTAGAATAGATATGGCAAGTGTGAAGGTAAAATCGAATAGGCCTGGGTCCTGTGCTTGAACACTGGAACTGCAATAGATTGAGGGAGAACCTGGATAAAATAGACTGAAAACAATGATTTTATGGTGGGACTATTGATGGCCAGCAGCAGATTTTCAAAGACATGTTACAAAGTGCTCAGTAAAGGTATATTCCAGTGAAAAGGAAGGACTGTGAGAAAAGGCATACTCTGCGATGAGTATCTAAGGAAAGCGATCAAATTGAAAGAGAAGGCATACAAAGTGGCCAAAAATAGACTGAAACTTGAACTGGGAAAACTTTAAAGGTCAACAGAAAGCCACAGCAGAGCAATAAAAAATAGTAAGATAGAATAGGAGAAAAATAAACTAGCACCGACTATAAAGACAGAGAGCAAAATTTCATATAAATAATAAATAAATAAATAATTTTGAGAAAAGAATGGCTAAAGTAAATGTTGGTCCCTTGGAAAATTAGAAGAAGCATTTAGTTATGGAATATCACAATGGAGGACACTAATATCTTGCCAGTAATTAACAAAGAGACAACGGTAGGTGTGGATTTGGAAATTATCATTATTATGGAATAGCTAGTGTTGACTGTTGGAGGTAATTGTTCTAATGATAGAAAAGTCTCCTGACCCTGATGGAATGCATCCCAGGGTGAGAAAGGAGATGGCAGGAGAAATACCAAATGCTCTGGCAATAATTTTCCAAAATTCACTGGACTCTGTGGCAGTCCCAGCAGATTGGAAAGCAGCAAAAGTGACGACACTATTTTAAAAAGGAAGTGGACAGAAGATGGGAAATTATACATCAGTTAACTTATTCTCTGTAGTGGGAAAGATGCTTGGGTCTATTATCAAGGAAGAAATAGCAGGGAATCTCGATACAAATTGTCCCATTGGACGGACACAGCATGGGTTCATGAAGGACAGGTCATGTTTGACAAATATTTCAGAATTCTGTGAAGACATTACGAGCAAGGTGGACAACAGGGACCCAATGGATGTGGAGTACCTGGATTTCCAAAAGATCTTCAACAAGGTGCTGTGCAAGAGGCTATTGCATGATATAAGGGTGCATGGTGCTAGGGGTAGAGTATTAGCATGGATAGAAGATTGGTTGAATAAAAGAAAGCAAAGTGTGGGGATAAATGAGTTTTATTCTGGCTGGCAATCAGTGACTAGTTGTGTGCTTCTGGGATCAGTGTTGGGACTGCAAATATTTACAATTGATACAGATAATTTGGAGTTGAGGACCACATGTAGGGTGTCAAATTTTGCATATGAGACTAAGATGAGTAGCAGAACAAAGTGTGCGGAGGACTGTGAAATTTTGTAGAGGAACATAGATACATTGAGTGAGTGGGCAATGGTCTGGCAAATGGAATACAATGTTCATAAATGTAAAGTCATACTGTTTGTTTGGAGTAACATTACAAAGGAGATTATTACTTGACTTTTAAATAGTTGCACCATTTGCTATGCAGAGGCACCAGGGTATCCTTCTGCATGAGGGTTGGTCACCAGGTCCAACGATCCATTCAGAAGGCAAATGGAATGTTGTCCTTCATTGCTGTAGGGATTGTGTTTAAATGTAAAGATTATGTTCCAGCTGTGTTAGGTGAGGCCACACCTGGAGTACTGCATGCAGTTTTTATCTCCTTACGTCAGGGAGGACGTACTGGCTCTAGAGGGCGTGCAGAGGAGGTAAACTAGGTTGATTCTGGAGTTGAGAGGGTTGGCTTAACAGAGACTGAGTAGATTGGGATTGTGAGAAATAAAACTCACAGTATAATAAATTTCAGTCCGAGTCAAAATCTGAACCAGCGAATTTTATTGGAACCTTCTTGCAAGAAGGGGTGACCAGTGGGCACACACATTCAGGGATTGCTTTACAATGTATACAGTTTTGATTTTCGGTATTCCCCATTTACCTCATAGGTCTTCATACCTATCAATCTCCCTTATTGCGTTCTGCCACTACCCAGGTGCGCTCTGCCATTATTACTTTCCCCTTATCCAAGCTGGCGATCCTCCCCTCTGTAAGTGCTGACAAGAGGGAGATTTTACTAAACCTCGATCTTGATGTTCTTTTCACTTTTTCCGTTTGCTTGTAACATCTTCTATTGTCCATAGGTACATTCCATTCCTTAAAATACATTTTAACAATATGTCTTTTCTTGCCTAGTTTATGCGCTTCAGCTATCTCAGCTCTTTTGCTGAAATTGTAAATTATTTAAACTATCATGATGGAAGAAATTATTTGCAAGAATAATTATGCACTAAAGTTACTCAATTATCCACAATTATATACGAAAGTTAGTAATTATTTGCCTATATCCCACAATTATACACTGAAGTTAGTACTCAATTTCGCTGTTCAACGTTCGCAGGAGGACAGTAAAACACTGTTTCACCTATATCCCACAGGATTATATTCATTGTAATTCAGAAGAATGGAAACATATAAAATAATGTATGGAATGGATAAAACAAAAGTAGAGAGAATGTTTCCACTGGCAGGTGAAGCGAGGACAACATGGCATCATCTCAAGATTAGAGGCAGCAAATTTAGCACTGAATTGAGAAGGAACTTCTTAACCATTATGGAATTAACTGCACAGGAAAGTAGTTGATGCTAGTTCAATAAACGTTTTTAAAGCTAAGGTAGATTTTTATTAAAAATGAAATAATCAATTAAGGGATGTGGTGAGAACGCGGGTAAATGGTTCTGCGTCCACGAAATGATCTTGTTGAATAGCAGAGAAGGCTCGAAGGGCAGGACGGCCTTCTCCTGTTCCTAGTTCTTTTGTTCTGAAATTATGCATTCCTCCCTCACTCGTGACTTGCAGGTGCTGGTTTTGGATTAGGATGGACAAAATTATAATTTAGTGAACACCACTTTAGAGTCCAACAGGTTTATTTGGAAGCACTAACTTTGCTGCTTTTTCATCAGGTGGTTGTGTGATTTTTAACATTGTCCCTCTCATAAGTTATGAACAGCAGCAGAAAGCAGTGCACATGCTCCAAACAACAATAGGCCCCGGGTGATTGATGTCAGCAGCGGAACAATGGAAAGACAGGGGCAGAGCTGGAAGACCTGGTCCTCCAACCAATCGGAGTAAATGAGGGGTGGGACTAGACTATACCACGTGATTATCCACGCCGTCGGCGCGCATGTTCAGGACATGTGGCTGGAGGGCTGTCGGTAAGGAAAAAAATAAACAGCAGGAAGCGGGAGGGTAATGGTGTTGGTATGGGCTGAGAGGTTTTACATACATTTAGTGCACATCGGAAAACACAACTTACAGTCCCATTTTTGCAGCAAAGGGGAAAATGTCTCATCAAGCGATCCCGCCCGAGTGAGCGCCGCCATCTTTATTCGGGGCAACGACTCACTGGACACGCGCGCGGCCGCCAGCTTTGTAGGGGGCAAGGTTCAGAGGGGTGAATGTGCAGCTCTCCCTGATAGAGAGTCATGGGGCAGGATTTACACAGAGCACATTCAAACCCAGGGAATTGGATGCTTTTTATTCTGGATATGTCTCGTCATTCATTTTAAAAATTTTGATGTGAGGAGAGGCGGAACAGATAGTAAGTTTGCAGATGACACCAAAATTGGAAGTATTGTGGACAGTGAAGAAGGATATCTCGGAGTACAATGGGATCTTGATCAGATTGGTAAATGGGCTGAGGAGTGGCAGATAGGGTTTAATTTAGATAAATGTGAGGTGTTGCATCTTGGATAAGCAAATCAGAGCAAGACACATACCGAATTATAAGGTCTTGGAGATTCTTGCTGAACAAATAGTCCTTGGAGTGCAGGTTCATAGATCCTTGAAAGTAGATAGAATAGTGAAGAAGTTGTTTAGTATGCTTTCCATAATTGGTCACAGCATTGAGTAACGGAGCTGAACAGGACATTGGTTAGGCCACTTTTTAAATATTGTTTACAATTCTAGTCTCCCTCCTATCAGAAGGAGGAACTGAAACATGGAAGGTTTGAGAATAGATTTTCAAGGATGTTGCGAGTTGGAGGATTTGAGTCGCAGGGAGAGGCATAATAGGCTGGGTCCATTTTCCCTGGAATGTCATAGGCTGCGTGTGATGTTATAGAGCTTTATAAAATCATGAGGGGCATGGAAAGCATACATAGACGAGGTGTTTACCTTGGGTTCGTGGAGCCCAGAACTAGAGGATATAGGTTTAGGTTAAGAGAGGAAAATTCAAAAGGAGCCTAAAGGGCAACTAAAATTGGAACACTTAAAAGGCATTTGAATAGGAAGGGTTCAGAGGGATGTTGGCCAAATGCTGGCAAATGGGAATAGATTAGGTTAGAATATCTGGTTGGCATAGGCGGTTGGACCAAAGAGTCTGTTTCAGTGCTAGTCATCTCTGACTGTGATATCATAAAAGTGAACACTGTTCTGATTCTCTTCTGGTCTCCTTGATGTCCACTTGTTCATTATCTTGCTTCCTCAGTGTCTCGTGTGTATTTTTGCTCTGTTTAGTATTTTACTATTATGTTCACAGACCCTTTTGTAAATGAATTGTCTACTGCTGCCCAACCCGTGACCATATGCTTCTCATTATCAGGTTTTTTTTTTCCCCACAATATCTTTGATAGTCAAGAATTCTTTTTTTCCAATAAGCGAGTAAATTTTCCTTCTATTTCTAACAGCCAAATTCTGCACCATTTTCGTTCTCTATAATTCATATTGCACTCCCTGAAAAGTCGTGTGTATTTCTCCTTTCACAGGTACCAGTGATCAATGCCAAAGCACTGGTGCCTGTGGAGAGGGTAATATTTGACTTCTTGTACTGCTGCAGTTTGTATGGTGAAGGTGCTCCCACAACGTGGTTGGGTAAGAGACAGAACAGATTATTCACTCAGCGATAGTGAAGAGTAGAAGATACCGGTAAAAATCAATATGTTTTTAATTTCACAAAAACATTATTGAGAACTTTTGATAAAAGGCCAAAGATGGAGAATATTATGCCAGTGCTAGAGCAGTACTTGTCTTGGTGGGCAGCAAGTTCTGGAGCACAGCCATCAGTCTTATTGCGACAATGTTGGCAGGGCCCAGAGCCTTTACACTATTTGTCCATTTCTTGATCTGATTTGAAATGAGTTTTCAACTAATCCAATTCACATCTGTGTCAGGGACCAATGGGGAAGCTCATTCACTTGGCACTGCTGGCTGAAGATTGCTGCAAATGCTGTTGTCGCATCTGTTACATGGATGACTGAGACCCTTCTGTCTGTAGGGATGGGGATATCTGTGATGCTTCCTGCAGTGAGTTGTTTAATTGTCCATCACCAAGCATGACTAGGTGTGGCAGAAATGCAGAGCTCAGATCTGATCCAGTGGTTGTAGGATCACATAGTTCTATTTGGTGTTGCTTGCACTGTTTGGCGTACAGGTTTGGTAGCTGCACCAGGTTGGCACCTCAATTTTATGTACTGGTACTGCTGCTGGCATGTCGTCCTGTATTCTCCATTGAACCTGGGCTGATCCCCTGGCTTGATGTTATTGATTGAGTGGGGGATATAACAGGCCATGAGATTTCAGATTGGGTTGGAGTACAGTTCTGCTGCTGTTTTTGGCCCACAGTGAGGCAGATGTTGCAGTGTCAAGAGGACTGACTTTGAGGTTGTACTTTCCAGTGCATTGGTAGATGTAATGTGGTCCATCTAGTTTCCTTCCTTTGTTGAGACTGTGCAGTGATTAATACAGTGAGTGATTGGGTGGGCCACTGTCAGGAATGCAACTTTTAAAAACAGGTTTTGTGATTTTTTTTTAATGCATAATTTCAGTTGCATCACAATATACATTTTTGCTATGAATTCTGTGCCTTAGAATCGTGCCCCCCACAATCACCTGATGAACGAGCGGCGCTCCGAAAGTTAGTGTGCTTCCAATTAAACCTGATGGACTATAACCTGATGTTGTGTGATTCTTAACTTAGAATATGACAGCACTACTAACAGGGCTGCATGTCGACAGGCTCAATCCAGTTAATCAATACATTCGGAAGGATTTCCTCCAAGTTTGATGACTCAATACTAGTCAAAACCGTCAACTTCAACCTGCAATGTTGCTCTTAACAAAAACTTCAGGCTGACACAAAGCTCCCCACCCCACTGCAATGTGGTAACCGGGCCTGGCCCAGGAACTGGGACATTTGTGGACTGTGATCTCAAAGGAAGCGAGCAAACAGAATTCTGACAGATTAGTCCTCAAAGGTGAGTAACAAGTTTGAGACAAGGCAGGTGGTATGCCACCTTGCGCTTACCTTAATTGCATTTCTTATTTACAGTCGTGTTTTCCAAAGTATAAAGAACCGGTTTGTTTTCCGTGGTTGGGGAGTTTTATCCTCGTTGATCACAGTTCCTGCCTCTCGCTCCCCACGTCAAACCATAGGATCAATAACAAAACAATAAACTGCAGGTGCTGGAGATCTGAACCCCAGAAACAAATGCTGGAGAAACTCAGCAGTTCTAAGGGCATCGGTGCAGAGAAAATAATGTTACATTTCAAGTTCACTGACTCTTCGTCTGAACGGACAAAAGGTCACTGGACTTGGAACTTACAATGTGTTATTCCACACAGAGGGGCTGCTGGACCTGCGGTTCTCCAGCACTGTGCTTTCTATAGTGAACTTTATTTACAAAACAGATCGGAAAAATACTAATCTCCAAAAGTCAAAGGTTCATTGCAAACATGAGCATAGCTTCCACACTTGAGTTACAGAAGCACGCCTCAGTTTAAAAACAAGATTTAACTCAGAGTAACATTCCATCTCAAAATTAGCCGAGTTACACCAGTAATAAAGCTCATCCACCCAATGAGGCACTTCAGCACAACATCCTGCAGTGTTGCACACAGCCACCTTTACCAAAGAATGATCACATGTCACAAAAATGAAGGCCAAGAGCATGTCTGTTTAAAGGAGCTGAAGTCAAACTCAATTTTTTTGAAGGAATTTTATTAAACCTGATTGGACATTTAAATCTGAGCATAAGCTTTGCTTTTTTAAACAAAGTTTGTGGGAAAGATCCCACATCTTGCTAAAGGTTCAGTTCGGCCTGATACATAGAGCCAAAGGTCAAGCAAACATCACACTTTCCATTCACTTCTACAAATTGTTTGTAAAATCATTTCACGTTAAAGAACTGGACAATAAATGTCATTGTATGCAATAAGAGTGAAGCAGATTTAGTTTTGGAAGGCAGTGTGTGTGCTTTCTAAATTCTGGGAGCACTTTGGGAGACTGCTCCAAGATGGTGATAGTGAGCATATCTGGAATGCACCGTTTAGATTTGGGAATCCTTGGGAGACAATCTGTGGTTTCACTAATACTTGGCTTGCGTTGTTGGTGTACAGTAAGCAATTCATAAAGTTACTTATGTATTGTTGTTGACTACCCGCATGGTATTCAAATCTGCCAGGTTGCCTTCAATAGTGTGAATGCATCTATTGTAAATATTTGGAATATTCCAGAACTGCCTAGTGCTTGGCAAATTCGGGGGGACAAAAAAATCACTGAGTAATTTGAAATTAAGAATCCAAGAGGACGAAACCACTGAAGTATTCAATTCAAATAGTTATATGGATTGCTCACTTTAAAATACCTGTGATCCAGAGGAATGGATGGACTGACAGAATTGGGAATAAATTCCTAGCTGGGACATGTGAAATGTGCTTTGATAAAGTCACCTGCATTTACCAACAATAATTTGGCAAGCTCAGAAATTTAAAAAACAACACGAGCTTCATTGCTGCTCCAGTCAGGTCCCACGTTCTGTGAAAAAAATAACAATGTTCAGGTTTATTGCATACACTTTGAAACCAGTGTTTCTTCTACAGATCCTGCAAGTATTCCCAATGAGCATAGTCCATCCAAATGATGTTGCTAATTTAGGCCAACTCATTTCTTTCCGAGCCTCTATCGCCTGAAGAGTGACCAGAAGCAATTACTCCACAAATGTGGGAACATTACCGACGAGGATTTTTTCCTTCAGAATTGACTTCCATATATTCAGTGCCCAGAACAGACAAAAAGCTTGTTACCTTATATAGAGCAATGATTCAGTGGGAGTAAAACGCTAACCTTTTCTTGCTTAACAATCACACTGCTTAAATTTTAAACATGAACACTTCTTAATAGTTCACTAGATCCTAACGAAATATTTTGTGTGAAACAAATCACATGATACATAGTTATTCAGATAATAAAACAAGTTTGTTCATTGAAGAACGCAGAGGAAAAGGTCATGAAACAATGTGAGTTTGATATACCTCAATCATCATTTCAAGTGCATTCTCTGCATAAATTCTCCTTGTCCTCCTCGAAGTATTCAACTTCTTGAATAGAGAGAATGAAGTCACAGTTGTACAACACAAAATCAGACTCTTCAGTCCAACTTGCCCATGCTGACCAGATATCCAAAATTAATCTAGTCCCATTTGCCAGCATTTGTTCCATATCCATCTTAAACCCTTTCTACTAATTATCAGTTTATTTTACTTTATCAGCACTTGAAATACTGACATTTTCTTCTCCCAACATTGGTTAAAGAAATCATAAGTTCATTCATCTAAGTTAATTTTGTAATCTTCCACAAAGAAACAAGTGAGAACAACATATAGCTGAGTGCAAAACAAAATACTGCAGCTGCACGATACCTAGAAACACTCTAAAGGTGAGGCACTGATACTGCACAAGTTTGTCAGCACGGTTTCAATTACTGACAATAATTTAGTAATGTCTTAGCCTTCACATAGTTAAGGTAAATGTGAGATATCTGAATTTCATGAATTGGTTCCTATTGCACTTTGATCAACAAAAATTATTCTTGGTTTAATCTACTCAAAGGAGAAAGTGACGACCAAAGAAGCTGGACATCAGAGTCGAAAGTGTCATGCTGGAAAAGCACATCAAGTCAGGCAACATGCGAGAAGCAGGAGAGTTGATGTTTCGGGCATAAGTCCTTCATCAGGAATCACAGGCTTCAGAAAAATAACTGGCACAGACTTCTGCCAATACATATGTAGAAGGGTCAGAGCATGTTACTATCAGATTAGAGACTAATTTCAGATTTGGTACCATTCAGTGCAACATTTTAGTATGATATTTACATATATACCTAAAAGAGATGTTGTCAAAAATGACAAGCTCTAGGATGATTACAGGATTAAACCTGGAAATAAAGCTGGTGAACAAGAATGGCAAAGTGAAGTCCCATCATAGAACATAGAACATAGAAGAATACAGCGCAGTACAGGCCCTTCGGCCCTCGATGTTGCGCCGATCCAAGCCCACCTAACCTACACTAGCCCACTATCCTCCATCTGCCTATCCAATGCCCGCTTAAATGCCCATAATGAGGGAGAGTCCACCACTGCTACTGGCAGGGCATTCCATGAACTCACGACTCGCTGAGTAAAGAACCTACCCCTAACATCTGTCCTATACCTACCTCCCCTTAATTTAAAGCTATGCCCCCTTGTAATAGCTGACTCCATACGTGGAAAAAGATTCTCACTGTCAACCCTATCTAAACCCCTAATCATCTTATACACCTCTATCAAGTCACCCCTAAACCTTCTTTTCTCCAATGAAAACAACCCCAAGTGCCTCAGCCTTTCCTCATACGATCTTTCTACCATATCAGGCAACATCCTGGTAAACCTCCTCTGCACCCGTTCCAGTGCCTCCACATCCTTCCTATAGTATGGCGACCAAAACTGCACACAATACTCCAGATGCGGCCGCACCAGAGTCTTATACAACTGCAACATGACCTCAGTACTCCGGAACTCAATTCCTCTACCAATAAAAGCCAGTACGCCATATGCCTTCTTCACCGCACTATTTACCTGGGTGGCAACTTTCAAAGATTTGTGTACATGGAGACCAAGATCCCTCTGCTCATCCACACTACCAAATATCCGACCGTTAGCCAAGTACCCCATCTTTTTATTACTCTTACTCGCCTTGGGCAGTGTCAAGTAAGAATTTGAGAGCAGAGTTGCCACTTTGGTGTAACCTGCAGTCTGGCCAAATTGCAGCAAAAATCTGTTCAATTTTATCTGCAAACTATTGAATGCAAAATCCTCCTTGCACAATAATGAGGCAGCATTTTGGGATGTCATTTTTAAAATATATTATTATCAACAATACTTACAATTAAGAGTGATCACTTGGTGCTGTCTGCAAAACACAGTACAAAAAGGAGTTAACAGAAAAACATTATAACCCAAATTCAGAGTCACTAATTCATTGATATTGCATGGGTCCAGCATTTATAATAGTCAATTTTTAAAAATTAATACAGATACATTTACTAACTACATTGGAGTACAGGCAAGTTTCTTACTTAACAGTGACAGGATTGACAGAGTCCGCATGGATTTAAGAGAGGGGAATCATACTTAGCAAATCTACTGAAAGAACCTACAGAGTCGAATATTAAAGTAAGAAATTGCAGGACATTTAAAAAAGCTCATCATTAAACATGGTAGACTGGGTTTTGTGAAAGAGAAACTATATTTGACAAATTTGCGACAGTTCCTTGAGGAGATAACAAGCAGGGCTGATAAAGGGCAATCCAATGATGTTCTGTATTTGGATTTTTAAAATGCAAAGGATAAGGTGCTTACATAAAAGTTAATTGCAAAACTAAGGAGCTCATGCTATCGGCATAATGTGTTAGCATTGATGGAGGATTGGTTAGCCACACTGGCTGTTGCTGAGTCCTCACTTGCAGTGCTGTATACAGTGTTAGCTCCCATATTTAATAAAGGATAAACCAACATCGGTGACCATTCAAAAAAGATTCACTTGGCTGCTTCGAGGACAAAAGGGTTGACCTATCAAGAATAGATAAACAGGGGTGATCTTATGGAAACAAGATTCTGAGGAGCTTGACAGGGTAGATGTTGACTAGATCTTCTAACACCAGTGAAGTTTCAAACCAGGTGACATTACATAAGGGAACATTCATTTTAGAAAAAGTAAAGAGTTTTTTCTCTCAGTGAATGGCTAGAATTTTCTCGCCCAAACAATTGTGAAAGTTAAATGTGGGAGGGGAATGGTTCAGTGACTCTTCTGAGGGTTGTTCTGGCTTGTTGGGCTGAAGGGCCCATTTCCACATAGAATCACAGATTCCCTACTATCTCAAATTATTTTAAAAGAGGGCAGATAGATTTTTGAAATATTGAGCAGTTGAGGGCTATGCGGATCAAGCATAAAAGAGGTGTTGAGGTCTGGGTTGGCCCAGCCATGATCTGATATAATGGGGGAACAAGCTGAAGGGAATGAATGCCCTACTCCTGCTCCGATTCCTTGAGGCTCAATTTCATGTGTTTTTTTTTTGGTTTCCAAAGCAGAATGTGATACAATGTGCTAAAGATCTCAGATGTTGTGAAAAAGTGGTGTTTATGTCCTGATTCAGATGGCATTGATTCATCAATCACAGCTATACAGTCATGAGTAGGAAGGCAATTCCCTCCATGAATAAAGGGAATCTACTGCAGAGCTCACCCAAAGGGAATTCTTACCCTCAGCAAACTCTCCCATCACATGACCCAACATATCAGCTAAAGCAGGACGCACTGCGCATGCTGTAGCCAACAAAATGATCCGCGGGTGATTGATGTCAGCACCGGACCAATGAAAGGACGGTGGGCGGAGCAGGAGGACCGAGCGGGATGTTGGTCCTCCAACCAATCAGTGAATGAAGGGCGGAGCTAAGCTAAACCATGTGATCACCCACGCGCGCGGCGCAGAGTAACTGTAATGAATGTTCGGGAAGTTATGGAGAGAAAGGATATGGTAAGGAAAGAAATAAACAGGGAAACCGGAGAAAAACTGTGTTGCTATGAGCGGAGAGGTTTTACAAACAAATTGTGCACGTCGGAAAACACAAATTTGAACGTCCCAGGCCCGTGTTTGCAGTAAATGAGGAATGGCCTCAGCGCGGCTGCAGGCCTGAGTGAGCGCCGCCATCTTTATTTGGGGCAACGATTCACTGGACACGTGCGCGACCGCCATCTTTGTAGGGGGCAAGGTGCAGCCAGGCGCATGTGCAGCCTTTCTCCAGTTTAGAGTCATTGTGATCACAGCAGCCAATACTGCTCTGATTCACCTCTGGGCTCCCTCATGGCCACTTTGTCAATATCTAGCTTCCTCAGTCTCCAACCATGGGTGTATTTTTGGTCTGTTTACTACTGTATTATTACTTTTATAGACCATTTGTAAATGAGTTTTTCACTGCAGCCCAGCCCCTGACCATGTACTGCTCTAATATCAGATTATTATTTTCTAGAATATATATTCGACAGTCAAGAATTCTTTTTTCCAACAAGCAAGTGTATTTTCCTTCCATTTCTGACTATCAAATTCTGCACTATTTTCATTCCCTGTAATCCATTTTGCACTCCCTGAAACATCAACTGTGTTTCTCCTTCCGCAGATACCTGTGATTAATGCCAAAGCCCTGTTGCCTGTGGAGAGGGTGATGTTTGACTTTCTTGTACAGCTGCAGTTTGTGTGGTGAAGGTGCTCCTACAATGTGGTTGGCTAAGTGGCATTATAGATTATTCATTCAGCAACAATGATGATTTGAAAATAATGTCCAAATCAACAACAGTTTGTATTTTTATTATCATGCTGATAATTTCACAAAAAAAACTATTGAGAACTTTAGACATAAGGCCAGAGGTGGAGATATTAGGTCAGGTGACCAAAAGCATTGCCAAAAAGCAGGTTTTGAGGGATGCCTTAAAGGCGGAAAGCAGACCTGTGAGGTTTTGGCTGCGAATTTCAGACTGTGCTGCTTCAGCAACTGTAGAAACAGCCACACAGGTGAAGTAATGAATTAACAAATGGTAGGGAGTCTCGAAGAAAATGGGTTGTCGAGGTCTCAAAGTGTGTGTGGTGCAGGGAGCTAGGGATTATCACAGCCAGGAATTAAATCAAGTGTGAGAATTTTAAATTGAGGGATATTGGCCAGGTGCTGGCAGGTGAGACTCGATTGGGTTGGAATATCTGGTCGGCATGGACGGGTTGGATTGAAGGGTCTGTTTCCATGCTGTACATCTCTGTGGCTCTATGTTGATTATGAATAGGAGCCTTTTGATGAAACAACAAGCAGAGATTTAGACTTTCCTGAGATTACAGGGAGGTTGAATTTGGGAAGCTGGCCCTGAGTGTGTTTGGAAAATGAAGTCAGGAGACAACACAAGGTGGATGAAAGTATATGAGCTAAGACAAGGGTGGAATCAGCTAGAAATAGTGGTCTTGGAGTGGGACTGAGTTATCACACTCATGTCACTTCTGGGAATCAGCTGGTTGCCAGATTGTGAATCAGGGCGGTAACACAATCGGGAGCTGAGTGGCCGTGGTGGAGCCTAAAATGAGTGTCACTTAGCTGACTGTTGCTGAGCAGCGTCTGCTTGGCAGCTCTGTTGATGACATTTTCCATCACTTTACTGCTAATCGAATGTGGACTGATAGAGGGAAATTGGCTGGGTTGGATTGCCCTTTGTTTTTGTGTTGAACATCCCTGGGCAATGTTTCACATTATCGGTAGATGCTTGCTGGGTGGCAAGTTCTGGAGCACAAGCCATCAGTATTATTGCCAGAATATTGGCAGGGCCCGTAGCCTTTGCACGACTTAACCATTTCTTGATGTTATTCAAACTCAACTGAACTGGCTTAAAACTCACATCTGTGATGTTAGAAACCACTGGAGAAGGATGAGATGGATCATCCCACTTTGAACTTCTGGCTGAAGATTGCTGCAAATGCTGTCATCTTATCTGGTGCATGAGTGTGTGAGGCCCCTCCATCAGTAAAGGTGGGGATTTCTGTGATCCTTCCTCCAGTGAGTTGTTTAATTGTCCATTACCGGTCACAACTGGGTGTGGCAGAACTGCAGTGCTCCGATCTGTTCCATTGGATGTTGGATCACTTAGCTCTGTTGCTTGCTACTGATGCTGTTTGATGTGCAGGTAGTTCTGTTTAATAGCTTCACCAGGTTGGCACTTCATTTTCAAGTCTGCCTGGTGCTGCTCATGGCATGCCTTCCTTTACTGTCCATTGTGGTGGGTGAGAGCAGGATTTACAAACCCATGAGATTACAGATTGTGCTGGAGTACAGTTCTGCTGCTGTTGATGTCCCACAGTTCCTCATAGATACCCAGTTTGAGATCCTACATCTCTTCTAAGTCTGTCCCATTTAGAACGGTGATAGTGTCACTCAACACAAGGGAGGTTTTTCTCAAATTTAAGGCAAGACTTTGTCTCCAAAAGGAATCTGTGATGGTCGCTCGTACTGATACTGTCATAGACATATGTATCTGCCGCTGGTCAATTCATAACAATGAGATCAAGTATGTTTTTTCCTCTTGTTGGTTCCCTCACCACCCGCTGCAGACTCAATTGAGCAGCTATAACCTTTAGGACCTGGCCAGCTCAGTCAGTAATTCTGTTGCAGAGCTAGTCTCGATTATGGACATTGAAATCCTGTACCCAGAGGACATTTGACACCATTTTATTGCCTCAGTGCTTCCTCCAAATGTTGTTCAACATGAAGGAGAAGTGATTCATCCTCCAAGGGAGGACGGGACGTGGTAATCAGCAGGAGCCATGAGACTTCCTGGTCTCCGGAGCCAATGCTGTGTACTCCCTGGGCAAATCCTCCCTGTCTGTGCCACCACATCTGCCTGTCTGTCCTGCTGGTGGGACAGGACATATCCAGAGATTTCAGGAGAAAGTGAAGACTGCAGATGCTGGAGATCAGAATCAAGAGTCTGGTGCTGGGAAAGCACAGCAAGTCAGGGTGATGAAGGGCTTAGGCTCGATACATCGATTCTCCTTCTCCTCGGATGCTGCCTGACCTGTTGTGCTTTTCCATCACCACAATCTCAATATCTTGGGATGGTGATGGTGGTGTCTGGTCATTGTCTGTAAGGGTTGAGTATGACTATGTCAGGCTGTTCCTTGATTGGGCTGTGAGACAGCTCTGCACATTTTGGCACCAAAATCCAGATGTTAGTCTGGAGGACGTTGCACCATCGAGAGGGCTGATTCTGTGGTTGTATTAAATGGTGCCTTCTTAGATGCCGAGTGGTCCATCCAGTTTCATTACTTTGTTGAGACTTTGCAGTGATTATTTCAGTGAGTAGCTTGCTGGGCGACTGTCAGGTTGGCAGGGTTTTTTTTTTTTGCCATTGACAATGGTTCCATGGAGATCAGGAGATTTCTAATTCCAGTTATTTTTTCTTGAATTCAGATTCCACCATCTGCCAAGATGGGATTCGAACCAGGACTTCAGTCATTTGTTTTAATATTTTGGATAAAAGTTAAACACATTTGGTTTGTTCACTCGCTTTAAATATCACTTACCCAGGTTTTGTTTATTTGTGAAACACTGTCCATCATTCTGTCTCCTCCATCCTTCTCTCCAACAACAAGAGTTTGGAGTACATGGAGTTTCTTTGTCACTAAGATTGAGATAATCCGATCTGTAGCTTCCCTCCCTCCCACTAGCCCACTAAGTCAAACTGCCTCACGTGGTGTTCCCGGTTTTTGTCCAAACCTACATCTTTCTCCAATCTCATCTCATGTCAAGCCTTATCAGAGCTCATTTTTACCCTTTACCCTAATCTCACTAAACCATAGACTTTCCAACTCTCTTTTCTCCTCCTCCACATCAGTCCCCCTCACCGATTCACAGACATTGTTCCTTGTTCTATCTTTTCTGTTTATGGTCCTTCTCTCCCATTCTGTGATAAATTGATATTTGACCTCACGGTTGTTGGAAAATCCTGCTCCATCTCCACTCTCCCTTTCCTTTCTGAATTCCTTGCATTTGGTGTCCCCCGTGGATCTATCCTTGGCCCCTCCTGTATCACACCTACATACTGCCAGGAGGTGACATTGTGCAAAAGTACCATGTTGGGTTTCACATGTACACTGACGATGCCCAGCTCTCCCTCCCCATCATCCCTCTCCATTACTCCACTGTTACTCAGTTATCAAACTGCTTACCACGCTCCCACTACTCGATTTGGTGCAGTTTCCTCCAATAAAACATTGTAATGGTTAAACCCGTTGCCTAACAAGTTCCTTTCCGTAACTGCTGAGCCTCTCCCTCTCACTGGGAACCATGCAGCAGAACTAGACTCTTCACAATACTGCTGTTATATCTGACACGAAGCTGACCTTCTGATTAGACATCTACACATCCCAAACACCAGGAATTCCAATCTCTAAACCGTTGCTTATCTCCTCCTCATCCCGGCTCCATTGCTACTCAAACCCCTTACCAGTGTCTGTGTTGCCTTAAACTTGACGAACCCAAAGCAGAACCCTTGATTCTGTGACTGGCTCAGAATCTGGTTTCAGAGCCCCCCCCCACCCCCCCCCCCCCCCCACCCTCCGTATTTACCCTCAGACACATCAGTATTTATTCTGTCAAACCCCTTAAGAATCTGGTGGTGCAGTCTGATTGTAGCTGGTGGAAATGACAGAAGATGATGTGCTGTATCTGGGTGGAAGGTAAGGACTTGGTGGAGGGGGGGGGTCTCTTCTTGTTGCAGTTGGAGATGTGGGTTTCAAAGGCAGAGGTGCAGGAAGTGGAGGAGATACATTGGATGGTATTGACCACATGGAAGGGGAAATTGCAGTCCTCGAAATATGGGGCCATTTGGTATGTTCTGGCTTCACTGGGACACAGCAGTAAGCATGAGATAAAGATGTTGGCCAGGGAACAGGCTCGTGTGTTTAAAGTGGCAGGCAGCTGGAAGCTCGGGGTCTGTTTTTGCAGCAGAACGTAGATCATCAGTTGTCATTTCTGCCACCTCCACTGAGATGCTGCCAGACACAGGTTCCTGTCCCCTCCATTAACAGCTATAAACCCTCCCAGCCAGATCGTAATCCACTCGTTTTTCTTTCCAAATGTTCCAGTCTCTCTTTGGTTCTGTCCCTCCCTGTTATTTACACTTTAACCCCTATCTCCTGCAATACAAAGATCTGCAGGTTAGTTGAATTGGCCAAGCTAAATTTCCCATAATATTCAGGGATGTGTAGGTTAGGTGCATTAGTTAGGAGAAATATACAGTAGTAGGGTAGGGGAATGGGTCTGGGTGGAATACCCTTCGGAGGGACGCTGTGGACATTTTGGGTCGAATACCTGTTTCCATGCTGTCAAGATTCTAATTTTCCCAGCTCCCATCGGATCCGAGGAAGGGCCACTGGACATATTTCTGTTCCCAGATGCTGCCAGACCTGCTGAGCTTTCCCAGCACCTTCTGCTTGTTGTTCCTGATTGACCCCATCCATACACCTTCTGGGTGTGATTCAGACAGGGGGAGGATACCACCACTGACCTCACAATGGGGTCCAGCTGATTGATGGCAGCTTCGGACCAATAGGAAAAGGTGGTGGGACTGGTGGACCAAGTGGAACCAGCTGGTCATCCAAACAATGGGAGTGAATGAGGGGCGTGGCCAGTGGGATGACACGTCACCAGTAACTCAGCCGATGCAGTGCCACGTGTCTCGGCCGTTGGTGAATGTGCGAGACGCAAACCGGAAAGGGGAGAGTGGCCTCAGAGGCAGGGAGATAATGAGTCACTTTAGACTGGGAAGTTTTAATTACACTCTGTGTGGTTCGTAAGTCTGAATTAGAAACTCTTAATCCTGCGTTTGCAGCAGATGGGAAAATGGCTGTGGCCCTCAGGCGGTGAAAGGTTCTGGGATATGGCCACCATTTTTATTGGGGGTAAGGTACAGTGAAGCGCATGTGCATGTCCCCTTCCTATGATGGGTGGGGGGAGGCGTGCAACTTGAAGAGAGACATTTACACATCAAGCACATACCAAGAAAAAAGTATGTCTTTAATTCTTCCTGTACTGACTGTGAGTCTTGTTTTGTGAATTCATTTCATAGGATATTAAATCAGAATAATTGAGGCTGGGATCTCAAAAGCAAGTTTTTACAGTCAATGGAGTCATCGGGATCTGAATATCATTGGCATTTAACTGTGGAAGGAGAAAGGTTTGTCTGTTCTGTTTGTGGGAAGATATCTCCAATATTTTTGTTAAGCAGAAAGATGTACAAATTCGTGGTTGGATCACCGTTTGGGTGTGTGCTCTGTTCTGGGCCCTGCAGCTGAGGAAGGAGATATTGGCCTGAGAGGGAGCACAGATTTATCCAAATTACACTTCGTCTCTTTGTAAGAACTCTCAGATTTAGACCCAACCACCCACTTCATGATGCTAACCTGTAAACTTTATGTTTTCAATTACCTGCAAACTTCCCATTAAAAATCCTTTTGGACTCAAATTCCAGTACCTTTTCAGGTGGAATGTTCCAGCTTCTGACAACTGTCTGTTCATTCAGAAACTGCTGAGGTCCATGTTGACTCTGGGGTTACAAAGGGCTGAATTGAAAGATGAGGTGCTGTTCCTGAGCTCCCATTGAGATACATTGGAACAGTACAGGAGGCTGAGGGCAATGTAGGTATGAGCAGACAATGAAGAAGACAGGGCTGCACTGTGAGGGCTGCTTGGCTCAATGAGAGTGTTCTGGAGTTGGGTGTAAACAGACTGATGTGAGACAAGGAGAAGGTGAAGTTGAAACTCAGTTTTAGTTCAGGCCCTTCAGATATTCACATGGTCCCAATGTGAACAGCCAGTTTTTAAGTGATACCTGCGGAGTATTTGTTAACAGTTTGTAAAGTATTTTTCCTGAGGGCAGTTGAGTCAACCGCATTGCTGTGGGTCTGGAGTCACATGTTGGCCAGACCAGGTGAGGATGACCATTTCCTTCCCTACAGGATATCAGTGAACCAGGTGGGTTTCTAACAATTGACAATAGTTTCAAGGTCATCATTCGCCTTTTCATTCGAGATTGTATTGAATTCCGATGCCACCATCAGCCATGTTGGGATTCTATCCCTAATCCTCGGAACATTGCACATGTCACTCATCTGGCAGGAATACCATTAAGCCATTGCCTCCCTTTTAGCAATGTTTAAAAGAAAGTTCCATAATTCTAGGTGTACAATGTGAGATAAAATACTGCAACGTCCATGTGTCAGCCTCTCCGAAAGGTCAATCAACAGAAATTTGTTTGGGGGGTGAAATATTTCACTTTTTTTTTTGGGGGGGTTATTAAACAAAAATGAATCCAAATAAAAATCTTATGCCACCAACATGTAATTTCTGAAGCGGGTGGGGGATTACAGAGACAGGGAGGGATGTGGGGCCAGAGGGGGATTGTTGTCCAAACATCACTGTGGTGTACATGGACTGCAGCATTTCAGGGAGGCGGTTCACCACCACTTTCTCCAAGACAAGTAAAGGTGGCCAGTAAATACTGGTCAGGGCAGCAAAGGCAACCCCAAGTGAATAAAACCAAGCAGTGACCTCTCTGAGCTGACTTGCTGTGAAGTTAAAAACCTCTTTGGAAATGGAGTGGGCAGAGAAGAGAAACAGAGACGTTTCACAGCTGCCCTCAGAGAGACCTCACCCTTGGAAGTACTCCGAGCCGGGGATCAGCTCAATGAGTTTCAGTCTCTTCTAATATCAATCTTAGTCGATTTTATTTTATTCAATCTACAATGAGTAAGGTGAGGATTTCTTTTTAATGTCTTACGGTCCCTTGATTAAATGTTTAAGATATGAACCGTAAGCATTAAGTTATTCTCGAACAGTATTTTTCGAGCAGTAAGACTGTGCCTTTGTCTTGGTCTGTAGATTAAGGCGGAGAGATGGCCTGTTGTAGAGTGGCGTGCTGTTCCTGTCGGATGTGGGAGATTAGGGAGAGTTTCAATGATCCTGATGATTATGACTGCAGCAAGTGTGATTGCAAATCCTATTGGATCGCATGGATTGGTGGAGGAGTGATTAAAGGCAGTGAGGAATTGACAGGAGCCGGGGGGTGTGATAGGTGGCAGTCTCAGGAATGCAGGATACTGCAGAAACAGTCAGGTAGATGGGTTACCGCCAGGAAAGCTAGGGGGGGCGGGGGTAGGTCGGTACTGCAGGAGTCTCCTATGGCTATCCCCATCTCAGGCAAGTGTATTGTTTTGGAAAATGTAGGTGGTAATAGACTTTCAGGGGAATGTAGCACTGACAGCCAAGTTACTGGTACTGAGACTGGCTTCTAACATAATGTGAGGTATATCCAGTTCCACATGATCGATGATGATAGGTGACGCTCTCGTCAGGGGCACAGTCTGCCGTTTCTGCAGCTGACAGTGAGACATCAGAATGGAGTGGTGTCTCTCTGGTGCCAGTGTCAAGGATGTCTCACAGAGGGAGCAGAATATTCTCAAAAGGGAAAATAACCAGTGGGAGGACATTGTACATTAGTACCAATGGCATAGGAAGGGGAAAGCATGGGGCCCTGACGAGCAGGGAGATTTGCTAGTGCCACTCGGGAGGCATTAAACCAGTGAAGGAGTCGGGGTAATCCTGAAGAGATAGTGAGAAAAGAGGTGAGTCTGAGGCTGGTTCACCAGTCAGACTGTCAAGGCAGGCAAGAGCAAGTCACAGAATGAGGTGCGACGGACCAGTTGCACTGCATTTATTTCAGTGCAAGAGACCTGACAGGTCAGGCAGGTGGGCTCAGGTTATGGTTTTGAACATGTGACTGGGATATTACAGCAATTACAGAGGCATCACTCAGGGATGGATAGGACTAGCAGATTAATGTTCCAGGGTATAGATGCTATAGCAAGTTTAGAAAGGGGGCAACAGAGCAGGGAGAGAGGTGTTTTTAGATTAGATTACATTTTAGATTACATTAGATTAGATTAGATTACAGTGTGGAAACAGGCCCTTCGGCCCAACAAGTCCACACCGACCCGCCGAAGCGAAACCCACCCATACCCCTACATTTACCCCTTACCTAACACTACGGGCAATTTAGCATGGCCAATTCACCTGACCCTGCACATCTTTGGACTGTGGGAGGAAACCGGAGCACCCGGAGGAAACCCACGCAGACACGGGGAGAATGTGCAAACTCCACACAGTCAGTCGCCTGAGGCGGGAATTGAACCCGGGTCTCAGGCGCTGTGAGGCAGCAGTGCTAACCACTGTGCCACCGTGCCGCCTACTTTTGATTAGGACAACATTATGCTTGGGCTTCGGGATGATATTCCTGGGAGTACCACCAGGCAAGTTATTTGGGTGGTACTGAGAAATAAGAAAGGGATGACCATCTTACTGGGATTGTATTATAGACTCTCTCCCAATAGTCAGCGGGGAATTGAGACACAATTTTGCCAGGAGACCTCAGTTATCAGTAAGAATAATATGGATGCAATGATAAGGGGTTTTAACTTTACCAACATGGCCTCGGAGTGCTGTAGTGTTAAGGGCTTGGATGGAAAGGTATTTGTTCAGTGTGAACGAGAACATTTCAGATTCAGTTTGTAGGATGTACCTACTAGAGAAGGAACAAAACCTGACCTGTTTCTTTATTTATTCACAGGATGAGGCTGTCACTGGCTCGGCCAGCATTTATTGCTGCGTTTACCCAGAGGGCAGTTAAGAGTCAACCACGTTGCTATAGGTCTGGAGTCCCATGCATACCAGGCCAGGTAAGGATGGCAATTTCCTTCCCTAAAGGTCATTAGTGAACCACATTGGTTTTTCCAACAATTGACAGTGGAATCCTTGTTGTCACTAGATTATTTTTTCCAGATATTTATTGAATTCACGTTCCAAAATCTGCCGTGATGGGATTCAAACCCGGGTCACCAGAACCTTATCTGGGTCTCTGGATTAACTGTCTGGCGATAATTTCACTCCGTCATCACTGCCTCTTAGGAAATGAGGCAGGGTGAGTGACTGAGGTATCGGTGGGGCAGCGCATCAGCACCAAAGATCCCACAGTATTGTGGCTCAGTGGTTAGCTCTGCTTCCTCAGCACCAGGGACCTGGGTTTGATTCCAGCCTCGGGCAACTGTCTTTGTTAGAGTTGGCACATTCTCCCCAGTGCTGAAAATGTGTTGCTGGAAAAGCGCAGCAGGTCAGGCAGCATCCAAGGAACAGGAGAATCGACGTTTCTGGCATAAGCCCTTCTTCCCATAGTGTCTAGATGCAGTATATGAGGTTTTGGGATGGGCAGGCAAATCTCTGCCTGATGTGAAAAGATCCTTTTGGGAACTTGGACAGATGTCAGAGGGAGGTGTGGCCGCATGTTTTACATCTCCCATGGCGGCAAGGGAGGGTCAAGGATGTGGAGCGTGGGTTGGTGGGAGGGTGTGGACCGAACAAGGAAGGCGCAGCGGGAATGGTCTCTGCGGAACACAGATAAAGGTGGGGAGGGAAATATGTCTCTGGTGGTGGGGTCTGACTTTAGGTAGCAGAAATGACAGAGGTTAATGTGCTGTATCTGGAGATTAGTGGGGTGGAAGGTGAAGACCGCAGGGTTATATTCTTTATTGTGGCTGGAGGGGTGGGGTAAAGGCGGAGGTGCGGGAAGTGGAGGGTATGTGTTGATCAAGTCAGAGGAAATTTCCGGTCCGTGAAGTAGGCCTTTCTGGGATGTCCTGGAATAGAATTCAAAGAGATTAAACAAATATATCACAGACAAAAGATTAGCTGGACCAGAGAATAGGATCCCTTAAAGGTCAACAAGGCTGTCTATGGAACCACAGGGAGTGCGAAAGATATGCAAATATTTCACGCCATTTTTACTGGAGAAGTATATGGAAGCTCGAGAGTTTGGAGAAATAAACAGTGATAACTTGAAAAGTGTCCATGTTACAGAGGAGGTGGTACTGGATGTCTTAAATCGCATCAAGGTGGATAAAGCCCTGGAAAATGATCGGGTGTATTCTGGAACTTTCTGGAAATCTAGTGAAGTGATTGTTGGGCCTCTCCTGAGGTAAAAGTGAGGTCTGCAGATGCTGGAGATCAGAGCTGAAAATGTGTTGCTGGAAAAGCGCAGCAGGTCAGGCAGCATCCAGGGAACAGGAGAATCGACGTTTCGGGCATAAGCCCTTCCCGAAGAAGGGCTTATGCCTGGGTGGACAGGGCACTGATTCCCAAGTTCGTTGGGTCCAGAACGAGATGGTACAGGCTTAAGGTGAGAGGGAAAAGATTTAAGAGGGATCTAAGCGGCATCTTATTCATGTTGAGGGCATTGCAAGTATGGAATGAACTGCCAGAGGAAGGGGTGGTGGCTAGTACAATTGCAGCATTTAAAAGGCATTTGATTGGGTATATGAAGAGGACGGTTTTAGAGGGATAAGGGTGAACCGCTGGCAAATGGGACTCCATTAACACTCTCCGTTTTTGGTCAATGCATTGAATACAGAAGCTGGGACGTCATACTGTGGCTGGACAGGACGTTGATTAAGCCACATCTGGAATTCTGATTTCAGTTTGACTTTCCCTGTTCTGGGAAGGATGTTGTGAAACCTGAAAAGGTTTGGATAAGATTTACAAAAACGTTGCCAGGATTGGAGGATTTGGCCTTCAGGGAGAGGCTGAATAGGCTGGGGCTATTTTATCTGGAGAGTCAAAGACTGAGAGGTGACTTCATGGAGATTTATAAAATCACGAGGGGCGTGGATAAGGTGAGCAGCTGGCGTCCTTTTCCCTCAGGTTAGGTGCGTCCAAAACGAGAGCACATGGGTTGAAGTTGAGAGGGCAAAGATTTAAAAGGGATATCAGTGGCAACGTTTTCAAGCTGAGTGTGGTGTGTGTGTATGGGAGGAGCTACCAGATGAAGTAGTGGAGGCTGACAAAGTCACAACATTAAAAAGGCTTCCAATTGGGTACATGAACAAGAATGGTTTCGATGGATACAGGCCAATAGATGGTAAATGGGAATCCATTAGTTTTGGATTCCTTGTTGGCACAGACGAATTGGACTGAAGGTCTGTTTCTTTGATCTTAATAAATTAAGATGCATTCCTCTATTTTGTGGAGAGCTAGCTGAAGCACAGATAATTATCCTTGGAGCTGAGAAGGTGAAGCAGTGATTTCGATCTGGTGCAGATTTGGTTCCAAGGTCTTGAATTTGCAGAGAGAGAGGAATTGTTAACACTGTCACAATTTTTAGTAACTACTTTCAAGTAATTGGCAAATAATACAAGGTGAAAATGTGAACACTATTTTACTCAAAGTTCTGAGCACCTGGAACAATCTGAACGACACAGATTCAGCAGGTATTCTGAAACAGACTTGGAATTTACTTTTTAAGGAAAGATTTGGGAGCCTGTGGGCACATCGGAGGGGACTTGGGACAGACTTACAGCATCTCCAGAGGGAGAGAGTACAGCCCCAATGGGCTGAATAGCCCCCAGGTCCTGTGCTCTGTGATACTGCCCCATTCACTGTGAATTATGAAGCTCACCCCAGGACAGAGAGAGGGATTAGCCCTCCACTCTCATCACAATGGGGCCCGGCTGATTGACGGCAGCTCTAGACCAATGGGAGGAGAGTCTGTGTGGTCCTGCAGCCAATGGGATTGAATGAGGGGTGTGGCCAGCAAGACAACACCTGTCCATGAGCTGTGCAGGTGCAGTGTCACTGTTTGGCGTTGGGAGAGACAGCAGAGACTGGGACAGAGGCTGTTGGACCTGAATTACAAACTACCGGTAAATTAAAACCAAAAGAACTGCTGAAGATGTAAATCAGAAACAACAACCAGGACGTTCTGGAAAAGCGCAGCAGGTCTGGCAGCATCTGTGAAGAAAAATCAGAGTTAAAGTTGAACATCCGGTGTCCCTTCCACAGAACAGATGTTACTGAGAATAAAAGTCAGTTTATGTGCAGAAAATAGTGTGGGGGAAGGATAAAAGGAGTAAAGGATAGGTGGGGATAGAGTGAGAAGAACAGTTGGATAAAGGATAACCATCTGGCTGGAGGAGGGTGACTAGCTGTTAATGGAGACTGTTAGTGGCTAACCATAGGTAATGTGTAATGGCAGGCTGTGAGAACAAGGCCTGGTGTGTGGGGTAGGGGGCTACGACATGACGTTGTTAACCTATGGTTAGCCACTGTCTCCATTGTAAGCTGTTGCCCACCTATATCACTCCACGATTGAAGCTGCCAAGGACACAAACCTTTGGAATATCCTCCCGAACACCCTCTGTCCGCCTTAAAGATGTATCTAAAAATCGTTCTCTTTAATCAACGTTTCCATCATTCATGAAGCATTTTTGGAGATTTGTCAGTGTGAAAGGCTCCATACAATGCAGGTAGTTGTTGTTATTGTCTGACATCAGGAGAAACAGGAATGAGCCCTCTCTTTCTTACACCTGATGAACAACAGCAAAAGCAGGAAGCACTGAACATGCTCCAGCCCACAATGGGCCTCGGATTATTGATGTCAACGCAGGACCAATAAGAGTGGGGGAACGGGGGCTAGAGGTGCTAGTTGGGCCTTCAACCAATCGGAGTGAATGAGGGGCGGGACTATACTCAACCACGTGATAAACTTCACTGACGGCACAGTGTTGTTGTGGCCAAGCCATTGGCAATGTGTGAAGGTGAAAGGCAGGGGAAATGAAAGACATATTGACCAGGAAGAGGAGGAAATTTTCATGGTATGGGATGAGAGGTTTTACAGAACTTAGTGCATATTCTAAAACGCACATTTGAAAATCCCAAATTCTGCACCATTTTCCCTCCCTATAATGCATTTTGCACTCCCTGAAATATCAACTGTGTGTTTCTCCCTCCACAGATACCAATGATCAATGCCAAAGCCCCATTGCCTGGGGAGAAGGTGATGTTTGACTTCCTTGTACAGCTGCCATTCGTGTGGTGAAGGTGCTCCCACAATGTGTTTGGGTAAGAGCTGTTTTAGATTATTCACTCAGCGACAGTGAAAAGTTCACAATGTATGTGCAAATCATCAACAGTTTGTTTTTTTTTATCATGTTTATAATTCCACAGAAATACTATTGAGAACTTCTGACATAAGGCCACAGATGGGAATATTAGGTCAGGTGCTCAAAAGAATTGCCAAATAAACAGGTTTTCAGGAATACCTTAAAGGAGGAAAGCAGGTCTGAGAGGGTTAGGGCGGGAATTCCGTGTTGTCTTGGTAACAGTAGAAACAGCTGGACAGGTGAAGCAATGAATAAACACATCGTTGGGAGTCTGAAAGAAAATGAGTTGTCGGGGTCTCACAGGTTGTGTGGTGCAGGGAGACAGGGATGTTCACAGCCAGGATTTACATCAAAGGTGAGAATGTTAAATTGTTGCTTGTTAATAGGAGCCTTTTGATGGATCAACAAGGTTTGGTACAAGTGAGCACTTGCGCAGTAGGGTTTTAGATACTCTTGAGATTACATGTAAGTTGAATGTGGGAGGTTGGCCAGGACTGTGTTTGGATAATGAAGTCTGGAGATAACACAGGGATAGACGAGTATTTCAGTAAATGAGCTGAGACTAGGGTGGAGTTGGGTGATGTCACTAATGTAGGAATAGTGCTTTTGGAGTTGGGCTGCTCCACCTCTTCATCGCTCCCCCTCGCCAATTCACAGATATTGTTCCTTGTTCTATCTCTCTGTCTTTTCTGGTTATGTCCTTCTCTCCCATTCTGCTGCAAACTAATATTTGACCCCACCGTTGTTGGAAAAACCTGCTCCATCCCAACTCTCCCTTTCCTTTCTTAATTCCTTGTATTTGGTGTCCCTTAAGGATCTCTCCTCGGTCCCTCCTGTTTCTCACCTACATACTGCCAGGAGGTGACATCGTCCAAAAGCACCGTGTTAGGTTTCACATGTACACTGACAATGCCCAGCTCTCCCTCACCATCATCGCTCTCCATTACTCAGTTATCAAACTGCTCATCACGCTCCCACTACGCGATTGGCTGCAATTTCCTGCAACGAAACGTTGCAATGGTTAAAGCCATTGTCTTCAGTTGCTATTACAAATTACTTTCCCTTATTGCTGAGCCCCTCCCTCCCACTGGGAACTATCTGAGACAGAACCGCACCGTTCACAATATTGCTCTCATATCTGACCACAAGATGACCTTCTGATCAGACATCGACACAATCACAAACACCAGGAAGTCCAATCTCTTAAAATTTTGCTTATCTCCACCTCACCACAGCTCCATTGCTACTGAAACCCCTGATTCATGTCGGTGTTGTCTTAAACTTGACGAATCCAAAACAGAACCCATGATTCCGTGAGTGACCCAGAATCTGGTTCCAGACTCCCTCATGTTGGGAAACTTCCGCTCAGTATTTACCCTGTCAAACCCCTTAAGAATCCTACATGTTACAATGCGATCACCTCTCATTCTTCCCAAATCCAGTAAGTAGAGACCCAATTTCTTCAGCCTTTTCTTAAAAGATAATCCCTGCAATCCAGGGTTCATCCCAGTCAATTTTCTGTGAAATGCCTCTGATGAAATGACACATTTCCTTAAATAAAGGGACCAACACTTCTGTTATTACTCCAGATGTGGTCTGACTCGCACTTTATAAAGTTACTCTCAGGTATATACTCCAAACAACTCCGTTTAAACTTGCACAGATGTTGTTGGAAATGCTCAGCAGGTCATGCAACATCTGTGAAGAAAACATCAGTTAAAGTTTCGGGTCTGGTCACCCTTCCTCAGATACGTTAACTCTAATTTCTTTTCACAGATGCTGCTAGACCTGCTGAGCTTTTCCAGAAACTTCTGTTTCTCTTCCTGGTTTACAGCATCTTCAGTTGTTTCGGTTTTCATATCCTTTAAACTTGCCATCTCTCCTATAGAATTTGTCATTTCCACCTTGGAAAAAAGATTCATATTTGTTTGGTCTCCCCGACCTGGGAAAAAAGAAACCATGACTGGTCATCCTATCATTGCTCCTCAAAATTTTATAAAGATCGATAAAGCCACCTAACGTGTCCAGTGCTGCAGGGAAATAGCCTCAGCCTATTCAGCCTCTCCCTATGGTTCAAATGTTCCAATACTGGCAACACCCTGGAAAAACTTTTCTGAACTTTTGCAAGTTTCCCAACATCTTTCCTATAGCAGGGAGACTAGAATTGAAAGCAGTATGGGATTCCAAAAGTAGCCGAGCCAATAAACTGTACAACCGGAACATGATCTCCCAACTCCTATACTCAATGCACTGCCCAATAACAGCTAGCATACCAAACACCACCTTCACCGACCTGTCTACCTACAACAACACTTTCAAGGAACTATCCACCCACACTGCATGGTCTGTTTGTCTGTCAACACTTCCCAGGAACTTGTCATTAAGAGGTTGAGTCCTATTCTCGTAACATCTTTCTGAAATCAGGGAGAACACAATTGAATGCAGTATTCTAAAACTGGCCTCACCAATGCCCTACTCAGCCACAACATGACCTCCTAATCCCTATACTCAGTGATAGAATCCCTACAGTGTGGAAGCAGGCCTTTCGGCCCATGAGACCATGCCAACCATCGGAACAGCATTCCACCCTAACTCTGTAACCTACCATGACCCAAAGCTAATCCAGCTAACCTGCATGTCTTTGGATTTGTGGGCGGAAATTAAGAGCACCCAGAGGAAGCCCACGCAGACACACAGGGAGAATGTGCAAACACCACACAGACAGTGGAATCGAATCGAATCAGCACATTCCATTCAATGTTAGTGTCCCAAATGCCACTTTCAGCACCTGATCTCCCTGAAACTCTCCTTTCCAAGAACTATCCAGTTGTTCTGAGCCCTCCAGAGGGAATTAAGGTGAGGAGGAGAAAGCAGGAACAAGGTTGAGTTTTAGATCTAGAAAATAACTCTCCATCTTCCCCCTCTGTTCCCCCCGTCTCTCCCGCTCTGTCTGCTCCCCCCCCCTCCGTCTCCCCCCACTCTGTCCGTCCCTCCCCTCTGTCGGCCTGTTTTACCACCCCCACCCACCCCCCGTCGGCCTGTTCCCCCTTTCTGTCAGCCTCCCCCCGTTCCCCCTGTCCTCTTTAATCCCACTTTCTGTCCCCACCCGTCTCTGTGCCACCCTCTCTGTCACCCCCCCCCCTCTTTCCCCAGCCATTTCTGTCTCACCCCTCTCGATCCACACACCCCCTGTCTGCCTACCCTCCCTCCCAGTCCCCTAGTTCTGTACTCCCCCCACTGCAGGACAAATATCTTGTCTATTTACCGTATCCATGCCCAGCCTGATTTGAAAAATCTCTTTCAGGTCACCATTCAGCCTCTGACACTTCAGGGAAAACAGCCTATCCAACCCTGGCAGCATGCTATAATTCTTTTCTGATCTCTTTAAAGTTTAAGAACATCCATCTGATAGGAAGGAGAACAGAATGATATGGAATATTGATTCAGCAACTTTTGTAATGTCCTGTACAGCCGCAATATGACCTTCCAAACCCCTATACTCAATGCTCTGACTAATAAAGACAAGCAGACCAACTGCCGTCTTCACTATCCTATCTACTTGCTACTCTACTGTCAATGAACTATGAACCTGCACTCCAAGGACTCTTTATTTAGCAGCATTCCCCAGGAACTTGCTATTAACTGTATAAATCCTGCTAAAGTTTGCTTTTCCAAAATTCAGCAGCTCGCATTTTTCTAAACTGAACTCCTCAGTCCATTCACCCATCTGATTCAGATCCTCTTGTACTCTGAGGTAATCTTTTCACTGTCTACTACACCTCTCATTTTGGTGTCACCTGCAAACGTACTTACAATACCTCTTATGTTCACATCCAAATCATGGATATAAATGGCGAAACGTTGTGGATCCCACACGGATACTTGTGACACTCCACTGGTCACAGGCCTCCAGCCTGAAAAGCACCCTCTGCCTTCTACCTTCGGGCCAGTTCTGTACTCCCATGCACAAAGCTGTTATTAGTATCAAGGATTTTAACTCTGTACATTGGGGTCTGCGTTGCCCAGTTATAGGTGTTAATATTCTGGATGAAGTTCAAGTACACCAGCATTTTGTCAGTGACTCTGTATTGCGTCTTGTTAATGTCACCAATACAGGTGAGTTCCTTTTGAAAGGCAGTGCCTGTATCCCTTGCCCACCTGGAAATAATGTAAGTGTCCTTACCTCTGGACTAGGAGGATCAGGCTCAGAGTTGAGTAACAGCATCTTTGAAGAGGCTGATTAGTAAACCTGCCCAAGCCACCAGGCCATACTGTCTCCCAGCTGTCCCTGCCTGAGCCTCCAAACAGAACCTTCCTGTAGTTTCTCTCCTGTCAGACTCTCCCATTGCTTAGTTTGTCCAGTATCCCCTCCTGCTGCTGCACTGATCCTGTCCCTCACTGACCTGTCCATCCCTCAGTGTCCTCCGGATTCATTCATTGTTAACAATCCCATTGACCCAGTCCTCCAGCCCCGCCCCCTCCCGTCAATAGAGACGGCACAGTGGTTAGCACTGCTGCCTCACAGCACCAGGTACCCGGGTTCGATTCCGGCCACGGCGACTGTCTGTGTGGAGTTTGCGCATTCTCCCCGTGTCTGAGCGGGTTTCCTTCGGGTGCTCCGGTTTCCTCCCACAATCCAAAGATGCCCAGGTCAGGTGAATTGGCCATTCTAAATCGCCCATCGTATTAGTTACATTAGTTAGGGGGAATGGGTTGGTCTGGACTTGTTTGGCCGAAGGACCTGTTTTCATACTGTAGGGATTCTGATATATTGGGCAGCAGCTGCTGTCAATCACCCGCACTCCTGTATGATCGGGAGTACATGCTGTAGGAGGGGAGACCAGTGCATGGGTGCAGTGCTGGCAACTGTGGGAGTATGCGCAGTATAGGTCAGTGCCTGAAGGAGGCTGTGGGTGTGAGCGATTTATCTATCATTAGCAGCTTCATCCCTCTGGGAGCAGGACCCAGAGGAATGGCCCTTTTCTTGCTACCCTGACATGTGATCAGACTATCAGTGGTGCAGCGTTTTGCAGAAAGTTATCAGAACTCTTTTGTGAAGATTCAGGGTTGTTATGGAAAGGAACAAGGATGGGTCTGCAGTTAGAATTCTAATTTGGCTCAGTTTAGTAAGATGGGTCTTGGCCAGAGTGTGCAGGAAGCAGTGTCTGCAGTATGGTTCTCATCAGGAGCTAGGAAACTGAATTCGAAGAGAGAGTGTGTGAGAACTGGGTGTGGAGGAAAGGAGTGGGGGATTGGTTTGGATTTCAGTTCACAGAAGAGAGAAATTGTGAGACTGAGGTTTAAAGCTTTGGGGGAACAAGGAAACTACAGTTTAATCTACAATTGTCTTATGAATTTCCATCATGCATTAACAGTGGTTACTTGTGTGCTATGTTGTATGGTACTGAAAGGGTGGATTTGCGGATGAGAAATTCAAATTGAACTTCATGTTCAGATCTGATCGTTACTTGATCCGTGCCGATCTGAATATCATTGGCCTTTTCATCTGGAAGGAAAGGTGTGCATTCTGTCCGTGGGCTAATATTTCAAATCTCAGTGTGACTGCAAAAGTACTGAGACACAGCCAAGTCCATGTCAGCATGGTGAGTGTGGAGAGAAATTTCATTTGTTTTTGAAAGTCTGAAAAATCATGGCACATTTCCCAGCCACAACTTTGCTTTGTGGAAGGGCAAGTCTTTAATTAACCATGCAACCAGAAAGAGACAAGGATACCTGCACCATGGGAAGCACTATGAAAACGGGATTGTTGTAAAGGAGTTCATTCTCGATCATGGATTATAATCCATTGCCATTGTCACGTCGGTTCCAGCGCCGTGGGGAAATACTGGAAATATGATATATGTAATGTAGGTTTCAGTTATTAAACTGTAAAAAGTGCAGAACAATTTACAAGGATGTTGCCAGGGGTCTGAGTTATAGGGAGAGGTTGGACAAGTGAGGATTTTATGTTTAGAGCAGAGGAAACTGAGGGGGTTATTTTCTCGAAGTGTATAAGACCATGAGAGGCATGGATAAGGTGAATGCACTCAGTCTTTTTCCCAGGAACTCAAGGATTGGACGGCTTGATTGGATCAGTTAGAGGAGAAAGAATAAAAGGGAAGCTGAGGGGCAACTGTTTTACACAGAGGGTGGTATGTATATGGAATGAGCTGCCAGTGGAAGTGGTTCAGGCAGGAACACTCACAACAGGTAAAAGACATTTGGACAAATACATGGATAGCAAAGGGTCAGAAGCAAATGGGCCAAGTGCAGGGAAATGGGGTTAGTATGGATGGACATTCTGGTCGGCATGGGTCAGTTTGGGCCAAAGGGCCTGTCTCTGCTGTCGGATTCTATAACTCTAAGTGCATTTGCTATTTCTCCCACTAACTCTGTTGGTATCCTGGGATGTATTCCATCAGGGCAATGAGACTTGTTTACCTTTCGCTCCATTAGCTTGCCCAGCTCTAACTCTTTCACGATAATGGTTATCTAGGTCCTCACCTTCCTAAGTCTCCTGATCAATTACTGGCATGTTCTTCATATCCTCCACTGTGAAGACTGACTGCTGTGTACTCATATTCCTGAACCCTGCTGGATAGGAATAACTGGGCACACAACTCTGAGAGGTCTTCTTTGAGTCTTTATTGATGAGACATGGCTGTTACCTGGATAGTGTACAGGCAGAACACCTCCAGGCAGCATCAGGTAACTCCCCGCCTGTCCGATGTGCCGCTCCCATGCTTATACCTTTGTGGTTTGTGTGTTTGGACGCTGTCTCTCAGTATTCTCTCCATGGCAACGGCAATTAGAAAGTCTAGTTCAGTTCAGCACTTTGTGGTTAAACCACACACCCCTCCCCCACGCCCCCGTGGCTCCCTCAAGTATCTGACAGACGTTTCAGTTTCAATGGGGCTGTCTATCAGGATTCTGATGTGGAGGAGCCGGTGGTGGGTTGGACAAAGTTAAAAACCACACAGCACCAGGTTATAGTCCAAGAGGTTTATTTGGAAGTACAAGCTTTTGGAGTGTGCTGTGATTTTTAACTTGATCAGGATTATCTCTATGGTAACAGTTAAGTGCTTCAACAATTACAGAGGTCATATGTTTCCCACACAATAGGTTCCCCTCTAGCAGGGTAAACTGCTATTCTGGCCCAGGGGATAGCTACTCATCACTTTTCTCCCCCAATCCCATCTCGATTTCTGTTGATCTTTGAAGTTTTTCTAATCTCCTTGGTCTTTGGCAATTTGTATGCATTCTATTTCAGTTTGATAGACTCTCTTATTTCCTGAGCCACCCATGGCAGATTATTCCTTTTCCTACAGTCCTTCCTTTTCCCTGATATATACTTTTGCTGAGCACCTCAAAAAGTTGTTTTGATATTCCTCCACTGTCCGTCAACTTTCCCACTATAAAGTCTTTGTTTCCAGCCTACATTAGCCAACTCCTGCCTCATGCTATTGTAGTCTCCTTTTGTTTAAGCACTGGATCTTGAGAGTGAATCTATCCTTCCAGCTTTCCATCTATGTTGTAAGTTCAACCAGACTTATCAGAAGTCTTTTATCAGATTACGAGGGGAGGCGATGTTTCCTAGGTGTTTTGGTTTTCATTGTCAGTGACCTTGGCTTTGTAATAAAGTACAGGATAGATATTCACAACAGCGTACTCTGGACGCTGCGAATGTTCGACGCAATCTAAAACCATAAATCACTGTCTCCCCTCAGTTTAAAACTGCAAAATCATTTTCTCCTACACACTTCCTCACTAGCTAAGTTTGGAACGCTAATTCACCTGACTATGTCATTTTCCGAAAATCTCCTTTGGTGAAGGTGGTGAGTTTTGGATTCAGCTTTCCAGTTATTACCGTAAGAAGAGACGCACTGGGCACAGGAGAACCAGCCCCACTATTTAATATGGTGATGATTGAGCTCACATCGGTCTCAGCTGGATTTTCCCGCCTGCTCTCTCTCACCCTTCATCTCATTGCAAATTCAACATCTGTATCTCTTCATAAAATTGGCTGATTGTCCTGGCATCCACTGCATTTTGAATAGGGAATTCCACAGATTCACAACATATCGAGATAAGTACATTCTTCTTCATGAGAATAGAATAGAGTCCCTATAGTGCAGAAACAGGGTATTCATCCATCGAGTCCATACCAACCTATGATGAGCATCCCATTCAGACCCATTCATTCCCTGTAACATTGCATTTCCCATGGCTAATTGTCTAACCAGCACGTCCATGGACACTGTCAGCAATTTAGCATGGGCAATCCATCTAACCTGCACATCTTTGGACTGTGTGAGGAAACTGGAGAACTGCATGAACCATGCAAACATGGGGAGAATGTGTAAACTCCACACAGTCGCCTAAGGTCCCTGACGCTATGAGGCAGCAGTGCTAGCCACTGGGACCCCTCTGCTTATAACCTACTGTGCCTTATTAACCTCCCTATCTCCCAATTGGCTGAATCTATGTTCCTTACATCAGAAATCAGGTTGTCGAAGCGGATGTCTCAGTAAATCCCAGTGACAGCCCACAAGTCCCGTGTGACTGAATGGGGATCCAATACACAACATCTTCCACCCCACACTTTTCATTCACGTTCCAGAGACAGGGATCCAGTGGCTGCATGAGGACTGCAACTCCCAAATTCCGAGGCGGGGACCACACGTCTGTGGGGAAACCCGGCAGTGCACAAGTACAGAATGTGGGTGAGTTTTGGAGCATGTGCTTTGGCGTAACTAGTGGAAAGTATTTCACACTGTGATTGGCTGGAGGAGGAACGTATTTGCTTGTAGTATTGATCTGTTGGAGGGTCAAAGTGTCACCACACCTACATGGGAGCAAGTTCCATTCCCAACTCGTCATAACACTGGAATCGACCAATGAGAAACAAAGAAGGATCTGACCCATTCCCCCAGACTGAAGGTTCCTCTTCTGTCCAGGATCTGCCACCTCCCTTTCTGTTTCCTTTTGTTTCATTCTGCTGTTACATTATTGACTTGCAGCAACTGAAGGGAAAGGAAGTGAACCCAGAAAGGGTGCAGAGTCTAACCAGGACAGGAAGTGGTGGCATGGATCTGTTTATCAGCAACTCCATGAGAATGTGGAGGGTGTACATTAGGGGGCAGCAGAGTCAGAATGGTGGGAGAGAGGAAGTGGGCTGGACTGTTACAGCTTTTGGAGAAGAAAGGGGAAAACAATATTCCAGAGAAACTAGAATTGTCTGTTCTGAATTTCTAATCTGTACATATTCCTTTATACAGGGTGCTAGATGGTGAAGATTTGCAACTGAAATCTCAACATCATGTGCAGATTGTGATTAAGTTAACCAACATTTGAAGAACCAAAGATGGAGAATCACTCGGCCAAAATCCTGCAACACTCTCCTCCCAGCATTGTCCGTCTCTCTGCACCAAATGGACTGTGAATGGTTCAAGACAGCAGCTCACTACCATCTTCTCAAGGGTAACTAGAGATGGGGAATAAATGCTGGCTGAGCCAGTGATGCCCATATCCTGGAAATGGGTTCTATCTCTAGTTGCTGAAACCCGGTTGATGTTACTGCAGGATGATGAGGGACGCTGAGTGCATCGTCCAGGAGGCAGCACCATCACATTACCCCTGCCTACACCCACACAGTAACACCCCAACGTCACTGGAACAAATGGCAGTGAAGCTAAAGGAGGACTTAGATATAGTTCTTCGAGGTAAAGTCATGAAAGGGGATTGGAACACAGCAGGAACAGGAGACTGAGCTGGATGGTCAGCTGTTTCCCATTGAATGGTTGAGCAGGATAGAAAGGCTGAATGGTGTCCTCCTGCTGCTATCTCCCAGGTATGAATATAGCCATGGAGCCCGGGTAGGAAGGAGTGGGCAGGGACTCTCCAGGAGATTGCACCTCCACATCAGTTTTCAGTGAGGGATGGTTTGATGGATTTTATTTAACATTTGTCTTTAACACAAGGTTTGTGAATTTGTTTTTAAATTAAACAAAACTAAATAAAACTAAAAGAAAAGAAATGAGACTATCTGAATATAACAGTTTTTAAAAATTTCAAACGCCCTGTAAAACAAAATGCTGTCTATTCCCGGACACCATCACTTTCCAGTTACTCAAACTCCAGGGATATATTCCCTCCCGGTCTGAACTTTTGGTTTGATTTAACTGCTTTTCAGTTCTCATTCTGTGAGCTGTGAAGTGTTGTTTTTTCCCATTTCTCCTATCCAGACATGTTATCACAGCAACCTTCCCACCATCAAAATCATCATTACGCCATTTTGGTTTTTATTAATATATAATCACCAGCAGGAAACCACCCGTGTAACCAATTGAATATTTACAAACAAAGCCCATTACGGGAAAAGCAAACCATTACAAATGACAGAGTGGGAAGGGACTCAATCAAAGTAGAGTTGGGGGTGAGGGGGCAGCAGTGGAGATAAAGCACTGTATCCCCTGTGGTGCCCACCTCTATCTAAAGGCATCGAGAGCATTGATACACACCACATGCTCCTTCTCCAAGGACACACTGCTGTGTAGCCTTTATCCTCAATGCTAGAATAGAATCCCGACAGTGTGGCAGGAGAGCATTGGCCCATCAAACCCCACCAACCATCCAAAGAGCATCCCACCTGGAGCACTCCATCCCTGTAACACTGCATTTCCCATGGCTGATCCACCGAGTGTGCACAATCCTGGACACTGTGGACAATTTAGCACGACTGATCCACCTAACCCGCAAATCTTTGGACTCTGGGAGGAAACCAGAGCACCTGGAGTGGGCCCACACTATCCTGGGGAGAATGTGCAAACTCCACACAGGCCGTTGACCAAGGCTGGACTCCAACCTTGTTCCTGGTGCTGTGAAGCAGCAGTGCTGTAATCCCAATTTAAATCAAAACAGATGATCCCTGCTCATTGCTGTTTGTGGAGACTTATTGCCCAGCGAGACATCCTGAGATTCAGAAAGAGACAATATAAATTCAGTCAACTCCAGATTAACAACAACATCAATACTCCAACAGTGCCATCAGACCTCGTAGCTACTCTATCATTTATGATTTTTAACCCATGGGAAGTTTGTTGGCAGCTTCGATGACAGCCATAATGCTCTGACCACTTTGACGGAGCCAGTGCAAGTCAGTTCTAATAGTTATCAATAGATTGTATCTAAACAGGAAGTGCTCTGACACTCAATGCCCGTAAGTCAAGGTCATTTTCCTAAAACCACTCGCATCTGGCAATACCATTGAAGATAATTTATACAGTAACCTTTCAGTCTCAATTGCCAGTTCCAGTCCATGAAGCAGCCAGTAACATGCACCAGTGAGTTGAATTCTAACAGCAGCATTGCCCTGGCAGGAGAGATTGAGGAGCTTGAAGCTGTCTTCTCTAGAGTATCTAAACATGAAACACTTCAAAGGAACAAAAATCTTCAAGAGCTCGATAGGATAGGTACAGGAAGGATGTGCTCCGAGGCTGGTGTTCCTGGAATGAAATAAGCACTAACCACGGTATCTTTACCCAGCATTCCCTTTAGCTGCATAAATGTTTAAGATTTATTTGCTGCTCTAATTCCACTCTCTTGATCGTTCCCTTTTTTAATTGCTGTAAAGTTGATGACTATGCAAATGTATAAAATAAAATTTAATCCATCCCAAAACCTCTCTGTTCCTGTGTCTCACTTGTGTTCACCGAGACACTCATTCAATCTGACCTCTTTACAAACCCTGCCCTGATAATTCCTTAGATGGCTCAGAATGAAATATTCAGTGAATTGTTACTGTGCATAAAGAGGCTGATTGGCTCATCAGCTCTCCAAAGAATCACCTCACCGAATGCCAATCTTCTCCCTTTACCCCATAAACCTTCCCATTCGTCCCCTTCCATTAACACCGGCGAGTTCACAACTAACCACAGCGATTGGATTTGTTTTGTTTGTTCGTGGGATCACGGCATAACTTGCTGGGGCAGCATTTGTCATCCATTCTAACTGCCCAGGAGATGGTTCACAGTCAACTCCATTATTCAGGGTCTGGATTCACACGTAGGCTGGACCAGGTCAGAATTAACTCAGTTTCCGAGACCCAATGACATGAAGAGTTGATTTCTGGTCTATTATCTTATTTCTGAAATGATGATGAATAATGTTTGCAGTTGAATTAAAAGTGAAAGACCAAAATGTGTTTTATTCTGATTGAGCACGTCCTCCTGTTTTCTCAGTTGTTTTTGACAGTCTCATTCCTCTCGCACCAGAACCTGTTCCAGTGTTACAGAAAAGGCAGAATGGTCAGCTGCAGGTGGTCACCTGACCGGTCACTGGACCCAAAGATTCACTTTCCACAGATGCTGCCAGATCTGCTGACTTTTTCCAGCAATTTCTGTTTTTGTTCCTGATTTCCCAGCATTTGCAGATGTTTCGTTTTTGAATATTGATCTTGTCTGTTGCAGAAGAGTTTATTGATGAGTTTGGAGAGTTTTGAACATTGCAAGTTAGGCCACAAATCAGCCACGATCTATTGAATGGCAGAGCAGGGTTGAGGGGCTGAATGGCTTCCTCCTGTTCCAATGAAAGTTGTCCATCTGCAGCTTGTGGCAACATTTCCCCTCACTGTTCACTTCACCTCCATGTCTAACACACTGTTACTGACTGAACAAACCTCCTGTGTTTGAACTAAACCTGCGAATGTTCAGTGGCTCCCTGTCTTGCCACCCGGGTTTAACTCTCATCATGGAATGCTATCTCGTATTACTGCGGGAATGCCCACAAGGACTAATCCTGGAGTCTGTATCCCCTGGGATCCACAATCACCGTTTATTTCCTTCTTCCTATTTCATTCTGGCTATTGAACTCTCGGTTTCAATCCAATCTCCTGTCATGCTCTTCAACATGCCCATATGGGTGGACTATAGGCAGCTGGGATTTAATGAAGGGAAGTGGGGATTAGGCGGAAGCACGAGGAGCGGTGACAGCGAAGACAGTTCTCATTGTAACTGCCGAGTTTCTCCATGACCCAATGAGTGGCGAGGCACCTGAGTTTGTGGAGGAGACATTCAATCAGGGATTTGGTAAGACACTCAGACATTGAACTGTCCATCTGATTGTTAACTCAGACAGATAGACTGAAATAAATATGCACATTTAGATAGCACCTTTGATGTCCTGGGGCAATGAAACATGCTTCCAACCCAAATATTTCAACCTCAACTCTCTGAAAACCCGGCACAAAGCTTCCTGCTTGTACCAGTTTGTGTCTCAGCTTCCTCTTGAGAAAAGAGATTTAAGCTGTGTAGCCATTCCTGCTGATTGTAACCTCTGTGTCCTTGTAAGATGTATGACTGAACCTTTATTTTCCTTTTCCCTGTGAGCGACATCAGCAGCAGAAACAGGTCCTGACCTGCCCGGGTTTCGGTTGGAGTATTTGTATTTACAAAATCATTCTCACCCTCAAATACAGTGTGAAATTGTTATAAAACAGAAGGAAAGGAGTGAGAGAGTACCCATAGAAACACCAAGGCAGCATGTGTACCTGAGCTGAATGGCCATGGCATGAGGAAAACGTGACGACAATCACAACTAGTGAGAATCACAGAATCCTGTAGGTGCAGAAGGAGGCTATTTGGCCCTTCGAGTCTGCAATAGCCTGCTCTCCCACCCTACCTCCATAACCCCACATTTATCATGGCTAACCCAACCCGCTGAACCTGCACACTACAGGCCATATTAACATGGTCAATCTAGTGAAACTGCACATCTGTGGGCAGGTCACAGATTACACCCAAATGCTCGGAATTGTGGATGAAGGCACACAAATACTTGACTCTGACACAAATGCTCTGTTTTTCAAAATAAAATCAGGGGGAAAATGCAGCCAGAAAGATTTCCCATTATTTCTGGAGGAAGAGAATTCAAAATTCGTGCTACTGACCCAGGGGGCGCAGTGAAGTCACAGAGGCTTGGGAACCATCAGAAATGTAACAGGATGTGAGCAAGGTGGGGGTGAGGCAAGGACAAAAAGACAGTCTGTCACACGGGGGAAGGCAGGAGAGATTAAATAACAGAAATGGTAGTCCCTCAAGGCCACGGGGAATGGAGTTAGGGCTGGGAAAGAAACCAGGAAACAAGGTGAGCAGCTATCAAAGAAATACATTGGAAAAATAGATTATAACAACATAGAGGGCAGAGTACACAGTCTGAGATAGTTGCTCTCATCGGTGAGTACAGAACGTTATAATGACTAGGTAGTTATATTATAAGCAACACATACAGGATGGGCCAAGTGACCTCGACGTGCACAGTAAGTCTCTGATTTTTTTTCTGATATTTGGAGTTCAAGTCTGATGATGTTAATAAATTTTCAAATTAGACTGGAGTTTAATATTCTGGAGAAATGTCAAATAAATCACAATGATCCCATTCTGCAGACCTTAGTCCATAACCCTGCATGTTCCAGCATTTCAGTTACATCCATGTCCTGCCGGTGGGACAGGACATACATTGATGGTGACGATGGTGTCTAGGGCATTGTAAGCTATGATTCTGTCCGTGTAACTGTGTCAGGCCTTTGCTCGACTAGTCTGCATCCAAGCTCACCCAATACGATGTTGGCAGGGTGAGAAACTAATTGGAGCTCCTCTGCTCACCAGTTCCTTTCCTTTCTGCTTTTTAAAAAAATCTTTCTCTCTCATTTCCCCCTTGCAGTCTCTGACACAAATGTCTCAACATTGAATTATATCAGGATAACAATGTATTCCATGCCTCATTACTTTCTGAATAAGCCTACCATGGGGAACCTTATCAAATACATTGCTAAAATCCATATACACCACATCCACTGCTCTGTCATCACCAATGTGTTTGTCACAACCTCAAATAATTCTGTAAGGTTTGTGAGGCATAACCTGCCACTCACAAAGCCATGCTGACTATCTCTAATCAATCTATGCTTTTCCAAATAATAATAAATCCTGTCTCTCTGAATCCTCTCCAATAATTTGCCCACAACTGATGTAAGACTGACTCATCGATGATTCCTAGGATTATCTTGATTGCCTTTCTTGAATAAGGGAATAACGTTTGCCACTCTCCAATCATCTGGTATGACTCCAGCGGACAGTGAGGATACAAAGATTTTCGCAAAAACACAGTAATCCCTTCCCTCGTTTCCCATAACAATCTAAATTATATCCTTTCTGGCCGAGGAGACTTAAGTATCCTCATGATTTTTCAATATGGTCAGCACATCCTCCGTCATAATCTGTACCATTGGGATGGTCTCCACCTGAACCGATCTGGTACCAATGTTCTAGCGAAGAGGATAAATAGGGTGATCAGTCGGACTTTAAATTCTGAGTTGGGGTGGGAGGGAAAGTGAAAGCGACAGGGAGTATGGAGTTAAATGGAAAGATAAACAGCAGGATAGCGTGTGTGCAGGTGGATTTAAGCTTAAGGCAGACTAGGAATACAGCAAAAAGGAGGGATAACTTCGGACATCTATGACTTGCAATATCTCTCATGATAAGAAAGTTAGCATTAAGGCACTTTACCTGAATGCTTGTAGCATTCGTAACAAAGTAAATGAACTAACGGCACAGATCATCGTGAATGATTATGATGTGGTAGGCATCACAGAGACGTGGTTGCAGGGGGTTCAGGACTGGCAGTTAAACATCCAAGGATTTACAACTTATCGAAAAGATAGGGAGGTGGGCAGATGGGGCGGGGTGGCCTTGTTAGTTAAGAACAAAATTAAATCTATGGCACTGAATGACATAGTGTCGGATGATGTGGATTCTGTGTGGCTGGAATTGAGGAACCACAAAGGCAAAAAAAAAACATAATTGGAGTTGTGTACAGACCTCCCAGCAGTGGTCAGGACCAGGGGCGCAACATGTACCGGGAAATAAAGAAGGCATGTCAGAAAGGCAAGGTCACGGTGATCATGGGGAACTTCAATATGCAGGTGGACTGGGTAAATAATGTTGCCAGTGGATCCAAAGAAAGGGAATTCATGTAATGCTTACAGGATGGCTTTTTGGAACAGCTTGTCATGGACCCCACAAGGGAGCAGGTTATTCTGGACCTAGTGCTATGTAATGAACCAGACTTTATAAAAAATCTTAAAGTAAGGGCACACTTAGGAAGCAGCGACCATAATATGGTAGAGTTCAGTCTGCAGTTTGAAAGAGAGAAGGCAAAATCAGATGTAATGGTGTTACAGTTAAATAAAGGTAATTATGAGGGCATGAAAGAGGAACTGACGAAAATAGACTGGAAGCAGTGCCTAGTGGGGAAGACAGTAGAGCTAAAATGGCAGGAGTTTGTGGGTAAAATTGAGGACACTGTACAGAGGTTCATCCCCAAGTAAAGAAAGATTATCCGGGGAGGGATTAGACAGCCATGGCTGACAAAGGAAGTCAGGAAATGTATCAAAGAAAAAGAGAGATCCTATAAAGTGGCCAAGAGCACTGGGAAATCAGAAGATTGGGAAGGCTACAAAAACAAACAGAGGATAACAAAGAGAGAAATAAGGAAGGAGATGATCAAATATGAAGGTAGGCTAGCCAGTAATATTAGAAGTGATAGTAATAGTTTCTTTCAATACATAAGAAACAAACGACAGGCAAGAGTAGACATTGGGCCACTTCAAACTGATGCTGGAAGCCTAGTGATGGGAGATAAGGAAATAGTTGGAGAACTTAATAAGTACTTTGCGTCAGTCTTCACAGTGGAAGACATGAGTAATATCCCAATTATTAAAGGGAGTCAGGGGGCTGAGTTGAGTATGGTTGCCATTACAAACATGTAAGTGCTAGAAAAGCTAAAAGGTCATAAAATTGATAATTCTCCTGGCCCTGATGGGCTACACCCTAGAGTTCTGAGGGAAGTGGCTGAGGAAATAGCAGAGGTGTTGGTTGAGATCTTTCAAAAGTCACTGGAGTAAGGGAAAGTCCCGGATGATTGGAAGATCGCTGTTGTAACCTCCTTGTTCAAGAAAGTATCAAGACAAAAGATGGACATTTATAGGCCAATTAGCCTAACCTCGGTTGTTGGTAAAATTCTAGAATCCATCATTAAGGATGAGGTTTCTAAATTCTTGGAAGAGCAGGGTCGGATTAGACCAAGTCAACATGGATTCAGTAAGGGGAGGTTGTGCCTGATAAACCTGTTAGAATTCTTTGAAGAGGTGACACGTAGGTTAGACCAGGGAAACCCAGTGGATGTGGACCATCTAGACTTCCAAAAGGCCTTTGATAAGGTGCCACACGGGAGGCTGCTGAGTAAGGTGAGGGCCCATGGTGTTCGAGGTGAGCTACTGGTATGGATTGAGGATTGGCTGTCTGGCAGAAGGTAGAGAGTTGGGATAAAAGGTTCTTCTTCGGAATGGCAGCCAATGACAAGCGGTGTTCCGCAGGGTTCAGTGTTGGGGTCGCAGCTGTTCACGTTATATATTAATGATCTGAATGAAGTGACTGGGGGCATTCTAACGAAGTTTGCCGATGATACGAAGGTGGGTGAACAGGCAGGTAGTACTGAGGAAGTGGGGAGGCTGCAGAACGATCTAGACAGTTTGGGAGAGTGGTCCAGGAAATGGCTGATGGAATTCAATATGAGCAAATGCAAGGTCTTGCTCTTTTAAAAAAAAGAATACAAGCATGGACTACTTTCTAAACGGTGAGAAAATTCAAAAAGCCAAAGTACAATGGGATCTGGAAGTGCTAGTCGAGGATTCTCTAAAGGTAAACATGTAGGTTGAGTCCGTGATTAAGAAAGAGAATGCAACGTTGTCATTTATCTCAAGAGGGTTGGAATATGAAAGCACCGATATGCTACTGAGTCTTTATAAAGCTCTGGTTAGGCCCCATTTGGAGTACTATGTCCAGTTTTGGTCCCCACACCTCAGGAAGGACATACTGGCACTGGAGCACGTCCAGCGGAGATACACACGGATGGTTCCTGGAATAGTAGGTCTAACATACGAGGAATGGCTGAGGATCCTGGGATTGTATTCATTGGAATTTAGAAGATTAAGGGGAGATCTAATAGAAACTTACAAGATGATACATGGCTTGGAAAGGGTGGATGCTAGGAAACTGTTTCCGTTAGGCGAGGATACTAGAAACCGTGGACACAGCTTTAGAATTAGAGGGGGTCAATTCAGAACAGAAATGCGGAGACATTTCTTCAGCCAGAGAGTGGTGGGCCTATGGAATTCATTGCCGCAGAGTGCAGTGGAGGCCGAGACGCTAAATGTCTTCAAGGCAGAGATTGATAAATTCTTGATGTCACAAGGAATTAAGGGCTACAGGGAGAATGCGGGTAAGTGGAGTTGAAATGCCCATCAGCCATGATTGTATGGTAGAGTGGACTCGATGGGCCGAATGGCCTTACTTCCACTCCTATGTCTTATGGTCTTATGGTCTATCCATCTGTTAATGGATAGCTCCTTCCTATCCACTCAATCTGGATTGCTCAGCATCTTATCACTTCAATAAAAGCTCAGCTCATCCTCCTTGGAAATCATCCCCACCCTATCCAGCCTTTCTCAGAGCAGAAATTCTCCAATTGGAGAAACATTCTGATCAAGCTTCTCTGGTGAGAACACATCACCCTCGAATGTGGGGAACAGAACTGAGTGCAGTATATTGGCCGTGGTCACACAAGTGTTGCTGACCTCCGTGTTCTTGTGGTTGTTGCTGACACAAGAAGTGTCCTGGTTTTTCCACATGGAACAGGATGTGCACTCCATGAGACTGGGATTCCCCACCATGTGTCTGACATTCTTGTTGGTTAATATCTTGAAAAGAACCGTCCTCCTGAACTCTCTCAGTTGAATGAGGGCTGATCCTATGGTTTGATGGTAAGAGGTAAGTTGAGGAATATGCTGGGCCATGATTCAGTAAGCTTTGTTGTAGTGCAACTCTACTGTTGTTGTTGGAAGGAAAGAGCTCAACTCTTACACTATCAGCCCTTTACAAGAAGCTACATGCAGTATCATGAACACTGATAGGCCAAGACAGGAAATACGAGCAACACTGTACAATGATGCAGGATCACAACTGCAGCAAGGGAAGTTTAAGAGCCACGTGACATAGGAGTAGGGAAAGAAGCAGCTGATCAGATTGTTTCATTCACAGTCACAAAGAGACTCTGTGAGATTATTGTACTGTTGGGGGTGAGGATGGAGGAGGTTGGGGAGATGGAGACTTCTTCTAAAGAAACTAATCTGCCTGAGAGTTATGGGAGCGACTTGATTGCCATGCATTTAACAGAAAGCTAACTGAAACTGTTTTTATCCCCAAAAGATAACAAGACTGATGTAGTTTCCAATCATCATCAGAAACAAACCCCAGAATACATGGTTCAGAGATGGATGTCAATAGCCCGTCAACATCCAACTCCTGCAATCATTGAGCAAACGTATATGTGATTACCCTGTTCTGATTAACCAGAAAATCACTGTTCACTCTGTGCAGATGGACAGAGATGTGGGGAAGGACTGGCCTAGTGGTATTGTCACTAGACAGTTAATCCAAAGCCACAGATAACGTTCTGGAGACCTGGGTTCAAAGCCTGCTGCAGCACGTGGGGAATTTGAATTCAATAAAAATAAGCTCTTGGTTCTTAAGTGTCTAATGATGACCATTAATCGATTGTCAGGAAAACCCATCTGGTTCAGTAATGTCCTTTCAGGAAGGAAGCTGCCATCCTTACCTGGTCTGGCCTACATTGTGACTTCAGACCCACAGCAATGTGGTCGACACTTACCTGCCCTCTGGGCAATTAGGGAAGGGCAGTAAATGCTGCCCGGCCAGCGACATCCTCATCCTGTGAATGAATAAAGGAAAATAAAAGTCTCTACCCAGTGTGAATCTGTACATGTTCAACAATGTTGTGAACATTTCCAAAACTCACTTCTCCACATACATAACTTTATTAGCATTATAACTGCCAAAACCATTGTTCATTCCTTGGTGTGAAGAGAAAAAAATCCTTCAACTGTGGCTATCAGTAAATTGACTGGTGTCCCAGCAGGATGGATGCCTGAGTGAATCCCTTCCACCCCACACACAGAGCAGGTGAACAGCTCCCCAGTCTGACTGGTTTGGCCCGTTTCCAGGTGGGATAGGTCAAGAATTCCCTTCTGACATTCCCCATATTTCCACAGTCTCTCCCTAGTGTGGCTGCACTGGTGTTTTGCTATTTCAGATAAATGCTGGCAGACTGTTACACACACTGTGTCGGTGTGTGACTGCCCAGTCTGAATGCTGCTGTTTCCTGTTGAAAACCTTTTGATAATTAGGTTCCAATAAACCCTGCAACCCAATTATTTCTTAGCCACCGTGGGACCCTCCTCCCCACATTCCTGATGATGGTTTTATGCCTGAAACGTCGATTCTCCTGCTCCTCACATGCTGCCTGACTTGCTGTGCTTTACCAGCACCACACTTTTTGACACTGATAAATAGAGTGACTGTCAGAGCTGGATGTGGTTTTGTCTGAATCCTTTAACCCAGCCTTTCCCAGGATTTGGACAGTCCAAGGCATGTCTCTATGAAATGGGAAGGGTTTATAAATCCCAAATAGACATAGTGCAGTCACTCCGTGTACCAGGATATGGATATCATTGCCCTGCTGTATGTGGAAGGAACATAGTTTATTTCCTCAGTCTGTCAGAAAGCATTTCATGTGTTGGTGTGGGTCTAAATGTTCTGAGATATTAACAATCCTGGTTAGACCACCCTGGAGCAGGTGTTCAGTTCTTTGTACCCTAACTGGGGACCCCCATCCCCACCCCCACCCCCCGCAACAACCCAGCAGAAAGCAAAGAACATCATCTCCTGCTGTGGAAAGACAGCCTGTTTGTCTGAGTAGGAACACTGAGCAGATTTATCTCAATGATAATTTAACCCCTGAAGGCAAGTGACCAGAGCAAGTTAAGCAAGTACAAATAAAATGCATTGTACCACAGAAAGAGACCCATCAAATCCAAGCTGGCTCTCTGTAGCAGAATCCCATATTCTCATTCCCCATATGACCCCTACACTCTGCAAGTTTATTTCCCTCAGATCTGATATAATTGCTTTTATCAATCATTGCACCACCATAATAGGCAGCATGTTCTGCATATTTCCAGCCAATAGAGTCAGCAGAAACATTTGCTCATCTCCCGCTGTCTCAAAACCTTACATCTGATCTTAATCCTTGTGCCAACTGAATATCATTGGCCTTTTCATGTGGAAGGAAAGGTGTGCATTCCATCTGTGGATCAATATTTCAAATGTCAGTGTGACTGGAAAAAGTACTCTGTGGTTTATGGCTTTGACTGGTGGCTATCTATCAGGATTATCTCCATGACAATAGCACCTCATGCATCAATGAATTTAATACATGCTGTGATGTCAAAAACTTCTTCCGCCACCTCCGAGCTCATTTTTACAATCAGGACTCCCGCCCACCTTCCGAGGACTCCTTTGACGGCCTCCAACACACTCCATCCACCTGGACACCGCGTGCCGGCCTATTACCTGGTCTCAATCTCTTCATTTACAACTGCTGCTGAGACATTGACCACCTCAACCTGTCTACCCCCTACACCACTCCAAACTCTCACCCTCACAACTCTCACCCTCCACACTCTCTGCTCCAATCCAAACCTCACCATCAAAACAGCAAATAAAGGGGGTGCAGTGGTAGTTTGGCACACTGACCTCTACACTACTGAAGCCAGACGCCAACTCGAAGACACCTGCTCCTACCGCACCCTTGACCCAACCCCATCACCAAACCGTCATCTCCCAGAACATACAGAACCTTATCAGCTCAGGAGATCTCCCACCCACAGCTTCTAACCTCATAGTCCGGGAACCCCGCACTGCCCGATTCTACCTCCTTCCCAAGATCCACAAGCCTGACCACCCCAGCCGACCCATTGTCTCAGCATGCTCTTACCTCACCGAACTCATCTCCACCTACCTTGACACTGTCCTACCCCCCCAGTCCAGGAACTCCCCACATATATTCGAGACACCACCCATGCCCTTCACCGCCTCCAAAACTTCTGTTTCCCCAGCCCCCAATGCCTCATCTTCACCATGGATATTCAATCCATCTACACCTCCATCCACCATGACCAGGGCCTCCAAGCCCTCCGTTTCTTCCTCTCCCGACGTCCAGAACTTTACTCTTCCACTGACACTCATTCGTTTGGCTGAATTGGTCCTCACACTTCACAATTTCTCCTTCGAATCCTCCCACTTCCTCCAGACGAAAGCGGTAGCCATAAGAGCACATATGGGCCCCAGCTATGCCTGTCTCTTTGTTGGCTACGTAGGACAGTCCATCTTCCGTAGTTACACTGGCACCACTCCCCACCTTTTCCTCCACTATATTGATGACTGCATTGGTGCCACCTCGTGCTCCCGCGAGGAGGTTGAGCAGTTCATCACCTTCGCCAACACATTCCACCCCGACCTTAAATTCACCTGGACCATCTCTGACACCTCCCTCCCCTTCCTGCACCTTTCCATCTCCAATAATGACGACCGACTTGACACTGACAATTTTTACACACCCACAGACTCCCACAGCGACCTGGATTACAACTTTTCCCACCCTACCTCCATCAAAATGCCATCCCGTATTCCCAATTCCTCCGCCTCCGACGTATCTGCTCCCAGGAGGGCCGGTTCCACCACAGCACACACCAGATGGGCCTCCTTCTTTAGAGACCACAATTTCCCTTCCCACGTGGTTAAACATGCCCTCCAACGCATCTCATCCACATCCCGCACCTCTGCCCTCACACCCCAACCCTCCAACCGTAACAAGGACAGAGCCCCCCTGGTGCTCACTTTCCATCCTACCATCCTTCGCATAAACTAAATCATCCGCCGACATTTCCGCCATCTCCAAAAATACCCCACCACCAGAGATATATTTCCCTCCCCACCCCTTTCCGCCTTCCGCAAAGACCGTTCCCTCCATGACTACCTGGTCAGGTCCACGCCCCCCAACAACCCACCCGCCCATCCTGGCACCTTCCCCTGCCACCGCAGGAACTGTAAAACCTGCGTCCACACCACCCTCCTCACCTCCATCCAAGACCCCAAAGGAGCCTTCCACATCCATCAAAGTTTCACTTGCACGTCCAGCAATATCATTTATTGTATCCGTTGCTCCCAATTTGTTCTCCTCTACATTGGGGAGACTGGATGCCTCCTAGTAGAGTGCTTTAGGCAACATCTCTGGGACACCCACACGAATCAACCACACCGCCCTGTGGCCCAACATTTCAATTCCCCGTCCCACTCTGCCAAGGGCATGGAGGTCCTGGGCCTCCTCCACCGCCACTCCCTCACCACCCGATGCCTGGAGGACGAACGCCTCATTTTCCACCTCGGAACACTTCAACCCCATGGTATCAATGTGGATTTCACCAGTTCCCTCATTTCCCCTTCCCCCTCCTCACCCCAGCTCTAACCCTCCAGCTCAGCACTGCCCTCATGACCCGTTCTACCTGCCTATCTTCCTTTTCACCGATCCACTCCATCCTCCTCTCTGACCTATCACCTCCATCTCCACCCCCATTCACCTATTGTACTCTATGCTACTTTCTCCCCACCCCACCCCTCTCATTTATCTCTCCACTCTGCAGGCACCCTGCCTCTATTCCAGATGAAGGGCTTTTGCCCAAAACGTCGATTTTCCTGCTGCTCAGATGCTGCCTGACCTGCTGTGCTAATTCAGCACCACTCTAATCCATACTCTGGTTTTCAGCATCTGCAATCCTTGTTTTTACATAAGTCAGTTCAGCACTTTGTTGTCAAAACAACCCCACCCCCCATAGCTCACCCACGTACCTGACAAAATTCAATTTAAGTTAAAAATCACACAACACCAGCTTATAGTCCAACAGGTTAATTGGGAAGCACTAGCTTCCGGTATCTACCTGACAAAGGGGCAGTGCCCTTGAAGCTTGTGTTTCCTAATAAAGCTATTGGATTGTAACCTGTTGTTGTGTGATTTTGTCCACCCCCATCACCATGACCTCCACATCCTTTCCATGAATTAGGAATTCTAGTCACTGGCAGTGAATGTGGGACGGGGGTGTAAGGGCTAGAGGACCAAGTTGGTGGGATCTGGTCCTCCAGCCAATGAGAGTGAATGAGGAGTGGGCCTGGAGGACTGACCTGGTGGGGGCTGGTCCTACAGGCTTTGGGAGTGAATGTGTGGTGAGGTGGGAGGACTGAAGGGGTGTGGCAGGTCCTCTATCCAATGGGAGCGAACGAGGATGGAGCTGGTCCTCCGGTTATTGGGAGTGCATGAGGGGTGTGGTTGGTCTTCCAACAAATGGGATTGAATGGGTGGTCGTGGTTTAATTAAAATACAAGAGCTTTCATGAGGACTTCCTGCTCCAACCAGCCCCATACATTTCCAGTTTCATTCAGCTCCATTTCACAACATGACTTTGGGCTTTTGTATGTTCTCCCACATTCCTTTGATGGTATTTCTGATATCTGATTACCAAATTGCATGGGATATTAGCAGGGTTTAGGGGTTACTCCATCAGCAGTTTGTAATGCTACCTCACAGCACCAGGAATCCCAGTTCGATTCCACCCACCATTGTCTGTGTGAAGTTTGCACATTCTCCCGTGTCTGTGTGGGTTTCCACCCGCAGTCCAAAGATGGGCAGGTTAGGTGGATTAGCCAGGGGGAAATGCAGGGTTATGGGAAGAGGGTAGGGGGCTGTGGGTCTGTTTGGGATGTTGTTCAATATGTTGGTGCAAACCTTACGGGCCGAGTGACCTCCTTCTGCACATAGGGGATCGATGATTTGGTTTGTGTTTCCCAACTGCAAACCAAACAGCAGATTAGAATCTGACAGTCAGCTAGTTTATAGTAACCTGAATTTTGAACATTCAGGGAAAAATCATTGTTCCCATTGGGCAGAGACCGGTCACGTGGACAATGATTCAGTGTTATCAGAAGCAAAATGCACTGACAAAAGTGGGAAATCCTGTAAACACGAGGAATATGGGAGAGACTTTTTTTCTTATCTGAACTGGGTATTCACTGACTGGTCACAGCCGAGAGTGACTTCACGTTCCTCTGGCTGCAGGAAAGGATGCACAATGTCGGACTGGGTTCAAAATGATCTCAACTCACTGCACAGCAGTTTTGTCACACTGGGAGAGAGCTGGGAAGTAACTGCCTGTGACATAAAGGCAGCACTGGATGGAGTATTGCATCAAGGAGCAAAATTGCAATCAGTGTCAATAGTTGGACACGAAGCTTGATAATTGTGGTTACTGGAGTCCAATAATCTCAACCTTGCAACATCACTGCAGGGATCCCTCAGGATGGTGTCTTAGACCCAAACGTATTCAGCTACTTCATCAATGACCTTGTCAACATCAGAAGGTTGAGGATGGGGACATTTTCTGATCATTGTACAAAGCCCAGCACTACTCTTCAGTCACCGAAATGGTCTATATCCATGTGGAGCAAGATCTTCACAAGATTTAACCTGGGACTGATTGCGCTTAATTGCCAGGCAATGTTCATCTACAACAGGAGAGAATCTAATCGTCTCGTATTGACATTCAAGGGCATTGTTATCATTGAATCATCCACTGTCAACATCTTGTTGTTTTCATTATCCGTAACCTGAACCAGACCGGCCATCTCAGCTCTGTCATTATAAGGGGTCAGAGGCTCGGAAATCTGCAGTGACTCCACAAAGTCTGATTGTGGAGATACCAGTGTTGGTCAGGGCTGGACAATGTTAAAAGACAGACGATAGCAGATTATAACCCAACAGGTTTATTTGAAGTCACAAGTTTTCATAGTGCTGCTCCTTTATCAGGTAAAGTGGATGGAAGCACACAGTCACAGGAAGTTTATGATTTCAAATAAACATGTTCAATTACAACCTAACAGTTTTCCTCAGTGCCTTTGCACTATTCGCAAGACATCAGTCAGGAATGTGATAGAATATTTCCTAAATGAGTGCAGCTCCAAAACACTAAAGAAACTCAACTCCATCTAACACAAAGCAGACCCTATAATCTGGGTACATGAATCAAGATATTCACTCAGGGAATTAGACTGTTTCTTTACAGTGAACAATGTACGGAGTTAGAGAGAGGAGGTCGGAGATTGCACTGGGCGACAGCTGATGCAGACACAATGGTCAAGTGGCTTCCTTATGCACTGCACGGCCTGGGAATCTTACTCCATCAGCCACCTGCTTCATTCACTTCACTCATCATTGCTGGACAGTGGTAGTAGTTTGTATGAAAAACACGATGCATTGCAGCAACTTCCCCACAATCCTTCAAAAGCAATTCACGAAACTATAATCTCTACCACCTGGAAGGACAATGGCAGCTGGACCATGGAGACGTCATCCTCTGAGTTCCCTTCCAAGTTGCACAATATCCTGACTTGGATATCACTGCCTGAAAATCCTGGAACAGCTTCACAGCAATATACGTTTGTCTATAGGATGACAGTAGTTCAACAAGGCATCTCACTGTCACCTTGTCCAGGCCATTAAGGATTGGCAATAAATGCGAGAGTAGGCAACAAAGGATGCCAAGAATGAATAAATAAAACAGTGTTTGTGTTCTTTCTAAGCTTAAAATCCTTCCCGCATTGGGACCATTTGTTTTACAAATACATCCCCTAGAACCTGAACACAGGTCAAAAGCACAACACTTTGAAAAAAGGATTCAAAAATGCAGAAATATCTAACAGGTGTTAGGTATTTAAAAATTTATAAATATATTTAGAGATGCAGCAAGGTATACATTTACAAATATATTTATAAATCTATAAACGTATTTCTAAATATATTTATACCGGACCTCAGTTTCATTAGGATTGTGGGGAGTACACTAACCCATCCCTGCCTGTCTCTGTCAGGGCCTTAGTCAGACAAGCTTTCAGTGTTTGCTTCATTCCTTCTACTGTACCTGAGCTCTGCGGATGGTATGGGGGATGGGATTTCTGTTCAGTATTAAACAGGATAAACAAAATAGCTGTTTAACTACGTTCCCTTGGTCAGAATCTGCAGGGGAATGCTTCCACCACTGAGTAAGCCTGTTTATTAAGACCACGCAGGATTTCCTTCCTTGGGATGGGGATGGGGGTGTGGGTAAAATCGATCAGTATTTGTTCCCATGGGCCCCTGGGTCCCTGCCGCTGCCTCTATTTTATCTTGACTACATTCCCTGGCTCACACTGTGTACAGAGTGCACACCTTCGACAAAAACTTGCTGTATCTCTTCCTGTTCCAGGCCACGCCGGTAGTGGATCATCTGATATTGCATGTTATCCTGCCCAATATGGACCTGGCCCTGATATATTTTTAATAATGTTTGTCTTTGACAGTGTAGTGGCACTGCTGAATCATCCAGACTCTGTCTTGTCCAATGACTAGGTATAAACAATGACTGCAGATGCTGGAAACCAGATTCTGGATTAGTGCTGCTGGACGAGCACAGCAGTTCAGGCAGCATCCGAGGAGCAGTAACTACTGCTCCTCGGATGCTGCCTGAACTGCTGTGCTCTTCCAGCACCACTTGTCCGATCACTGCCCCACCCCTTTCCCATTCCTGTTTCTCCTGTTGTTGGACTATTTCTGGAAATGTATTCAAACTTTCCTTTCTCGCTCCTGCAGCTACTGCCACTGCAACTTCCCAAATGTGTGCACTGTTTCAGTAAGTATTTTACCTGCCTTACACACATACCCACTACCCCGTTGGTGTGGGGTTTCTACTTTCCTGTGAGCTCTAATCTTCATTATTGCTATTTCACTGGGAAAGTTAGCTGCTTTCACTAACTCTCTGACCTGTACTTCATGCTCTATGTGACCCCAGACAGGGTGATCTACCCTCACCGAGCACAGGCCAACACATGGTCATGAACAATACCAAAGGCATGCTGACTGTCTGTGTATATGCTGACTCCCTGACCCCTGGCTAATGTTAGTGCTTCTGTCAGGGTTTGTGATGGTTCTGCTATTTCTGGATAATTCTCCACAAAATTCCTCCAATATTTAAACAATCCCAAAGTTTGCCTTACCCCCTTTACGGTGTGCGGGTGGATATTTTTAAAATCATGGTCTTTCGTTCCACGGGGATTGTCCCCTCTCCATTCCTGATTTGATCTCCCTGATATGATGTCCAGGTACGTCACTCCCTACCTTCCCACTCTCTGTGGGTTAATTTTAAGTCCAGCCTGCCTGACCCGACCCAATACTCTGTTTAGGATTTGGATATGTCCTTTCTCACTAACTGAGGTGATGAGGTGTTGGTAAGATCAATGTGACCAACTCCATCAGCCATACATCGGTGGGCTTTACTGGAATATTATGGGATCCCTGAGGTAACTGGATCCAGGTGTATTATTTAAAGACCAGCTTATTCTGCCATTCCAGGTCAACATGTATGGACTAGACACCATTCACAATATCAAGATCTGAGACTATATCCTGTTGCGATTTCAACCCATTAAATACAGTGGTGTGGTTCGCTACTGTAGGATACTCTTTAGTGGCGGATTTACTTAGAGAGGTATAATCAATAGTGAGGTGGCATGAGCCCTCCAGCTTCTGTGAATTAGCCAGCGATACTGTCGTTCTGACTATTTCCTGCTTCTCTCAATCTGTTACTGTCATAATTACTGCCTCCTCAGCCCTAGCTTTAATGGTATCCTGTTTGTGTGGGGAGTGAGAGGGTCCTCGATCTTTACAAGATCTACAGATAATAACCCACAGTCCTGTTTGAGTTACCCTCACCGCTGAGAGAGTCCTAGCTATCAATCCCCAGATTCAGTGTCTGTCCCAGTCTCCCTACAATGGATCTACTCTTGACATGTCGCCTCCTTTTCATTCTGTCCCAGGCCTGGCCAGGTTATTCCCATGTTACAGTTCGTGCCTCTACATCAATAGTTGTTCATAATTGTTCTAAAATGGCAGCTCCCAGAATGGTCCCTTTCTCAGTTTCACACTCCCGTATCTGAATTCATTTTGTCATATCCGTGACCTGCATCGGGACAGGTTCGCTTCATCCAGCTTCCTCGGATCCCCCTCTGACTGCTCTCTTTTTATAGTTGCGGGGATTAGGGGTAAATCCATATCCGTAACTGACGTGGATGCTCCTGTATTAACATCATGTGCTGTTGATCCCAAACAACTCATCAAGAAACGTTCCTGGGCTATGCATGCGTCTACGTTAAAACAGGCCATACATAATTTGAACATCTATTTCCCTCTCTCCGCCTACGTTCCTCGGCTATGTGCCCTTTCCTGCTTCCCTTGTAGCATTGTGGGTCTGGTTTCCCTCTCTGTACTGCACCTATTCCCCTGTGTTTCTGAGTTTGCCTCAGCTCTCATGGTCCAATTCAGAATGTGGTTAGACTCCCACTGGGAGTCCCATGTTTATAATTACAGTTAAATGTGGTCCCATTGTAAATACATCAAACTGATTTCATCATCACAGGTTGGGGTTTGGTAATCCCCCGTGATCCTACACACCTCAGGCTTCCTCTATGTATGATCCTCGATATTACCCTTGGGTCCCTGAGTCACCAAGATTATTTTAGCCCATTCATCCTGTCCCCTTCCCAGTGTGTCCCTGTAATATATGTAAATGCCTGGAGGCACTGATCGGCTGTGTACTGGGGGAACCGGCTCGCACCTTCACCCTCTTATTGCAGGGACAGCTTCTGCTGTACGCATCAGGGCATCTTGGCCTGAGGGAGGATATGTACATCAACGTCAGAGAGACTATGCACTTCAACTAATTCATCCATATTCACCCAATAAGGCCTATTATTATCATTTCTCTGTCAGGCTGGGTGTTCATCACCAACATCTGTCATTCAGCTAGGTAAACGGTTCAGGTTTAGTTTCTGTCAGTTCCCTTTGTTGCCCCCTCCTGTCTGTCCAAGTTTGAGCTTTGATGTCCAGCGATACCATAGACACGGCCTTCTAGGCCTTACAGGGCGGTGGGTCATCCCACCCATTGCCGTCCCTCTGTCCATACGTGGGCGCTTCGCCATCGAACCCATTCCAGTCAGTGTCACCATCCTCATTGCTTTTTGAGGAGAGCGTGGAACTAGGTATCTCCCCCACTGTAACTACCACCTGGCCCTTTGGCTTTAAGGCCTCACGTCTGAGAGCCAGCACCTTCACTTCTTCCTGTTGCTCATAATAGTGTTATACATTCCCTCATTCCTGGAATAAAACAGAACAAAATGTGAATTTAGTTTTACTTGAAATAAGAATAATTTCACATTCACTTCACATAACTATAGAGGTGAAAATTCTACTGTGATTATTTAGCGAATTTAACTTGATCATACAGTGAAAATAACTCTGGAAATCAATGACAATGAATGAACTGAATGATATGTGATTATTTGTAGCATTTCTTGCATTGAAGATTCAACTTTATTTTAATGCTTGTCACCTATTACACCATGCAATGTTATTAGGAAATAAAGTAATGGAAGGATCTCAAAAAAAACAACCCTGTAGTTTGCCTGCAATAATGAACCAAAGCAATGTTTGGACAGATGGTTGAACTGGAAACGGTTTGCTATATAGTGTCATCATCGATAAGAAACACGTTTTAGTTTGCAAGATGTTCTGCACTAAGAATAGTTTGAAGTGAACAGTGATTATGAATTGACCATTTAAAATATATTTTCAAGAGAATAATCAGAAGCACTTTTAGAGGAAATTAGGAAAGGAAATGAATATGTATACATTGGTATTAATAGTTTAAAAATGTTTAGCAGTTGACCGAATTATTTGAATGAGAGAGTCTGCACGATTATAAAGACTAATTCACCTTTTTCATTGCATTGTTGGTTTCATTAGAACCTGTTGTTTTCTAAGCTCTTGTTATGTGCAATATCGCTAATAGCCGAATTTATCTGAGAGACCCCGATCAGGTTTCCTTTGTCTGTGAATCAGGTGGCCAATGAGGGACACACCTGCTTTTCTTTGTGGAAACAGAGATTATTTCCAAAGGAAATAAGTAGTATATCACAGTGCAAATGGTTTCCAGCACACACCATCAGCAGGAAAGGGGTTTTCTAAAGAATTCTAATCTCTGTCTACAAATCTGATGGTGACTGTGTTTGTCAGTTTGTGGAGGATTCAGTCCCTTTATTCTGAGCTGTTTTTACACAAGCAGTTGTTTCATTCTGTCTTTGCCAAGAATGTTGTTTACTTTCCCCTTTTACGATGATTCTGGGAGATTGCTTTCTGCAGATTCTAATATTCTGAAAATCAGTAATGTTCACTAATTTAATGTTAAATGATTTTGGCTCTAACAGAGCAATGGCCTTGTTTTCAGCTCATTATTCACTTTCCATTTCCTGGTTGTGTTGAATGTTACAGAAACAGGCTCTGAGCAATGTTTCCATTCACTTGTGTTGGAGTCACTGACAGCCACGTGGTCACTCAGCTTCAGGCTGATGGATCAGTTTCTCAGTTGTATTAGATGGTTGGCACTTGCTCAGTTTCCGATGGCTCACCTCAGCGTCATTCCATCAGCTGCTGAACCCTCCATCCAGCATTTTGTTCCCGTTCACCGTAACTACTCCAATAGAGTCCTAGTTTTTCTCCCATATTCTACCTCCATATACTCATGATCACCTCAGGTTCTACTGTCTGTGTCCTTGCAGCAAGTCCCATAAGACATCGACCTCAGTCTTATCCTGATCAACATCATTTTAAAATTTGGTTCACTGCTTTTAAACCTACCAGTGCCTTCACCCTGTCCTCCCTGCGTAGTTCCACACCTCCCTAAGCTATCTGCACCTATCCAATTCTAGCTGCATGACAGTTTCTTATTTTATTCTCCTCCCTGTTGGTGGCTTTAGATTCAGCTGTCTTGAACCTTAAATTGGTAATGCTCTTCCCCCATTCCCTTCAACTCTCCTCCATTCTATAGGCTCTCATTAATTTCTACCTCTTTGATCAAGGATTTGGTTTACACCCTTAAAACTCTCCCTTTGTAGTTCGGTAACAGCCGCATGGTACCACTGCTGAACTGTTAATCCAGAGGCTCATCTAGAATTATGGATCTATTGATTAAATTATTCTCGATTGTCAGGAAAAACCCATCTGGGTCATGGAGGTCCTTTAGGGAAGGAAGCTGTCAATTTACCTGATCTGGCCGACATGTGACTCCTGACCGACAGCAATGTGGTTGGCTCTTACCTTCCCTCTGGGTAATAAGTTTGCCCATAGCCAGTGGCACCTACATCCAGTGAATGATTTTTGAACAAAGCCCTCAGTCCTGGGATCATGTGAGAAAGAAACAGAAGGTGACCATTCGGTTCCACCATTCAATAAGACCAGGCCTGATCTGTTTGTGATTTGTATTCCATCTCCCCCCCAAAGTCCATTAACAAGAATCTATCAACCTGTGTCTTAAAATACTCATTGAGCCCACCTTCTGGGGCAGAGAGTTCCAAAGTTGCACTGCTCTCTGATTGGAAACAAATCTCCTCATATCTGTCCTGAAATAGTGAACATAATTTTAAAGCAGTTCCCTCTCGTTCAAGAATGGCCCACAAGAGGAAACTTCCTTACCACATCCTCCTTATCAAATAATTCAGGATCTTAGACACTTCAGTGATGTCACCCCTCACTCTCCCAAACTCCAGCTGAAACAAACCCAACCTGTCCAACCGATTTCCATTTTATTTCTGTCACGCCAGGTGTGAGTGGGGTTGAAATGTTATGTTATATTTATTATGCAATGAATGTGTTGCTTCACTCTACGGTGTCTAAGAGACAAGATGAGTCACACTAGCTTTCCTGTCTCACTGTATTACATATATCTTACATTACTGTCGTGTTCCACCTCCCTCCCTCATTCTAACCAAAAAAGGAGACAAATCGACAAAATCTGTTAGGAACTTGGTTGTCGCCTAAATGGTACTTAGTCTGATTGTAGAGATTGCATTGTAAATGAAGTAACCAGTTAATAAAAATTTACTGACAAGAGATTTTGAGAGGGGATGCTGTGTTGGTATAAGTGAGGGCCGGGGTGAATACTGGGCTTTGGTGAGAAAGGTGAACATGGGAAAGTTAAGGTGAGATTCTTTTGTCTTCCTCAATAAGAAGAGGGAAAGATGGCACTTCGGACAGTGTGGAGCCGTTTTAATCTTGCAGGCCTTCTTTTATTTTAATATTCATTTTGTGTGATGTTAATGTCACTGGCTTGGCCAGCATTGATAGCCCATCCCTCCGAATAATTCCAGAGATGTAGAGGAAAGGATAGCAAAGATGATTCTCGATAGGAGTGAGAGAGGCAGGGTAGTTGTCATGGGGGACTTCAATTTTCCAAATATTAACTGGGAACACTATAGTACGTCTACTATAGATGGGTCAGTTTTCGTTCAGTCTGTGCAGGAGGGCTTCCTGACACAGTTTGTAGACAGGTCAACAAGGGGCGAAGCCACATTAGATTTGGAATTGGGTAATGAGCCCGGCCAGGTGTTAGACTTTGAAGGAGGTGAGCACTTTGATGATAGCGATCACAATTCTATTTTGTTTACTTTACTGTTAGAAAGGGATAGGTGTATACCACTGGGCAAGAGTTATAACTGGGGCAAAGGCAATTTCGATGCGATTAGGTAAGATTTAGGAAGCATAGGATGGGGAAGGAAACTGCAGGGGATGAGCACATTAGAAATGTGGAACTTATTCAAGGAAAAGCTCCTGTATGTCCTAGATAAGTATGTACCTGTCATGTAGGAAGGAAGCTGTAGAGTGCGGGAGCCATGGTTTACGAAGGAAGTGGAATCTCTGGTCAAGAGGAAGAAGAAGGCTTATGTTCGGATGAGATGTGAAGGCGCAGTTAGGGCGCTTGAGGGTGACAAGGTAGCCAGGAAAGCCCAAAAGAGAGAGCTCAGAAGAGCCAGGAGGAGACATGAGAAGTTGTTGGCGGATCGGATCAGGGTAATCTTTAAGGCTTTCTATAGGTATTTAAGGAATAAAAGAATGACAAGAAAAAGATTAGGGCCAAGCAAGGATAGTAGTGGGAAGTTGTGTGTGGAATCAGCCGAGATAGAGGAAGCACTAAATGAATATTTTTCACCAGTATTCATTCTGGAAAACGACAATGTTGTCGAGGTGATTACTGAGATACAGGCTACGAGATTAGGTGGGATTGAGGTTCACAAATAGGAGGCATTAGAAATCCTGCAGAGTGTGAAAATAGGTAAGTCCTCTAGGCCAGATGGGTTTTATTCTAGATTCTCTGGGAAGCCAGGGAGGACATTGCCGAGCCTTTGGCATTGATCTTTAAATCATAATTGTCTACAGAAATAGTGCCAGAAGACTGCAGGATGGGAAATGCGGTTCCCGTGTTCAAGAAGGGGAGTAGAGACAACCCTGGTAATTATCGACCAGTGAGCTTTACTTCAGTTGTTGGTAAAGTGTTGGAAAAGGTTATAACAGTTAGGATTTAAAATCATCAAGAATAAGAATAATTTGATTAGGGATAGTCTGCACGGTTTTGTGAAGGGTAGGTCGTGCCTCACAAACCTTATTGAGTTCTTTGAGAAGGTGACCAAACAGGTAGATAAGCGTAAACTGGATGATGTGGTGTATATGGATTTCAGCAAGGCGTCCGATAAGGTTTCCCACTGTAGGCTATTGTACAACATGCAGAGGAATGGGATTGTGGAAGATATAGCAGTTTGGATCAGTAATTGGCTTGATGAAAGAAGACAGAGGGTGGTGGTTGATGGGAAATGTTCATCCTGGAGTCCAGTTAGAAGTATTGTACCGCAAGGGTCGGTGTTGGGTCCACTGCTGTTCATCATTTTTATAAACGACCTGGATGAGGGCGGAAAAGGGTGGGTAAGTAAATTTGCAGATAACACTAAGATCAGTAGAGTTGTGGATAGTGACGAAGGATGTTCTAGGTTACAGAGAGACATAGATAAGCTGCAGAGCTGGGCTGAGAGGTGGCAAATGGAGTTTAATGTGGACAAGTGTGAGGTGATTTACTTTGGTCGGAGTAACCGAAACGCAAAGTACTAGGCTAATGGTAAGATGATTGGTAGTGTAGATTAGCAGAGAGATCTCGGTGTCCAGGTACACAGATCCTTGAAAGTTGCCACCCAGGTTGACAGGGTTGTTAAGAAGGCATACAGTCGTTTAGCTTCTTTAATAGAGGGATCGAGTTCTGGAACCATGAGATTATGCTGCAGCTGTACAAAACTCTGGTGCGGCTGCAATTGGAGTATTGTGTACAGTTCTGGTCACTGCATTATAAGAAAGATGTGGAAGCTTTAGAAAGGGTGCAGAGGAGATTTACTAGGATGATGCCTGGTATGGAGGGAAGGTCTTACCAGAAAAGGCCAAGGGACTTGAGGAATTTTTCGTTAGAGAGAAGAAAGTTGAGAGGTGAATTAATAAAGACATATAAGATAATCAGAGGGTTAGAGAGCCTTTTTCCAAGTATGGTGACGGCAAGCACGAGGGGGCAAAGCTTTAAATTGAGGGGTGATAGATATAGGACAGATGTCAGAGGTAGTTTCTTTACTCAGAGAGTAGTAAGGGTATGGAATGCTTTGCCTGCAACGGTAGTAGATTCGCCAACTTTAAGTACATTTAAGTCGTCATTGGACAAGCACATGGACGTAAATGGAATAGTGTAGGTTAGATGGGCTTCAGATTGGTATGACAGGTCGGCGCAACATCGAGGGCCGAAGTGCCTGTACTACACTGTAATGTTCTATGTTCTATCCTAGGCACAACATCATAAGCTGAAGGGTCTGTTCTGTGATGTACTTTTGTATGTTATATGTTCTGTAATTCGAGATAATCCTCTTAGACCACAGTACTCCCTCAGTACTGACTGTCTGACATTGCTGCGTTCTCTCAGTACTGACCCACTGGCATTGGTGCAGTATGTCAGTCCTAACCTCTGACAGTGCAGCGCTCCATCAATACTGATCCTCTGACAATGGAATGCACATTCAGTCCTGACTTTCTGACAGTGCAGCGCTCCAGCAGTACTAACTCTCCAACAGTGAGGCACTCCCTCAGTACTTACACTCTCAGTACTGACTAATTAAAACAGTAGTACTCATTCAGTACTGAGCAACTGACAGTGCAGCACTCCCTCAGTGCTGACACACTAACAGTGCAGTGATCCCTCAGTATTGACCCACTGACAGTGCAGCACTCCCTCAGTACGGACCCACTGACAGTATAAAGCTCCGTCACTATTGATCCTCTGACACTGCGGCCCTCCCTCAGAATAAACTTATGACAGTGTGGCCCTCCCACAGAACTAAACTTCTGACAGTGTGGCCCTCCGTCAGTAATAAACACCTAATAGTGCGGCCCTCCCTCAGAACTAAACTCCTGACAGTGTGGCACTCCCTCGAAACTAATCTCTTGACAGTGCGGCCCTCCCTCAGGACTAAACACGTGACAGTGCTGCACTCCCTCAGTACTAAACACCTGACAGTGCGGCAATCCCTTAGCACTTAACTCCTGGCAGTGCGGCCCTCCATCAGTTCTAAACTCCTGACAGTGCGGCCCTCCCTCAGAACTAAACTCCTGACAGTGCGGCCCTCCCTCAGTACTAAACACCTGACAGTGCGGCCTCCCTCAGAACTAAACTCCTGACAGTGGGACCCTCCCTCAGTACTAAACTCCTGACAGTTAGGCCCTCCCTCAGTACTGCCCCTCTGACAGTGCAAAACTCCCTCAACACTGACTCTCTGACAGTGCAGCACTCCCGCAGTACTGACCATCTAACAGTGCAACACTCCCTCATTTTGACCCATTAACCATAGAGAGGGCATCAACCGGGACCTTGGGTTTATATCACATTACAGGTGACCACCCTTCCATTACACACACACACAGATTCTCCTTCACACACACTCTGTCACATATACACGTTCGCAGGTACACACAGACGTGCACACAGACACCCACACACACCCTTACAGACACACACACTCCCATACTCACAGATGCACCCCCTCACAGACCTAAGACTCTGCACTCACTACACACACATCCACTTTCTCACACTCACAACACCCACCCCAGACTGACACACACACAAAGACAGACAAAGACCCACATGCACAGATATATTTTGTGGGGTGAATTTGTACTTGCAGGGTTATATTGTACTTTGCTCAAAAACTGCATGAATTTTTGTAAAAGTCCATTATCTCACTTTTTAGATTAGAATCAATCTAAACATCAGGTCATAGACAGAGAACACAGGGGGCTAACACCTTCAACATATTGTCTACCTATCACCATTGTTAACAGCTAACCCGAGAATGCAACTTTAAAAAAGGGGTTTTGTGATTTACACATGAAAGAAGTGAAACTATCACTGTATTCTAACAGATGAGAGACTTAACAGATAATCAATTTTTCAATGTATATTTTCAGTTACATTACACTGTAAATTTTTCGTATAAATTCTGTGTTACGATCGAGCCCTCCACTATCACCTGATGGATGAGCATCGCTCCGAAAGCTAGTGTGCTTCTAATTAAACCTGTTGGACTATAACCTGGTGTTGTGTGATTTTTTAACATTGTACACCCCAATCCAACACCGGCATCTCCAAATCATACTGACCCATTGACAGTGTCACGCTGTCTCAATACTGACCCTCTGACAGTGCAGTGCTCCCTCAGCACCGACCCATTGACAGTGCCGTGTTCTCAGTACTGACCCTCTGACAATACAGCACTCCCTCAGTGCTGACCCTCAGAAAGTATAGCACTCTCTTAGCACTGACCGACGAACAGTGCAGCACAACCTCAGTCCTGACCCTCTGACAGTGCAGCACTCCTTCTGTAGTGACCCTCTGAAAGTGCGGCCCTCGCTCAGTACGAACTCTCAGACAGTGCAGTACTCTCTCTAGGTACTGAACCTCTGAGAGTGAAGCACTCCCTCAGTACTGAACCTCTGACAGTGGGGCACCCCCTCAGTACTGATCCTCCAACAGTGTAGCTCTCCCTCTGTACTGACTATTGAGAGTGCAGTGCTCCCTCAGCATTGACCCATTGACAGCGCAGCACTCGCTCATACTGTCCCAGTGACAGTGTCGCGTTGTCTCAGTACTGACCTTCTGACAATGCAGCACGCTCTCAGTACTGACCTCCAACTGTGCAGTACTTGCTCCATTCTGACGCTCTGACAGTATAGCGCACCTTCAGCACTGGCCCTCTGACAGCGCGGCAATCCCTCAGTACTGACCCTGTGACACAGCAGCACATCCTCTGCACTGACCCGCTGACGGCGCAGAACTCACTCAGTAACGACGCTCTGACTGCGCAGACCTCCCTCGGTGCTGACCCTCTAACGTTGCAACCCACTCTCTGTACCAACATCTGACATTGCAGCACTGTCTTAATACTGACCCGATGACAGTTCAGCACTCACTCAGTAAAGACCCTCTGACTGTACGAAACTCCCTTACTACTGACCTTCCAACTTTGCGATATTCCCTCAGTTCTGAATCTCCAACACTGTAGCTGTCCCTCATAACTCTCCCTCTGGCAGTGCTGCAAACTCTCAGTACTGACAGTTCAGCACTCACTCAGTAAAGACCCTCTGACAGTCCAACATGCCGTCAGTACTGACTCTCTGACAGTGTGGCACCACTCAGTACTGACCTACTGACAGTGCAGCGCTCCCTCAGTTCTGAACCTACAACACAGCAGCGTTCCCTCAGTACTGTCCATCCGGTAGTGCAGCAAACCCTCAGTACTGACCGTAAGACAATATAGTACACCCCCAGTACCAACCCTCTGACAGTGTAGTACTTGCTCAGTATTAACTCTCAGACAGCGCAGTACTCTCTCGGTACTGCGCTCGGACAGTGTAGCACTCCCTCAGTACTGACCCTCTGACAGTGCAGTGCTCTCTCAGCACTGACCCTTTGAAAGTGTAGCACTATCTCATACTGACCCATTGACAGTGTAGCGCTCCCTCAGTACTGACCCTCTGACAGTGCAGCACTCTCTCCATACCGACCCTCTGATAGTGTAGCGCTCCCTCAATACAGACTGTCTAACAATGCAGCACTCCCTCAGTACCCATCCTCTGACAGTGCCACACTCCCTTAGTACTGACCCTTCGACATTGCATCTCTCCCTCACTCAAGACCTTCTGTGTGGAACTCCCTTGGTGCTGACCTTCCGACAGTGCAGCACTCCCACAGTACTGACCCTCTTACAGTGCAGCACTCCCTCAGTCCTAACCCTCTGACAGTGTGTGCACTCTCAGTACTGACCCACTGATAGCAACAGCATTCTTTCAGTACGGCACTTTGACAGTGTGGCGCTCCCTCTCAAATGACCCTTTGACAGAGTGATGCTCCCTCAGTTCCCTAACCTCCCACAGCGGTATTCCCTCAGTACTCTCACTCCGGCAGAGTGGCAAACCCTCAGTACTGATCCTAAAACAATACGGCACTCCCACACTACTGACCCTCTGACAATGCAGTGCTCCCTCAGTACTAAACCTGCAATAGTCAAGGATAACCCCAAGGCATTTTATGCGTATGTGAGAAACCAGAGAATGACGAGAACGAGGGTAGGTCCGATCAAGGACAGTAGTGGGAGACTGTGTATTGAGTCGGAAGAGATAGGAGAGGTCTTGAACAAGTACTTCTCTTCAGTATTTACGAACGAGAGGGACCGTATTGTAGAAGAGGAGAGTGTGAAATGGACTGGTAAGCTAGAAGAGATACCTGTTAGAAAGGAAGATGTGTTGGACATTTTGAACAACTTGAGGATAGACAAGTCCCCCGGGCCTGACGGGATATATCCTAGGATTATGTGGGAAGCAAGAGAGGAAATTGCAGTACCGTTGGCAATGATCTTCTCGTCTTCACTGGCAAAGGGGGTGGTACCAGGGGACTGGAGAGTAGCGAATGTTGTGCCCCTGTTCAAAAAAGGGAATAGGGATAACCCCGGGAATTACAGGCCTGTTAGTCTTACTTCTGTGGTAGGCAAAGTAATGGAAAGGGTACTGAGGGATAGGATTTATGAGCATCTGGAAAGACACTGCTTGATTAGGGACAGCCAGCACGGATTTGTGAAGGGTAGGTCTTGCCTTACAAGTCTTATTGAATTCTTCGAGGAGGTGACCAAGCATGTGGATGAGGGAAGAGCAGTGGATGTAGTGTACATGGATTTCAGTAAGGCATTTGATAAGGTTCCCCATGGTAGGCTTATGCGGAAAGTCAGGAGGCATGGGATAGAGGGAAATTTGGCCAATTGGATAGAAAACTGGCTAACCGGTCGAAGGCAGAGAGTGGTGGTAGATGGTAAATACTCAGCCTGCAGCCCAGTTACAAGTGGAGTTCCGCAGGGATCAGTTCTGGGTCCTCTGCTGTTTGTAATTTTTATTAATGACTTAGATGAGGGAGTCGAAGAGTGGGTCAGTAAATTTGCAGATGATACGAAGATAGGTGGAGTTGTGGACAGTGAGGAGGGCTGTTGTCGGCTGCAGAGGGACTTAGATATGATGCAGAGCTGGGCTGAGGAGTGGCAGATGGAGTTCAACCCTGCCAAGTGTGAGGTTGTCCATTTTGGAAGAACAAATAAGAATGCGGAATACAGGGTTAATGGTAGGGTTCTTAGTCAGGTGGAGGAACAGAGGGATCTTGGGGTCTATGTACATAGATCTTTGAAGGTTGCCACTCAGGTGGATAGAGTTTGTAAGAAGGCCTATGGAGTATTATCGTTCATTAGCAGAGGGATTGAATTCAAGAGTCGTGAAGTGATGTTGCAGCTGTACAGGACTTTGGTTAGGCCACAGTTGGAGTACTGTGTGCAGTTCTGGTCGCCTCACTATAGGAAAGATGTGGAAGCTTTGGAGAGGGTGCAGAGAAGATTTACCAGGATGTTGCCTGGAATGGAGAGGAAGTCGTACGAGGATAGGTTGAGAGTTCTCGGCCTTTTCTCGTTGGAACGGCGAAGGATGAGGGGTGACTTGATAGAGGTTTATAAGATGATCAGAGCAATAGATAGAGTAGACAGTCAGAAACTTTTTCCCCGGGTACAACAGAGTGTTACAAGGGGACATAAATTTAAGGTGAAGGGTGGAAGGTATAGGGGAGATGTCAGGGGTGGGTTCTTTACCCAGAGAGTGGTGGGGGCATGGAATGCGCTGCCCGTGGGAGTGGTGGAGTCGGAATCATTGGCGACCTTTAAGCGGCATTTGGATAGGTACATGGATGGGTACTTTATCTAGGTTAGAAGTTCGGCACAACATCGTGGGCCGAAGGGCCTGTTCTGTGCTGTATTGTTCTATGTTCTATGTTCTATGTTCTATGTTCTAGTGCGGCATTCCTTTAGCACTGATCGACCAACAGTGCAGACCACCTTCGGTACTGACCCATTGACAATGCAACACTCCCTCAGCACTAAACCTCCATCAGTGCGGCATTCCCTTAGCACTGACTGACCAATAGTGCGGCACTCACTCAGTACTGACCCTCTGATAGTGCAGAGCTCCCTCAGTACTGGCCCTAACAGTGTAGCATTCTCTTAGGACTGAACCTTTGACAGTGTGACACTCCCTCGGTACTGACCTCTCACAGTGCTGCTGCTCCGACAGTGCGCCATTCCCTCAGCACTGACTGACAACAGTGCAGAACTCCCTCCTTACTGACTCTCTGACAGTGAAGCGTTCCCTCAATACTGATGATCTGGCAGTGCAGCTCTCCCTCAGCACTGACCCGCTGATTATGTGGTGCTCCCTGATTATTGACTGTTCGACAGTGTGGCAAACTCTCAGTGCTGAACCTCTGACAGTGTGGTGCTCCCTCATTACTGTCACTCCCAGAGTGCAGCATTCCCACAGTACTGGCCCTCCGACAGTAAGGCACTCCCTCAGCACTGACTGACCAATAGTGCAGCACTCCCTCAGTACTGACCCTCTGACATTGCAGCACTCCCTCAGTACTGACCCTCTGACATTGCAGCACTCCCTCAGTTCTGATCCTTGGACATTGCAGCACTCCCTCAGTACTGACCATTTGACAGTGTGGCACTTGCTCAGTGCTAACTCTAAGACAGTGCAGCACTCCCTCAGTACTGACCTGCTGAAGTGTAGCACTTGCTCAGTACTGACCCTCTGACAGTGCAGTACTCCCTTTGTACTGACCATTTGACAGTGCAGCACTCTGCTCGTACTGACTGTCTGACAGTGTAGCGCTTCCTCAGTACAGACCCTCTGACAGTGTAGCGCTCCCTCAGTACAGACCGCCAGACAGTGGAGTGCTCCCTCAGCACTGACCCACTGACAGCGCATCACTCCCTCAATATTGACCTTCCAACAGTGCAGCGATCCCTCACTACTGATCATCTGGTTGTGTGGTGCTCCCTGAGTACTGACCTTTCGACAGTGGCACTCTCTCAGAACTGACCCTCTGACAGTGTGGTATTTCTTGGTACCAAACCTCTGACAGTGTAGCACTCCCTTAGTTCTGACCCTCTGACAGTGCAGTGCTCTCTCAGCACTGACCCTTTGAAAGTGTAGCATTCCCTCAGTACTGACCGACCAACAGTGCAGCCCTCCCTAGTAATGAACCTCTAACAGTGTAGCACTCCCTCAGTACTGACCGTCTGACAGTGCTGCGATCCCTCAGTACTGACCGTCTGACAGTGCAGAACTCCCTCAGTACTGACCCTCTGATAATGCAGCACTCCCTCAGTACTGACCCTCTGACAGTGCGGCACTCCCTCAATACTGACCCTCTGATAGTGCAGCACTCACTCAGTACTGACCCTCTGACAGTACAGTACTCCCTTTGTACTGACCATTTGACAGTGCAGCACTCTGTTCGTACTGACTGCCTGACAGTGCAGCGGTTCCTCAGTACAGACCCACTGACAGTGTAGCGCTTCCTCAGTACAGACCCTCTGACAGTGGAGTGCTCCCTCAGCACTGACCCACTGACAGCGCAGCACTCCCTCAATATTGACCTTCCAACAGTGCAGCGATCCCTCAGTCCTGATCATCTGGTTGTGTGGTGCTCCCTGAGTACTGACCTTCCGACAGTGGCACTCTCTCAGTTCTGACCCTCTGACAGTGCAGCGCTCCCTCAGTCCTGACCCTCTGACAGTGTGGCATTTCCTTGGTACCAAACTTCTGACAGTGTAGCACTCCCTTAGTTCTGACCCTCTGACAGTGCAGTGCTCAGTCAGCACTGACCGACCAACAGTGCAGCGCTCCCTAGTAATGACCTCTGACAGTGTAGCAATCCCTCAGTACTGACCCTCTGACTGTGCAGAGCTCCCTCAGTACTGACCCGCTGACAGTGCAGCACTCCCTCAGTACTGACCCTCTGACAGTGCACAGCTCCCTCAGTACTGACCCGCTGACAGTGCAGCACTCACTCAGTACTGACCCTCTGGCTATGCAGAGCTCACTCAGAAATGACTGTCTTACAGTGCAGCACTCACTCAGTTGGGGGAAAGACAGTATGAGCCTGCACGAGAGAAATACCGATTGCGCGTGTGATTACTGGGACAGGGGACATAAACACGAAGTTTATACACAGTTACATTATGGAGGGACAGCATTGACAGCATTGAAGCGCTACACTGTCAGTGGGTCTGTACTGAGGAACCGCTGCACTGTCAGGCAGTCAGTACGAACAGAGTGCTGCACTGTCAAATGGTCAGTACAAAGGGAGTACTGTACTGTCACTGGGCACTCAGATAGAAACACACACACACACACAATCTCACTCTCCCTCTCTCTCTCTCTCTCTCACATACACACACACACACAGAGGCATGGTCTCACACTCTCTCTCTCACACACATACATGGTCTCTGTCTCTCTCTCACATGCAGAGACATGCTCTCACTATCTCACACACGCAGAGGCATGGTCTCACTATCTTACACATACAGAGGCATGGTCTCACTATCTCATACACGCAGAGACATTGTCTCACTATCTTACACACGCAGAGGCATGGTCTCACTCTGTCACACACACACAGAGGCATGGTCTCACTCTCTCTCACACACACAGAGGCATGGTCTGTGTCTGTGTGTCTGTCTGTATGTGTCTGTGTGTCTGTCTGTAGGTGTCCGTGTGTGTGTCTGTGTCTCTGTGTGCGTCTGTGTGTGTCTGTTTCTGTGTGTGCGTGTCTCTGTGTGTGCCTGTGTGTGTGTGTGTGTGTGTGTGTGTCTGTGTGTGTCTCTGTGCGTGTCGGTCTGTATGTGTTTCTGTGTCTCTGTGTGTGTGTCTGTGTGTGTGTCTCTGTGTGTGTGCGTCTGTGTGTGTCGGCGTGTGTCTGTGTGTGTCTCTGTGTATGTCTACCTGTGTGTGTCCGTGTGTGTGTGCCTGTGTGTGCCTGTGTATGTGCGTCGATGTGAGTGTGTCTGTGTGTGTTGGTGTGTGTGTGTGTCTGTGTGTGTCTGTCTCTGTGTGTTTTTCTGTGTGTCTGTGTGTGTGTATGTATGTGTATGTGTGTCTGTGTGTGTCTGTCTGTGTGTGGGGGCGTGAAGGCAGGGGAGCAGAGAGGGTGAAATGTGGGGTTTGACGGGCAGACACGTGATCTATATTTAAATTCCCAAACTCTGACAATATGTTTGAGAAAGGGCAAAGAAAGAAAAGACTCAAAATCAAGTTAGAAATGGCTGAATGTAGACCAGGGCAGGGAGAGACAGAAAGAGAGGGAGAGACAGAGAGAGAGACACACATACAGGGACAGAAAGAGAGAGGCTGAGAGAGAGAGATAGAGACAGAGAGAAGAGAGAGAGACATGGACAGAGAGAGAAGACAGACAGACAGAGAGAGACAGAGACTGGGACACACAGGGACACAGAGAAAGAGAGCGACACACACACACCGGAACAGAGAGAAAGAGACCGACAAAGAGAGAGAGAGACGGAGAGAAAGAGAATGAGAGAGAGATACACACACAGAGACAGACAGACAGGGACAGAGACAGAGATTAATTCTGGAATCACACATACAGCAGGAAAATCCCAAAAAATCATCAGCAAATATCCCCCTCTCCATTCCAAGCCCTGTGTGTGTGTGTCTCAGGAAGCCTACCTACGTCAGGCTCTGAGACGCTAATGTGGAAAAAATCATGAATATTTTCAAACTGCACTGACACAACTAATAAGGCTTTAAAAAAAGACTTCTAGCAACTGGGAAAGATAACACTTTGTTGCCCCAGAATTAACATCTCAGTGGGCAGCAAGATCCCACAAGGCTCCTGCCCTGAGTATGAACACGTCAATCAGTCAGAGCCCTCCCCAGGAAGCAGACTGACAGACGATGCAACGTGTCAGAGAGGGCAGGGGTGGGCTCCACTAAAACCTCACCCAGAATAAATGTGCACAAGGAATTGGTCAGATTCATTCTCCAACTCTGTTCTCTCTCTGTATGGAGAGTGAGCAGCCCTCCCTGTCTGGTTGAGACAGTGTGTGTGTGTGTGTGTGTGTGTGTGTGTGTGTGTGTGTGTGTGTGTGTGTGTGTGTGTGTGTGTGTGTGTGTGTGTGTGTGTGTGTGTGTGTGTGTGTGTGTGTGTGTGTGTGTGTGTGTGTGTGTGTGTGTGTGTTCAATAATGTTTCCAGCCTCTGGTTAATTGCTTTCTTATGATTTGTTTGTATTTTGATGTTGCTATGATGTTGTCAATGCATTGGGGATGGGGGAAGGGAGTGGTGGGATTGTGTTTAAACTGGGATCTTGCTGTGTAATTTTGCATCACACAGTTCTCGCTCCCCCGGCCCCCCACCAATTCATCTCTTCTTTCTTTTATCCCGAGGAACTTTTGCTGGGAAAGCAGGAAAGTAAAGATCCAAAATGCCTGGGGCCCAGGAAAGCCTTGGACAAGAACAACATCCAGAGGACATGGAGCATAGGCCTGAGGCCTGGTGGCCAGGCTTCAGCCCGCGGTCCCAGGTGAGTGGGCGTCTGTTTATTCCCCCAAGGTTTCATCTCCTCTGGGGGTGGGGGTGGGTGGGGTGAGTGTGGGAGCCTGGTTTGTCGGGGCCTCTGGTTAACTGGGTCCTGTCAGATCACGGCCTTGTCGTTTTTAAAACGGGTTTTAAGCCTGGAGTTAAAGTCACCGGGGCATTGATGACACAAACAGGTGAAAACCCCAGGATCTGGGAGACAGGACTCCCTCAGGAGGGAATTGTAACCCAAAATATCTGACCCTCCAGAATGAATTGTCACACTATCAGAGGAAAGTGGGTCATAGAGAGGGCAGGATGATCGAATTCGACATGGAGAGAAAGAGAGTAAACTAAAGAAATGGAAAATGGTGAGAGCAAGAGAACCAGGAGAGAGAGAGGGGGGCAGTGTGAGATTGTGAAATAGCTGCAATGTTTGATCCTGGGGTGACAGGAAATAATTAAACTGGAAATAAAAATGATCAGATTTTTGAGCTTCTGCAGCACTGTCACTTGTGGGATCTTGCTGTGCATCAGTTGCCCTAATGCCATCATTGCAGGCAGTGAGTGTTTGAATCAGCTAAACCGTGATTTTAAAAACTTTTCAACATGAAAACTCAACTCATCACCCGACGTGTTTGTGTTTGGATGTTGCTGAGAAACTGTCTTTTTACTTTGAGAGGGGAAAACCTTGGCTCTTGCTGTGCTATCTCCCTGCGAAAGATTTTCCTGCTCAGCCTTCCCGTTAATGCTGCCTCTTTCCTCCCAAAGGGATCTTCCTGGCCACTTGACGATCTGAAAAGTGTGTGTTTGGGAGCAGGAAACCTTCAAACAAGACCTTTGTCCTGAGGGGGAGCGCAGTCCTGAGGCCTGTTTGACAGGCTGCAGCCTGTTGGGCCCAGGCGAGTTTTGTCTGTGTATTACCCAGAGGTTTAATCTCCTCTCTCTGGGGAGGGCGCTGGCCTTTACCGGGACCTCTAGGTAACCGGGTCCTATCGGATTGCAGCCTTGTCATTTTTGAACAAGTTTGAAGCCTGGGGATAAGGTAACTGGGGCCTTGGGATTTGATAAAAATACGTCAAACGTTAACCAGCATCATCTACGATGTGTTTGGGGTTAGAGTGCTGCTTGTGGGATCTTGCTGTGCGTTCTTATTAATGTTTCTAGCCTCTGGTCAACTGCTCTGCAGTGATGTCTGTGTATTTCAATGTCGCTGTGATGGTCAGCAATTCAATCATCCTGTATTCTTCAGTGCATACATTTAATGTAATTTTATTCTGATCTATGTCCAGAATCTGCCTGACTGCTCCATGGGGAGTTTGCAATAGTCTGCCCTCTAGTGGGGTCAGAGCACCTTGCTGTGTGTCTGTCTGACTGCTCCATGGTGAGTTTACAATATTCTGTCCTCTCGTGGGGTCAGAGCACATTGCCGTGAGTCTGTCTGACTGCGCCATGTGGTGTTTACAATAGTCTGCCCTCTAGTGGCGTCAGAGCTCTTTGCTGTGATTCTGCCTGACTGCTCCATCGGGAGTTTACAATAGTCTGCCCTCTAGTGGGGTCAGAGCAGACTTCAGAAGCTTCGCAGAAATTCCGGGGAATTTTTTTAAAATTCCTTTTTGTTGTTCATTCAATTATTTCTAAACAGCAGTCCCTGTTCCCAGTCCAAACAAATCCAAACAACACTGAAGGGATGCTTTGGAGATGCCGGTGTTGGACTGGGGTGTACAGAGTTAAAAATCACGCCTGGTGTTGTGTGATTTTTAACACTGAAGGGAAACAGAATGGACATATACACTGCAGATTATTCTATCTTTCTAACTTTGTACAAAATTTTATTTTATTTGGTTGAAATGTAAAAACATGTCGTTTCTTTGATTAATCACTTCTTAATGATATTGAGGAAGGGTTTAAGTGAAATGCAACTACTCTCTCTGACACACAAGGCAAATGTGCTGTTGCTGATGATATCAGGGCCCATCGAATTGAGCAAAAGGTATCAAGGGGGCAGATGTTTTGATTCAGCAAGTTGTTGTGGTCTGGGATATAATTCATATCAATTCCAATGCACAACAATATTTATGAAAAAGCATTAAATTCTCCAAAACAAAACAGGATTTAAATATAAACATGGACACTTCCCATCCACAACAATATTTGTGTTTAAAAACAAACAGTTCCCATACAAAAAAAAATTAAATAAACCGAGATAGTTTGATGCACAGTAATATTTACGTGTAAACAGATCAGCTCGAATGCAAAACAATATTTATGCTTAGACAAACAGCTCTACACAATGTATATGGTACAACAAGGTGAATTCTTCTGATAGCCAAGTTGGAGTGGGAGACGCAGAAGGGAAAGCAGGGACAGAAGGAGTTAAACCCAGCTCCTGAGCTCAGGGCCCGGTGGCCTCCCCTTCCCTGAGGACCAGGACTTGGAGCTGAGTCTGTCTCTCTCCAGCTCAGCTTCTCCAGCACAAAGACACACAACAACATTGGTCACTCTGCTGCTCGGCACGCTTTAATCAACATTTTTGTTGTTTACAAATGGAAGTGATGGATACAATCAGTGGGATGGTGCCTTTTCTCACTGGCCCCTGAATTGTGAGAAATATTGAAATGTGTCCCTGTAAGCCCTGGGGGATAAGGATAGACAAACCAGCGCTACCCTCACTATGTTACCACAGTGACAGGCTGCTCCACCGCTGAAACACTGGACTGAAATGAGAAAATCCTGGATGGTTTGATTAATGAGGGAATTTGATTGAAGGATGTATTTGGGTGAAGGGATATTTCAGCACATTCTTCAGCTGCTGCCTGAACTTAGTCTGGGTCACGGCATAAATCGCGCTGTTTGTGCAGCAACTGAGGAGCTGCAGCATGAAACCCAATTCTTGCACAAGGGGATGGAGATACACAGACCCATACCCAATATTATACATCCGGTACCATATAAAATACAGCATTAACGTTGACCATAACAGGATGAAATTGGCTGAGATCACAGATAGTAAAATGATGGACTTTTTTCGGTTTCTCATTTCTGTGTCAGACTGAGCACCATTGGTGTGAGCACGGAGTCTCCTGCGGGCTCTGCTGGTCACTAAAATGTGTCTGACGGTGAGAACATTGAGCAGCAGAATCAGGAGAAATGGGACACACGGGGTAAGAATGTGGTGGAGGAACTCGATTGTGACCCAAACACTGGAGAGTCGAACAGCGATTGTTAGATCACAAAACCAGGGGAGGTTCAACACCAAATACCGAGCCGTGAGAATAAAATACCAGGAAATGTTCTTTAAACAGCTCAGCACAGTCACTGCTCCCAGAACCACAGCCGCCGTTTTCTCACTGCAATATTTACTTTTCAGCTTCTGGCAACAAATGGCCACAAACCGATCAAAGGTGAAAGTGACGGTGAACCAGACAGAGCAGTCAGTGGCTGCATAAAGCAGGGCGGCGTGTATATTACACACGGGGATGGAGTACAGGAAATAAAACTGTTCCCGATAAACAATGGGAATGTGTCTCAGTATCAGGTCGAGGATAATGACCAGGAGATCCGCCACTGCCATGGCCCCCAGGTAACGTCTGACACATGGAGACAATCCACAATCTTTATAAAGCAGGACGTAGATGGTCACTACGTTAACTGTGAGGAAGGAAAACAAACCCATTATCCATCAGCCTGGAGGCAAAGAGACCCGTTTGATCGGGGACCCAGTGAGATTTTCAAATATGTCCCTGTATTCAGGGATTTATTAAAATAATTGGAGCTGGAATAACAAATGGGAAGGTCGCAATTACTGACAAAAATGTGACATAAACCACAAGAAACCCTCCCTCCCCAAACACACAGAGACACATCCATAAGGACAGATTGTTTCTAGAACATTCCCACACACTCGATCACTCGAGAGCAGACACAGGTCACTCCTTCCCAGTTCCTAATACGGAGGGTGGAAACGTTGCTGTCCTGAAGGATTCTCTCCCAGTTTCCTGAAGACAAATGGATTTTGGGGATTTCTGTATTTTGGTCTAAATTGTGGTCGATCCTGTGACGTGGAGAAACTTAAACGCAGGGAAAACGTATTCCTTCCCTCGGGATCTTATCGTTTGTTCAATTCACTGACGTCCAGCCGTTCACAAAGAATGTCAGGGAGAGTACTTTCCGGGGAATGTCAGGTATAGAATGTCGTGGACAGAACGTTCCGGGGAATGGCAGTTATAGAATGTTGGGGACAGAACGTTCCGGGGAACTCTTTGACATGTCCATGACCTTCCCCCATCCTCTCTGACCTATCACCTCTCCCCCATCTCCATCTCCCGATCACAGTCCCAGCTCCCTTCCCCCCAGCCCCAGCTCCTGCCCAGCCCCCTCCCATTTATCTCTCAGACCCTCTGCCCACAAGCCTCATTCCTGATGAAGGGATTAAGCCTGAAACATACTTTCCCATGGTCCTCGAATGCTGCCTGACCTGCTGTGCTTTTCCAGCACCACGGTCCCAGTCAGGAAACAGTCCGACACCGTTATACTCACAGGATCAGGCCTGATTGGATAATTTAGATTAGATTATATTATATTACTTACAGTGTGGAAACAAGCCCTTTGGCTCAACAAGTCCACACCGACCCGGCGAAGACCAACCCACCCAGACGCATTCTCCTACATTTACTCCTTCACTGAACCCTATGGACAATTTCCCATGGCCAATTCACTTAACGTGCACATCTTTGGACTGTGGGAGGAAACCCCCGGATCACCCAGATGAAACCCACGCCGATATGGGGAGAATGTGCAAACTCCACACAGTCAGTCACCCGAGGCTGAATTGAACCCGGGTCTCTGGAGCTGTGAGGCAGCAGTGCTAATCACTGTGCCACCGTGCTCACCCAGAATTTTTCATGAAACCCCATCACCATCCCTGGGTATATCCTGTCCCACCGGCAGGACAGACCCACCAGTGACGTGGACTCCCTGGGGTACAGTCAGGGAAGGAGTTACCCTGCAATTCCCGAACATGATTCCAGAACCCAGGAAATCTCATGGTAACAGATCATGGTCAAGGAAACCGCCTGAGGGTGGTTATCTCCTGCCCCCCCACCCCTCCTCTCGGTGATAACTCAGTTCCCCTCGATGTTGGAAACAAATCAGAGGAAGCACTGACGGTGATAAGGACACAGACGTCCTCTGGGTGTGAGACTTCAATGTCCATCACCAGGAGTGTCCCCACATGCCCTCCGCTGCCTGAGCAGGGACAGGCTTCAATACACAACAGCCAGACTGGGGGAAATATTCTCACCAAACTCCTTGTCCCAGATGGATCTGTCCCTGACAGTATCTGTAGGAGCAGCCAGCACACAGTCCTGATGGAGGCACAGTCTCAGGCCCATATTTCACATACTCAAGATTAGTGTGTTGCTGGAAAAGCACAGCAGGTCAGGCAGCATCGAGGAGCAGGAAAATCACCGTTTCGGGCAGGAGAACTTCATCACGAATGAGGCTGAGAGACTCTGGGATGGAGAGATAAATCATATTAGGCGTACTGCTCACTGTGTGATGTGGCACTCCCTCCTGTGAAGTAGGACATACATAGAAAGGACTGAGCACATGGAAACTGGCCATCCATGAGGCACTGTGGGCTAGTAACAGCTGCAGCATCAATGGCCTTCCCTCCATCATAAAGTCAGAAGTGGGCTATTCACTGATGGTTTCAAAATAGTCAGCACCATTCACAACTGCACCAATACTGAAGCAGGCTATTCAGCCCATCAAGAGTTTTAAACAGGAACAGAATGAGGCCATTCGCCCATTGGAGGCTGTTACTCAGCGATTGGAGCAGATCTTGTAATCTCTCATACCTGTAACACAGGAAATGGAAGGGAACATTCAGCATTTCAATGCTGCTACACAGGAATACGGGGAGCTGTGTAGACCAAAGCAGTGCATTGTTCTATAAACCCGGACCAGATATCTGTCCAGCACCGGGAGCTCTGCAGAATTCAGCAGTGCACTAATGTGTGAACCTGAAGAAATATCGATTCAGTATGTGGAGCTGCACGGACTGCACCATTGCATTATCAATGAACCTCAACCAGTTAGTCTGACCATCACAGCGAACAGTGCAGTAATCACCGTGAATTAATCAGTAAAAGAGGCGCAGTTACCCTCCGAGCATGTAGGACTGTGTACCACACCCCAGTGCATTGATCTGTAAACCAGGAGCAGCTACCCTCCCAGCATGTAGGACCTTGTACCCCACCCCAGTGCATTGATCTGTAGACCATTAGCCGTCACACTCCCAGAATGTAGGACTGTGTGCACCACCCCAGTGCATTGATCTGTAAACCAGGAGCAGTTACCCTCCCAGCATGTAGAACTGTGTACACAACCCCAATGCATTGATCTGAAACCCAGGAGCAGTTACCCTCCTGCATATAGGACTGTGTACACCACGTCAGTGCATTGATCTGAAAGTTGAAACTTTATTGCTGGAACAGCACAGCAGGTCAGGCAGCATCCAGGGAACAGGAGATTCGACGTTTCGGGCACAGGCCCTTCTTCAGAAAAGGATGCTGCCTGACCTGCTGTGCTGTTCCAGCAATAAAGTTTCAACTTTGATCTCCAGCATCTGCAGACCTCACTTTCTCCTCATTGATCTGAAAACCAAGAGCAGTTACCCTCCCAGCATGTTTGGCTGTGTACCCCACCGCAGTGCATTGATGTGTAAACCAGGAGCAGTTACCCTCCCCGAATGTAGGATTGTGCACACCAACCCAGTGCATTGATCTGTAAACCAGGAGCCGTTAACCTCCCAGCATTTAGGACTGTGTACAACACCCCACTATATTGATCTGTAAACTAGGAACAGTTAACCTTCCAGCACGTAGAGCTGTGTACCCCCCCCCCCCCCCCCGCGTTGGTTTGTAAACCAGCAGCAGTTACCCTCCCAGCATGCAGGACTGTTAACACCACCCCAGTGCATTGATGTGTAAACCAGGAGCAGTTACCATCCCAGCATGTAAGACTGTGTACCCCAACCCAGAATATTGATCCGAAAGCCAGCAGCAGTTACCGTCCCAGTATTTGGGACTATGTACTCCATCACAGTGCATTGATCTGTAAAGCAGGAGCAATTACGCTCCCAGCAAGTAGCACTGTGTATAAGACCCCAGTGAATTGATCGTAAACCAGGAGCAGTTACCCACTCCGCATGTAGGACTGTGTACACCGCCCCTGTGCATTGATCTGTAAACCAGGAGCAGTTACCCACTCCGCATGTAGGACTGCATACACCACACCAGTGCATTGATATGTAAACCAAGAGCAGTTACCCTCCCAGCATATACGACTGTGTACCCCACCCCAGTGCATTGATCTGTAAACCAGGAGCAGTTACCCACTCCGCATGTACGACTGTGTACACCGCCCCTGTGCATTGATCTGTAAACCAGGAGCAGTTACCCACTCCGCATGTAGGACTGCGTACACCACCCCAGAGCATTGATCTGTAAACCAGGAGCAGTTATCCACTCCGCATGTACGACTGTGTACACCATCCCAGTGCATTGATCTGTAAACCAGGAGCAGTTACCCAGTCTGCATGTAGGACTGCGTACACCACACCAGTGCATTGATATGTAAACCAATAGCAGTTACCCTCCCAGCATGTAGGACTGTGTACCCCACCCCAGTGCATTGATCTGTGAACCACCAGGAGCAGTTACCCTCCCGGCATGTACGACTGCGTACACCACCCCAGTGCATTGATCTCCAATTCAGGAGCAGTTACCATCCCAGCATGTACGACTGTGTACTCCACCCGAGTGCATTGATCTGTAAACCAGGAGCATTTAACCTTCCAGCATGTAGGACTGTGTTCACTACCCCAGTGCATTGGTCTGTAAACGAAGAGCACTTACCCACCTACCATATAGGACAGTGTACATCACCCCAGTGCATTGATCTGTCTACCAGGATCAGTTACTCTCCCCGCATGTTGAACTTTGTACACCACCCCACTGCATTGATCTGTAAACCAGGAGCAGGTACCATTCCCGCATGTAGGACTGTGTACACCACCCCAGTGCATTGAACTGTACACATGGAGTAGCTAAACTCCAAGCATGTAGAGCTGTGTACCCGACCCCAGTGCATTGATCTGGAAGCTTGGATCAGTTGCACTCCCTGCATGTAGTGCAGTGTGCCGAACACCAGTGCATTCATGTGTATACAAGGAGCGTATACCCTCCAAGAATATAGGACTGTGTACACCAGCCCATTGCATTTACCTGTATACCAGGAGCACTTACCCTCCCAGCATGTAGTACTGCGTACACCACCCCACTGCATTGATCTGTATACCACGAGCAGTTACCCTACCAGCATGTAGGACTGTATACACCAGACCAGTGCCTTGATCTGTAACCCAGCAGCAGCTACACTCCCAGCATGTAGGACTGTGTACACTACCCAGTGCATTCAACTGTACACGTGGAGCAGCTACACTCCAAGCACGTAGAGCTGTGTACACCACCCCACTGCATTGATCTGTAAACCAGGAGCAGTTACCCTCCCCGCATGTAGAACTTTGTACACCACCCCACTGCATTGATCTGTAAACCAGGAGCCGTTACCATCCCCGCATGTAGGACTGTGTACACTGCCCCAGTGCATTGATAATTAAACCAGGAGCAGTTACCCTCCCAGCATGTAGGACTGTCTACACCACACCAGTGCATTGATCTGTAACCCAGCAGCAGCTACACTCCCAGCATGTAGGACTGTGTACACTACCCAGTGCATTCAACTGTATACGTGGAGCAGCTACACTCCAACCACGTAGAGCTGTGTACCCCACCCCATTGCATTGATCTGTAAGCTTGGAGCAGTTACACTCCCTGCATATAGTGCTGTGTGCCGAACACCAGTGCATTCATGTGTATACAGGGCGCGGATACCCTCCCTGCATGTAGAACTTTGTACCCCACCCCACTGCATTGATCTGTAAGCCAGGAGCAGTAACCCTCACAACAAGAAGAGTTGTGTACACCACCCCAGTGCATTGATCTGGAACCCAGGAGCAGTTACTCTCCCCGCATGTAGGACTGTGTACACAACCCCAGTGCATTGATCTGTAAACTTCGAGCAGTTACCCTCCCAGCATGTAGGACTGTGTACCCCACCCCAGTGCATTGATCTGTAAACCAGGAGCAGTTACCCTCCCCGCATGTAGGACTGTGTACACCACCCCACTGCAGTGATCTGTAAACCTCGAGCAGTTACCCTCCCAGCATGCAAGACTGTGTACACCATCCCACTGCATTGATCTGTGTACCAGGAACAGTTACCCTCCCTGCATGTAGAACTTTGTACACCACCCCACTGCATTGATCTGTAAACCAGGAGCAGTTACCCTCCCAGCATGTAGGACTGTGTACAGCACCCCAGTGCCTTGATGTGTAACCCAGCAGCAGCTACACTCCCAGCATGTAGGACTGTGTATCCCACCCCAGTGCATTGATCTTTAAACCAGGAACATTTAACCTCCCAGCATGCAGGACTGTGTACACCACCCCAGTGCATTGATCTGTAAACCAGGAGCAGTTACCCTCCCCGCATGTAGGACTGTGTACACCACCCCACTGCAGTGATCTGTAAACCTCGAGCAGTTACCCTCCCAGCATGCAGGACTGTGTACACCACCCCACTGCATTGATCTGTAAACCAGGATCAGTTACCCTTCCAGCATGTAGGACTGTGTATCCCACCCCAGTGCATTGATCTGTCAGCTTGGAGCAGTTACACTCCCTGCATATAGTGCTGTGAGCCGAACACCAGTGCATTCATGTGTATACAGGGAGTTGATAGCCTCCCCGCATGTAGAACTTTGTACCCCAGTGCATTTATCTGTAAACCTCGAGCAGTTACCCTCCCAGCATGTAGGGCAGTGTACACTACCCCAGTGCATTCAACTGTACACGTGGAGCAGCTACACTCCAAGCATGTAGGACTTTGTACCCCACCCCACTGCATTAATCTGTAAACCAGGAGCAATTACCCTCCCAGCATATAGGACTGTGTACCCCACACTAGTGCATTGATCTGTAAACCAGGATCAGATGCACTTCCAGCATGTAGGACTGTGCATCCCACCCTCGTGCATTGATCTGTAAGCGTGAAGCAGTTACACTCACTGCATGTAGTGCTGTGTGCCGAATACCAGTGCATTCATGTGTATACAAGGAGCGGATACCCTCCAAGAATATAGGACTGTGTACACCACCCAAAGGCATTGATCTGTAAGACAGGAGCAGTTACCCTCCCAGCATGTAGGACTGTGTATACCAGCGCAGTGCATTGATCTGTAACTCAGGAGCAGTTACCCTCCCAGCGTGTAGGACTGTGTATAGCACCCCAGTGCATTGATCTGTAAATCAGGAGCAGTTAGCCTCCCAGCGTGTAGGACTGTGGACCCCATCCCAGTGCATTGATCTGCAAACCAGGAGCAGTTACCCTCCCAGCAGGTAGGATTGTGTACACCACCCCACTGCATTGATCTGTAAGCCAGGAGCAGTTACCCTCCCAGCATGTAGGGCAGTGTACACCTCCCCAGTGCATTGATCAGTATACCAGAAGCAGTTACCCTCCCTGCAAGTAGAACTTTGTACAACACCCCACTGCATTGATCTGTAAACCAGGAGCAGTTACCCTCCCCGCATGTAGGACTGTGTACACAACACCAGTGCATTGATCTGTAAAACTCGACCAGTTACCCTCCCAGCATGTAGGGCTGTGTACACCAAACCAGGGCATTGATCTATAACCCAGGAGCAGTTACCCTCCCAGCATGTCGGACTGTATACACCACCCCAGTGCATTCAACTGTCCACGTGGAGCAGCTACACTCCAACCATGTAGAACTGTGTACCCCACCCCATTGCATTGATATGTAAGCTTGGAGCAGTTACACTCCCTGCATATAGTGCTGTGAGCCGAACACCAGTGCATTCATGTGTATACAGGGAGTTGATAGCCTCCCCGCATGTAGAACTTTGTACCCCACCCCACTGCATTGATCTGTAAGCCAGGAGCAGTAACCCTCACAACAAGAAGAGTTGTGTATCCCACCCCAGTGCATTGATCTGGAACCCAGGAGCAGTTACCCTCCCCGCATGTAGGACTGTGCATCCCAACCCAGTGCATTGATCTGTAAACTGGAAGCATTTATCCCCCCCCCCAGCATATAGGACTGTGTACCCCACCCCAGTGCATTGATCTGTAAACCAGGAGCAGTTACCCTCCCAGCATGTAGGACTGTGTACACCACCCCAGTGCCTTGATGTGTAACCCAGCAGCAGCTACACTCCCAGGATGTAGGACTGTGTACCCCACCCCAGTGCATTGATCTTTGAACCAGGAACATTTAACCTCCCAGCATGCAGGACTGTGTACACCACCCCAGTGCATTGATCTGTATACCAGGAGCAGTTACCCTCCCCGCATGCAGAACTTTGTACACCACCCCACTGCATTGATCTGTAAACCAGGAGCAGTTACCCTCCCAGCTTGTAGGACTGTGTATCCCACCCCAGTGCATTGATCTGTCAGCTTGGAGCAGTTACACTCCCTGCATATGGTGCTGTTTGCCGAACACAAGTGCATTCACGTGTATACAAGGAGCGGATACCCTCCAAGAATATAGGACTGTGTACACCACCCCAGTGCGTTGATCTGTAACTCAGAAGCCGTTACCCTCCCAGCATATAGGACTGTGTATACCACTCCAGTGCAATGATCTGTAAACGAGGTGCAGTTACCGTCCCACCATATAGGACAGTGTACACCACCCCACTGCATTGATCTGTAAACCAGGAGCAGTTACCCTCCCCGCATGTAGGACTATGTACACAACCCCAGGGCATTGATCTGTAAACCTCGAGCAGTTAACCTCCCAGCATGTAGGACAGTATACACTGCACCAGTGCCTTGATCTGTAACTCAGCAGCAGCTACACTCCCAGCGTGTAAGATTGTGTACACTACCCCAGTGCATTCAACTGTACATGTGGAGCAGCTACACTCTCAGCATGTACAGCTGTGTACCCCACGCTCGTGCATTGATTGATAAACCAGGAGAAGTTACCCTCCCAGAATGTAGGACTGTGTACACCACCCCAGTTCAATGATATGTAAACCAGGAGCAGATACCCTCCCAGCGTGTAGGACTGTGTACACCACCCCAGTGCATTGATTGATAAACTAGGGGCAGATACCATTCCAACATGTAGGACTGTGTACACCACACAAGTGCATTTATCTATAACCCAGGAGCAGTTAACCTCCCAACGGAGAGGACTGTGTACACCACCCCAGTTCATTTATCTGCAACCCAGCAGCAGCTACCCTCCCGGCAAGTAGAGCTGAGAGCACCACCGCAGTGCATTTATCAGTACATCTGGAACAGTTACCATCACTGCATGGAGAGCTGTGTACGGAACCCCAGTGCGTTCATCTGTACACCAGGAGCAGATACTCTCCAAGCATGTAGGACTGTGTACAGTACCCCAGTGCATTAATCTGTACTCCAGGATCAGTTACCCTCCCTGCATGTAGCGCTGTGTACACCACCCTCGTGCAATGATCTGTAAACCAGGAGCAGTTAACCTCCCAGGATGCAGGACTGTGTTCACACCTCAGTGCATTGATCTGTAAAGCAGGAGCAGTTACCCTCCCCGTGTGTAGGACTGTGTACACCACCCCACTGCATGGGTCTGTATCCCAGGAGCAGTTACCCTCTCAGCATGTAGGACTGCGTACACCACCCCAGAGCATTGATCTGCAACCCAGGAGCAGTTACACTCACTGCACATACACAGTGTGTACGCAACCCCAGTGCATTTATCTGTAAACCAAGAGCAGTTACCCCCCAAGCATGTAGGACTGTGTAACCCACTCCAGTCAATTGATCTGTAAACCAGGAGCAGTTGCCGTCCCAGCATATAGAGCTGCGTACACCACTCCAGTGCCTTGATCTGTACACCTATAGCAGCTGCCATCCCAGCATGTAGGTCTGTGTACACTACCCCAGTGCATTGATCTGTAAACCAGGAGCAGTTACCCGCCCAGCATGTAGGAATGTGTACACCACTCCAGTACATTGATCTGTCAACCAGGAGAAGTTAACGTCCCAGCATGTAGGAATGTGTACACCATCCCAGTGCATTGATTTGTAACCCTGGAGCAGTTACCCTCTCAGCATGGAGGACTGTGTACACCAGCCCAGTGCATTGATCTGTAAACTACGAGCAGTTACCCACCCAGCATGTCGGACTGTGTAGACCACCCCAGTGCATTGATCTGTAAACACGGAGCAGTTACCCTCCCAGCATGCAGGAATGTGTATCCCACCCCAGTGCATTGATCTGTAAGCTTGGAGCAGTTGCACTCCCTGCATGTAGTGCCGTGTGACGAACACCAGTGCATTCATGTGTATACAAGGAGCGGATAGCCTCCAAGAATATAGGACTGGATACACCAACCCAGTGTATTGACCTGTAAGACAGGAGCAGTTACTCTCCCCGCATGTAGGACTGTGTACACCACCCCAGTGCATTGACCTGTCACCCAGGTGCAGTTGCCCTCCCAGCATGTAGGACTATGTACACCACCCCAGTGCATTGACCTGTCACCCAGGGGCAGTTACCCACCCAGCATGTAGGACTGTGTACACCACCCCAGTGCATTGACCTGTCACCCAGGGGTAGTTACCCTCCAGCATGTAGGACTATGTACACCACGGAAGGGCATTGATCTGTAACCCAGGCGCAGTTACCCTCCCAGCATGTAGATCTGTCTTCGCCACCCCAGTGCAATGATCTGAAAACCAGCAACATTTACCCGCTCAGCATGTATGACTGTGTACACCACCGTAGTGCATTGATCTGTAAACTAGGAGCAGTTACCCTCCCAGCATGTAGGACTGTGTATACCCACCCCAGTGCATTGATCTGTAAACCAGGATCAGTTACCATCCCAGCATGTAGGACTGTGTACACCACCCCAGTGCATTGATCTGTAAACCAGGAACAGTTACCCTCCCAGCATGTAGGACTGTGTACAGAACCCCACTCATTGATCTGTAAACCAGGGGCAGTTACCCTCCCCGCATGTCGAGCGGTGTGAACCACCCCAGTGCATTGATATGCAAACCAAGAGCAGTTACCCTCCAAGCATGTAGGTCTGTTTTCGCCACCCCAGTACATTGATCTGAAAATCAGGAACATTTACCCGCTCAGCATGTAGGACTGTATGCACCACCCCAGTGCATTGATTGATAAACTAGGAGCAGATACCATTCCAGCATGTAAGACTGTATACACCACCCTAGTTCATTGATCTGTAACCCAGGAGCAGTTACCCTCCCAGCATGTCGGACTGCGTACACCACCTCAGTGAATTGATCGGTACACCAGGAACTGTTACCCTCCCAGCATGTCGGACTGCGTACACCACTCCAGTGCATTGATCTGTACACCTATAGCAGCTGTCATCCCAGCATGTAGGACTGTGTACACCACGTCAGTGCAATGATCTGTAAACCGGAGCAGTTACCCTCCCCGCATGTAGGAATGTGTACACCAGCCCGGTGCATTGATCTGTAAACCAGGAGCAGTTACCCTCCCAGCATGTAGGACTGTGTACACCACGTCAGTGCATTGATCTGTAAACCAGGAGCAGTTATCCTCCCAGCATTTAGGAATGTGTACACCAGCCAGGTGCATTGATCTGTAAACCGGAGCAGTTACCCTCCCAGCATGTAGGACTGTGTACACCACCCCAGTGCATTGATTTGTAACCCAGGAGCAGTTACCCTCCCAGCATGGGGGATTGTGTACACCAGCCCAGTGCATTGATCTGTAAACCAGGGGCAGTTAGCCTCCCAGCATGTAGGTCTGTGTATGCCACCCCAGTGGATTGATCTGTAAACATGGAGCAGTTACCCTCCCAGCATGCAGGAATGTGTACACCACCCCAGTGCATTGACCTGTAAACCAGGTGCAGTTACTCTCCCTGCATGTAGGACTGTGTACACCACCCCAGTGCATTGATCTGTAAACCAGGAGAAGTTACCCTCCCAGCATGTAGGGCTTTGTACACCACCCCAGTACATTGATCTGTAAGCCAGGAGCGGTTACCCTCCCAGCATGTATGACCGGCTACCCCACCTCTGTGCATTGATCTGTTAACCAGAAGCAGTTACCCTCTCAGCATGTAGGACTTTGTATACAACCCCAGTGCATTGATCTGTAAGCGAGGAGCAGTTAACCTCCCCGCATGTAGGATGGTGTGCCCTACCCCACTGTATTGATCTGTGACCCAGGAGGAGTTTCCCTCGCAGTATATATTGCTGTGTGCACCACCCCAGTCATTGATCTGTAAACATGGAGCAGTTACCCTCCCAGCATGCAGGAATGTGTACACCACCCCAGTGCATTGACCTGTAAATCAGGTGCAGTTACTCTCCCTGCATGTAGGACTGTGTACCCCACCCCATTTCATTGATCTGTAAACCAGGAGCATTCAATCTCCCAGCCTGAATGGCTGTGTACCCCTCCCTAGTGCATTGATGTGTAAACCGGAAGTGGTTTCGATCCCAGTATGTAGTGCTGTGTACACCACCCCAGTACATTGATCTGTAACCCAGGAAAAGTTACCCTCCCAGTATGTAGTGCTGTGTACACCACCCCGCTGCATTGATTTGTAAGCCAGGAGCAGTTACCCTCCCATCATGTAGGACTGTGTACCCCACCCCAGTGCATTGATCTGTATACGAGGTGCAGTTACACTCCCAGCATGTAGGAATGTGTACCCCACCCCAGTGCATTGATCTGTAAACCAGGAGCAGTTACCCTCCCAGCAAGTAGGACTGTGTACACCACCCCAGTGCATTGATCTGTAAACCCGGAGCAGTTACCCTCCCAGCATGTAGGACTGTGCACCCCATCCCATTGCATTGATCAGTAAACGACGAGTGGTTACCCTCCCAGCATGTAGGACTGTGAACACCATCCCACTGCATTGATCTGTAACCCAGGAGCAGTTACCCTCCTTGCATGTAGGACTGTGTACCCCACCCCTGTGCCTTGATCTGTAAACCAAGAGCAGTTACCCTCCCTGCATGTAGGACTGTGTACCCCACCCCAGTGCCTTGATCTGTAACCCAGAAGCAGTTACCCTCCCAGCATGTACAGCTGTGTACACCATCCCAGTGCATTGATCTGTAAACCAGGATTAGTCACCCTGCCAGAGTGTAGGACTGTGTACATCACCCCACTACATTGCTCAGTAACGCTGTGTTAGATCCTGTCCAGCATTCGGAATCTTGCAGTCCATGTTGGAAGTAACAGTATGTACAGCTCCCACCCGTTTACATCTCCATATCTCCAATGGTCCATGGCAATGGCGTGCTGTGGTTGTGACCATCACTGCCAGGGAGAGATGGCGGGGAATCAGTTTATATATCACCACATGGGAGGAGTTTGGGGTATAGTCAGAGAGAGGGAGACTGGGAGACAGTGTCATGGAAGGATGTGTTCCCAGGTTTCAGAATGCTGAAATATAGACACTTCGATAACATCCTGTAACATGAGCCAGTCTTCCCAGGAAAGATGGGAAAAAGTGATATTGGTGTGAGGTCAGATGAGCATTTGTTCTGCGTCTTTGTTAATGGAATTTGTTTCAACAGAATCAATGACTCATTGGGCAGATTCTAACAATAATTTATCTTTGTTCGATTTTCCTTGAGTGTAACAGAGGGATTATCTGTACGAGGTTGAGGTAGTTTCCTGGTGCTATCATATAGAAATCAACTCATTAACTACCCACCCCACCCCATGGTGCCCCTCTCATTCAATATCAGCCCTATTCTCCCACCCATCATGGCCGGTGGTACTCACCATCGCCCGGATGCCCCTGGATATTCCATGATCCCTGGCACTGGTGCCACCTTTAAAAGGCCAATGGGCACAGGGTTGAGCTTTCTCAGTTCGGAGCTGCCCTGCACAGTTTACCCCGAGCATGGCAGATAAGGGGCAATTACACCGCGGTTTGTCGACAGAGGCATGGAGGTCCTGGGGATGGGCTAGTACAGAGGAGGACCATTCTCTTTCCAGAGGGGTCTACAACACCAGACCTAAAGAGCATGGTATGAGCTCCCCACCCAGCTCAGTGCAGTATCTGCGGTCTGAAGAAATGTCCAGCAATACAGGACAAGCATCAATAACCTTCCCCGGTCTGTCAGGACAAGTGTCACCGTATTCTCTCTGCTCCCTCACGCTCACTGTATATCTGTCATAGGACCTATCGCCGAATAAGGCTCATGTTCCACCACTCTCACTACTTCATGCAGCATCTTTCCCCCACACCCCCATCTCTCTCTCTCTCTCTCTCTCTCTCTCTCTCTCTGTCTGTCACCCCTTCCATTACACTAATAACACTGAATGACTGCAATACTGTGGATTGACTCTCCCCATCCCCCAACCACACCAACACTAACAACAGGGCCACCCACTCCCACCCTCCCTCCCTTTCTCGCGTATCAATTCCCTCACCCCCACCCCCACCCCCCACCCCCGCCATGTGGGGAGGACTCTGGTACAAGCCGGAGAGGACTGGAATACCTCGTGTGGAGATTCTGAAACATCCACGTCCCACCGACCGAGGAAGGAGCAATGCTCAGTGAAGGGCAATTCTCACTTTAAACCCACTGGCAGCTCCGTATCCCCCCGACACAACTTAGAAACCGTGGCCCTAATGCCATCTCCCTTTTGTGCCGAACTGGTCCAAATGGAATCCCCACGGTCTCGGTGGACAGGAGGGTGGGCTCACAACACATCGTCGCCATCACCTCCCAGGAATGGAGCACCGAGAATCCCTCCTACACCACCCCCTGTAAACAGCTCACATACTGAAACTAATCTGTGATAGTTACTGCTCTCCCCACTTGTCCTGACATCTTCAACAATCTATGGTCATATACATGCAGCACTCTCTATTCCTGCAGCCCCATTATAACGGTACAGCCTGTATTAAACTGCCTTTCAATGTCATTCCTACCACAGTACATCACCTCACACTGCTCTGCATTGATCCCCATCTGCCTGAAAACTACTCCAAGGTATCACTGTCCTGTTAGAGTTCCACACTGAGCTCCATAGACTTTACAGTTCTTCCAGGTTCGGTGCCATCAACAAACATTGAAATTGTCATAGCATCACAGTCCCCATGAAACAACTGAAATCCTGCCCCTCACTCGCGAGTGTGAGCAAGTGAAATACTGATATATTCCCACGGACAGAGTCGAATAATGACATGCTGTCAATGGAGCAACAAAAATCCTGACACATACGAAACAGAGTAGATGAAATATTGACAAACCACAGAGCAAGAGAAATACGGATAGGTTCCACTTATCGATATTCATCAGGGTATAAAGTGTTGAAGTTGAAAGCGTGTAATGTTCATTTAAGCGAGGGTGAATGCTGTTCTGAACTGAGAGCTGACAAGCACCTGTGGTATGAGAGGATGGTAGACCCAGAAACAGAATATTGCTATAGAGCTGGAGTCGGGTAATAAGCAGTTAAGAGAAAGGGGGTCTCAGAGTTGTGAATAGTTCATGTAAAATGTTCACTTTCAGAGTTATAAAATAAAATGATGATTTTATTTAAACAGTGGAATTTGGGAGTTCTCTGTCCCTCATATTTTAACAGTTTACAAGGCGAATTGAGCATTTCTTTATGTTTCATTTAAGTTACCAGATGAGCTTCACGCAGTGCCCTAACCATTCCCGTCTGTATATCTGTGTTTCTCCGTGTGGGGCAGGTCTGGCAGTCTCTGTGGTGCTTAAAGTGATGCAATGCCTCCCTCTGCTGGCCTCCACACGCCACTGCACAGGCATTGGCAGAGGGTGAAAACCAACAGGGATTCATTCAGAGAGGGGGAGGGAGAGGGCAGCTGCTCACAGCACCATCCAAACTGATATCTTATCCATGTACTGATCTAAATGTCCTTTAAACGTTGTAACTGCAAACACTTTCACCACTTCCTCTGGAAGTTCATTACACACACAAGCCAGATTCTGTCTAAAATAATTACCTCTCATGACTTTTGTAAAGCTTTTTCCTCGCATTTAAAATATCCCTCAGTTTTGAATCCCCAACTCTCGGGAAAAGACATCAGCCCTTCAGCTTATCTGTCCCCCTCACGATTTTGTAAACCTCCGTAAAGTTACCCCTTAATCTCATCCTCTCCAGTGAAAAAAGTCCCAGCAGACCCAGCCTCTCCTTATAGCTCACTCCCTCCATTCCCAACAACATCCAGATTAATCTGTTCTCAACCCTCTCCAGCTTAATAATATCAAGGTCAGTAATTTCAAAGTGAATAGTCAAGGTGTTTTCTAAGGGTAGGGGAATCCAAAAGTACAGGACATAGGCTTAACGTGAGAGGGGAAATATTAAAGTGACCTAAGGGGCACCTTTTTCACCCAGAGGGTGGTATGTCTATGGAACGAGCAGGCAGGGTGACCAGACTGGACACAGTATTCCAGAAGAGGTCTCACCAATGTCCTGTACAACCTCAACACGACGTTCCAATTGCGATACTCAAAGGTCTGACCAATGAAGACAAGTGTGATAAACACCTTCTTAACCACACTATCTGTATGAGATGCAAATTATAAAGAATTATACCTGACAGCCTAGGTCTCTGTTCTACAACACTGCCAAATGCCCTACTCTTAATTATATAGATCCTGCTCTTGGTTGATTTACCAAATCCAATACCTCGCATTAATCCAAACTAAACTCCACCTGCCACTCCTCAGCCCAGTGTCTGATATTACTGCCTCCTCACCCTCCCCCTTCAATTTTAAAATGCCCATTCCTCTCCAGGATGCCTGCATTCTCCGGCATTGATTTTCACAAAGACCCTGAGTTTGGTTTGCCTTGTGTGGTTAGAGGGAGGAGGGACAGATTGCTGAAACAGTCAGTGGGGAGGAGAGGCTGGACAGTAATCACCGGCCAGGAAGAGGGAAGTCGCACGTTCGAGTTGGGTAAGAGTGATCGGTGTTTTGTGACCAGAAATTAAGCTCTTCTTTCGTCTCTGGTGTTCAGTAATAAATATCCATTTGAGACCCTTCATTGGGCAGAGTGTGTCTGCAGGATTCCTTTCCTTAATATTGCAGACTACAGATAATAGCGCTGAAAGACGTTCATAGTAAATTTCGATGGCACAGTACGTGCACTCAACATCCTACAGTTGAGACAAATATCTTGCATTTGTTTAACAATACAAAGTGCTTTGTGGAATTTAGTAATAGTAACCTGATTGTAATAAATCCACACCGAACTGAAAGTGGGCACTAAAATATGACCCAACATCTGTTTATGGTAGTGTAGTGGGTAGTGTCCCTGTCTCTGAGCCATAGCTCTGGATTTGATTCCAATTCCTAAACTTGTGTGGTTGTGTTCCTAGCTCTGAACTAGAAGGCCTGGATTCAAGTCCTGCCTGTTGCAGAGGTATGTCACACCATGTCAGGACAGTTTGATGAGCAAACACATAGGAGAATAATGTTACAGCTTTATGGGTATTGCTGAGTAATGCTAGTATCCCTACCTCTGGGCACAAAGGTCTGGGTGTAAAGCCCACAGAGGTGTCTCATGACACATCTGAACAAACTGATTAAAATGGATTTAGAATTGTGACTGGATTGAGAAGGAAGAGGTATCAGTATTGCATTTCAGAATTTAGGCCTAGGATGAATGGAAGTACAGCTATTCGTGTTGATTGAAGTCACATTTCGCAGCAGTAAAGGTTTATAAAATCAGAATGGTCCTGGATAGGGTGAGTAGTCAGGGTTTTTCCCCAGTTTTGGGGCGTCCAAACCAGAGGGCATTGTTTGAAAGTGAGAGGGGAAAAGTTTTGATGAGGCCTAAAGGGCACCTTTTCACACAGAGAGTGGTGTGCATACGGAATGCGCTGCCAGAGGAAGTGATGGAGGCTGACACAACTACAGCATGTAAAAGGCATCTGGATGCGTACAGACCTGCCGAGCTTTTCCAGCAATTTCTGCATTTGTTAAAAAATACATGCATTTTAACACAGGTATTCTGAATACATTAAATATTTTACTTTTTTTAATGACGCAGGGCCATGTAAACATATTTCAAATCGGCCGAGACCATTTTTTGCTAAGGGTATGGCTCAGTGTATGACAGCAGCAATGATGCACCTACATGGAACAGAGAATGTGATGGAGACATAGTTTGACAATGTACAAGGAGACCTCACATGGTCCAGTTTGGGAAAGGATGATATTATTGTGGTATTCAACGCAGAGAGGGAGACAATGTAATCTCCTGAGAAGGAACGGCCTATTGCACTCTCTCTCCTTCATTTTCCCTAATCACAGCAATGTGTGCAAGCTAAAACAACTCTACAGTTATCATTACCATTCTTATTTATATAGAATCCCCGCAGTGTTGAAACAGGCCCTTCGGCCCAACAAGTCCATACCAACCTTCCCAACTCATTCCTCATTCCTGAACAAGGGCTTATGCCCGAAACGTCGATTCTCCTGCTCCTTGGATGCTGCCTGACCTGCTGTGCTTACCAGCAACACATTTTTGGCTTTGATCTCCAGCATCTGCAGTCCTCACTTTCTCCTCCTATATTTACCCCTGACTAATGCACCTCACCTAGAATTCCCTGAATACTACAGACAATTTAGCATGACCAATCCACCAAACCTACACAGTTTGAGCTATGGTAGGAAACTGGATCACCCATTAGAAGCTCACACAGGAAAGTGGAGAATGTGCAAACTCCACACCGACAGTCACCCAAGGCTGGAATAGAACCCAAGTCCCTGCTGCTTTGAGGCAGCAGGGCTAACCACCGTGCTACCCTTTGGGTGCTCCCTGAACAGAATTTATTGGAATCTACTCACTGCCTAAAGCAAAGGGAATTCAGCCAAATCCAACTCTCCCAGGATGAAATCCCATTGCTAGCAGCTGTGTGAGTACAATATCGTCAGAAGCAGAATAACGTTTTGGACAATCTCAATTTTTACTTTTGTCAGGAGTTCCAATAATGTCTGGACAAAGTTCTTTCAAATTAAAATTGCAGAAATTTTGTTAATCTGTGTGTGTGTGTGCGTATGCATGTGTTTGTGTGTGTGTGTTTGTGTGTGTGTGTGTGTGTTTGTTTGTGTGTTTGTGTGTTTGTGTGTGTATGTGTGCGTGTGTGTTTGTGTGTGTGTGTGCGTGTGTGTTTAGAAAGGGAAGTATTAGAACATAAGACCAAAAGAGTGGAAGTAAGGCCATTCGGCCCATCGAGTCCACTCCGCCATTATCATGGCTGATGGGCATTTCAACTCCACTTACCCGCATCCTCCCCGAAGCCCTTAATTCCTTGTGACATCAAGAATTTATCAATCTCTGCCTTGAAGACATTTAGCGTCCCGGCCTCCACTGCACTCTGCGGCAATGAATTCCACAGGCCCATCACTCTCTGACTGAAGAACTGTCTCCTCATTTCTGTTCTGAATTTACCCCCTCTAATTGTAAGGCTGTGCCCACGGGTCCGAGTCTCCTCGCCTAATGGAAACAATTTCTTAGCGTCCACCCTTTCCAAGCCATTGATTATATATTTGCAATACCCAGTTTGCCATTCATCTTTCCATCATAGTTTGAGTAACATTGCTCTGGATCATAAACGTGTTGTTTTAGCAGATTAAAGAAACTAGCCTGACTTGTTCCGAAAACTGACCCTGACCCAGTCTGAGACCGATATCATCGGCCAAATCACCAACCTGGTTACATTTAACATTTGTTGTTAGCAGTGGAGGAGTGGGACTTGAAAATGAAACAATGACCCAAAAGCCAGGGAACTATAGACCGATGACCTGATGTCAGTGGTGGGTAAGTTGTTGGAGGGGATTCTGAGGGATAGCATTTGCATACATTTGGAAAGGCAAGGACTGATCGGGGTAGACAACGTGGCTTTCTGCATGGGAAATCATGTCTCATTAATTTGGCTGAGTTTTTTGAAGAGGTGACAAAGAAGATTGATGAAGACAGTTTGGTGGACATTGTCTATGTGGACTTCAGCAAGGTGTTCATTTAAAGAACAAAGAGCAAAGAAAATTTACAGCCCAGGAACAGGCCTTTCGCCCTCCAAGCCTGAGCCGATCCAAATGTACTGTCTAAATCTCTCAGTCAATTCCTAAGCATCTGTATCCTCTGCTCCCCACCTACTCATGCATCTGTCTAGACGCACCTTAAATGAATCTACCGTGCCTGCCTCTGCCACCTCTGCAGGCAACACGTTCCAAACGCCCACCACCCTCTGTGTGAAGTACTTACCGCGTGTATCCCCCTTAAACATTCCACCTCTCACCTTGAAAGCATGACCTCTCGTTACTTAATCCTTCACCCTGGGAAAAAAGCTTGTCTCTATCCACCCTGTCTAAACCCTTCATGATTTTGTAACCCTCAATCAAGTCCCCCCTCAATCTCCTTTTTTCTAGTGAAAATAAATCTAACCTACTCAGCCTCTCTTCATACACAGTATTTCATTCTGATTGGTAGACAGATGAGCAAGTTTCAGTCACATGGGATACAGGAGAAGCTCGTCACAATTGGCTTGAAGGAAGAGGGATATTTTTCAGACTGGAGGCTTGTGAGCAGCAGGGAGCTGTAAGAATCAGTACTGAGTTCACTGCATTTCATCATTTATGTAAAGGATTTAGATGCGAATATTGGGGCCATAGTTAGTAAGGTTACAGATTACATCATAAATGTGGTGTAGTAGATTATCTCAGAGTACAACGAGACCACAATTAGATGGGACAAAGGGGCAAGGAGTTAGAGATGAAGTTTAATTTAGATAAATACGAGGTTTTGCATTTTGTGAACGCAAACCAGGGCAGGAATTATACACTTGATGGTAAGGTCCTGGGGCGTGTAGTGGAACAAGGGGACACAGAGCTGCAGGTACATAGTTCCTTGAAAGTGGAGTCGCAGGTAGATAGAGAGGGACAGAACACATTTGGCACATTTGCCTGAATCAGTCAGAGCATAGAGTATAGGGATTGTGGTGGCATGTTACATCTGCACAGGATGTTGGTGAGGCCACTTTAAGAATACTGTGTCCAACTCGGTTTTCTGCAGAACTGACTTACACAGATGTTCCAGGACTGGAAGTTTGAGCTTTAGGGAGAGGTTGATTAGGTTGTGGCATTTCCCCCTGGAGTGTCAGAGGTTGAGGGGTGACATTATAGAGGTTTCTAAAATCATCAGGGGCATAGATATTCTGCACAGCCACGTTCTGCTCCCCAGGGTAGGGGAGCCCAGAGCAAGAGAGCATAGGTTGAAGGGGACAGGGCGAATGATTTAGAAGGGACCTTAAGGTAAATGTTACACACAGAGAGTGGTGTGTGCACATAAAGTGCTGTCATAGGAAGTGCTGAAGGTGGTTACAATCGCACATTTAAAAAGTGTCTAAAAGAGGAGGGACATTGGCCAAATGCTGGCAAATGTGACTGGATCAGATGTGCTATCTGATCGGAGTGAACAGATTGGACTATCGGGTCTGTTTCGGTTCTGCATGACTCTCTGATTCTATAAAAATGATGAAGAATAACTCTGACAGAACCTTTCAAGTGGGAATTCTCTTCACTGGAAGTTTATCATGCACAGAAACAGAGGAGACTATTCAGCCCTTCAAAACTGTCCCACACGCTTTCAGGTGATTTGGGAAATGTAATTGGAAAATCCAGGCTGGATATGAAAGAGGCTCCTCATCTCTCTTTACAGAGCTTCCTCTCTCTGCAACTTGTGCTTCATTTGTTGGTCATGTTGTAGACCCAGATTCACTGTGACTACAGCCCCTATACCTCACCCAGAGATGGCTCACAGAATCATCTGGTCTCCCTGACTACAATATGCAATAACATAACATTCATGAAAATAACACCCACTAACTTTCCAATAACAGAATGGGAGAACATCAGAAACAGGGGCAGGTCGTTCACTCCCCAAGCCTGCTTGTCCTTCACTAAGATTGTGGCTGATCTGCTCTCTGTCTGAAATCCTCTTTAATACCCAATTCCTCATAGCCCTCACTTCTCTGACAGATCAATATCCATCTAACTCCTCTTCAAATAATTTCAGTCATCTCATCCCCGAACACTCTTGAGAACAGAAATCCTGACATTCAATCCCACCTGTTTGAAGAAAACACTTGCAGCTCCGATATCATGGTTTATTGATAAGAACAAAAGAGGTTGAGAAAAGGGTTCAGGTAAAATGGACTGGCCCCGATATCAAGGCAGTGGTTGACGTCTGTTGACATCAAGGAGCTTAACAAAACTGGACTTAATGGGAATCAAAATAAACTGTCCAGTGTTTGGAGTCAAATGTGGCACAAAGGAAGATGTTCATCATCTCAGTCCTGGGTCACCTCTGTGCGAGATCCTCAGGGTAGCTTCCTCTTCACAAACAGCTTCAGCTGCTTCATCAATGTCTCCCGTCCTCAACCTCCCCACCATAAGATCAGAAGTGGGGATGGTCACTGAAGATTCCACAATGTTCAGAACATTTTGTCCCCCCTCAGCTCCTGAACTGGTCTGTATCCATGTGCAGCAAGACCCAGACTCCATTGAGAGTTGTGCTGTTAACGTGTCTGTGACATTCATGTAACTGCACTGCCTATTGCCACAGTAAAATAAGAGTTCATTCAGCACTTCATGCTGGTTTCACAAGAATATGAGGAAGTCATTCAGCCCATTGACACTATTGGAGATGAACAGGGACAGCCCATTCAGTGCCTCCAGCCTATTACACAGGAGGAGAAGGAGTCTAGTGTGATGGACCACACCAGAGCCCCTCCAAAATATTGGACGGAAATAGCCTAGATTCTAATGTTTTCTTATTTTAAAGGAAATCTAAAGGGTCTGTTCCAGATGCAATGTGACAGCATCAAGAGAAAATTCAGTGAGAGTAGCAGCCAGGAGACATTCCCTGAAGCTTCCAACTCTGTTGAGACCCGTATAGTTTTTGATGTTACTGAGAAACCAAAACCCAGAGATCCTAATCTGTGAGAGCTGGCCACACCCATTCAGGCTGCATTAAAATAAATCTAAGGCATGCCTCGCTGTTACTCAAGTGGTCTTATCTAGCCAGCTTGGTAACGATCGTTCAATCTCTCTCTTAAAAGAAACCAGGACAAAATAACCTCTTAATGCTACAGCATCATCACACTTGTCAGTACATTGAGCTATCAAACAGGAGCCAGGGGTAACCAGTCAGGCCCTTGGCCCTGTCCAATTGGACGAGGAAGAAGTCAATCAGCCCTTTGAGTCACTTATACAGGAACAGTAGGAGGCCATTCCCACCTCAATGCACTTACACGGGGACAGAATGTGTTAAGTGATGCTGATTCCTGATGAATGTCTTATTCCCGAAACGCCGATTCCCCTGCTTTCGGGTGCTGCCTGACCTGCTGTGCTTTTCCAGCAATCGACGCTCTACTCTGATCCTGGATGAGTGGTGCTGGAAGAGCACAGCAGTTCAGGAAGCATCAGAGGAGCAGTAAAATCGACGTTTCGGGCAAAAACCCTTCGAGGAGGAAAACCTCTTCAAGGCAGGCATCCTTGCAAGAGGATTCGCAGTAGGGTTAGAATCAACTAGGTAAAAACAATGACTGCAGATGCTGGAAACTCTGATCTCCAGCATTGGCAGTCTTAAGTGTCTCCAGATTGATGCTCCAACATGATGAACAATTGGAGCAGAGGCTGCACAGAAAGCCTGCTCCACGTTGTTCCTCCTGGCTCCGTTGCTTATGATACACACGTGGGACTTTAACGTGGTTTTCTAGTGGTGAGCAGGGAAGGCATATGTCTTGTACGAAGTCTGAAGAAGGCATCTTTCATCCCCAAGAAACCAGCCTGGTGTTCTCTATGTAGGGCGGAAGCTGGTGGGAATGGCTACGTGTTTCAGGTCGAAGGTATTGTGGCTGCTGTTGGGGATTGTGAACAACATGGCGTACAGTACGAGTTCATATGCGGACTGCACATTAACTTGGGGAGAGTTAGTTAAGGCATATAAACTATGAGGATAGTCAGGTTAGACTGATGAATGGACTCTCTAAGTTCAAATAATGCTGACCGTGTTCATGCTAATCTTGTCTAGTGCACGTCCTGTTCAGTGTAACCTGTATGCCTTACTCTGTCCAAGTCTATTTCCATCCTATGATCTCTCTGGCCATGCTTACTATGATCTGCCTCCACTGCTCATAAATAAAGTGTTTCCCTGTACTGAGGTACACGTGCCAATAAATCAAACCAATCAATCCTGGGTAAAATATGGAACTTCTCACCCTGTCAATGTCTCTTTTGGAAATAAATGATCGCTGCCACTCCTCGTGTTTCAGCATCACCATTTCTTCGTCTCTCACAGCTCTACAGATTAAACAATCAGCTTCTTTCCTCTATCCTCATGTTACCATCACCGGTGTCTGTGGTAAGGGAATCATTCCTTACAAAGGAGATCAAATCTGTAGAGAGTGCCCCTAATGCTCTCTCAACAAGGCTTTACAACAGCAGGAAGATGGCTTTACTTATGAACTCGAACCGTCTTACAATGAAGTAGAGCATACCATTGACTGCATCCATTACTTACACAGCGTTTGATTCGGAGCAGTCAGCATGGACTTGTGAGTAGGGGATCATGCTTCCCAAATTTGTTAGAGTTCTTTGATGAAGTGACCAGGAAGGTTGACGAGGACAGAGGGGTAGACGTAGTCTCTCTGGATTTCAGTAAGGCCTTTGATAAGGTCCCACATGGCAGGCTGCTCAGGAAGGTTACATCGCGTGGAATGCTAAGGGAACTGGCCAACTGGATACGCAGTTGGTTTGTTGGTAGGAAGCAGAGGGTTTAGTGGAAGGATGATGGTCAGACTGGAGGCTGGGTCCATAGCTGTTTGTTATCTATGATTATCTATGATTATCTATGACTGCAGACACATAGACATGGGATAAAACTTTTCAATAATCTCTGAATCAGCAAAGCAAGACACTCTATTGTATCAAACGGCTCTGAGGTCTTAAAGGATAAACCTGGACAGAACACCCGGCCCCAGCCTCAGTATAGGAAAAAGGGAACGGGAAACACAGTCCTGTTGACACTGCAGAGACCTCCTTCCTAACATCTGAGAGCTTGTGACAACAATATACAATAGACAACAGGTGCAGGAGTAGGCCATTCTGCCCTTCGAGCCTGCACCACGATTCAATATGATCATGGCTGATCATTCTAATCATTATCCTCTTCCTACCTTATCTCCATAACCCTTGATTCCACTATCCTTGAGAGCTCTATCCAACTCTTTTTCTTAAATGAATCCAGAGACTGGGCCTCCACTGCCCTCTGGGGCAGAGCATTCCACACAGCTACCACTCTCTGGGTGAAGAATTTTCTCCTCATCTCTGTCCTAAATAGTCTACCCCGTATTTTTAAGCTGTGTCCTCAGGTTTGGCACTCACCCATCAGCGGAAACATGTTTCCTGCTGCCAGAGTGTCCAATCCATTCATAATCTTATATGTCTCAATCAGATCCCCTCTCAGTCTTCTAAACTCAAGGGTATACAAGCCCAGTCGCTCCAATCTTTCAGTGTAAGGTAGTCCCACCATCCCAGGAATTGACCTGGTGAATCTTCCCTGCACTTCCTCAATAGCCAGAATGTCTTTCCTCAAATTTGGAGACCAGAACTGCACAAAGTACTCCAGGTGTGGTCTCACCAGTGCCTTGTAAAGCTGCAGAAGCACCTCTTTGCTTCTATACTCAATTCCTCTTGTTATGAAGGCCAGCATGCTATTAGCCTTCTTCACTACCTGCTGTACCTGCATGCTTGCCTTCATTGACTGGAGTACAAGAACACCCAGCTCTCTCTGTACTGCCCCTTTACCTAAATTGTTTCGATTGAGGTAGTAATCTGCCTTCCTGTTCTTGCCACCAAAGTGGATAACCATATATTTATCCACATTAAACTGCATCTGCCATGCATCTGCCCACTCACCTAACTTGTCCAGGTCATCCTGTAATCTCCTAACATCCTCATCACATTTCACCCTGCCACCCAGCTTTGTATCATCAGCAAATTTGCTAATGTTATTGCTGATACCATCTTCTAAATCATTAACATATATTGTAACAAGCTATGGTCCCAGCACGGATCCCTGCGGTACCCCACTTGGTCACTGCCTGACATTCCGAAATGGAGCCGTTTATCACTACCCTTTGTTTCCTATCAGCCAACCAATTTTCAATCCAATCTAGTACTTTGCCCCCAATACCATGCGCCCTAATTTTGCTCACTAACCTCCTATGTGGGACTATATCAAAAGCTTTCTGAAAGTCCTGGTACACTACATCTACTGGATTTCCCTCGTCCATCTTCAAAGTTACATCCTCAAAAAATTCCGGAAGATTAGTCAAGCATGATTTCCCCTTCATAAATCCATGCTGACTCTGACTATCCTGTTACTACTATCCAGATGTGCCGTAATTTCATCCTTTATAATAGACTCCAGCATCTTTCCTGAAAATGTGTTGCTGGAACAGCGCAGCAGGTCAGGCAGCATCCAGGGAACAGGACATTTTCAGCTCTGATCTCCAGCATCTGCAGACCTCACTTTCTTCTCCAGCATCTTTCACATCACTGAGATCAGACTAACTGGTCTATAATTTCCTGCTTTCTCTCTTCCACCTTTCTTAAAAAGTGGTATAACATTAGCCACCCTCCAATCCGCAGGAACTGACCCCGAATCTATCGAAATCTGGAAAATAATCACCAACGCATCCACGATTTCTCGAGCCACCTGCTTCAGTACCCTGGGATGTAGACCATCAGGCCCCGGGGACTTACCAACCTTCAGACCTAACAGTCTCTCCAACACCAAATCCTGACAAGTATAAATTCCCTTAAGTTCATGTCCTTCAGCCACTGTTACCTCAGGGAGATTGCTTGTGTCTTCCCCAGTGAACACACATCTGAAGTACCCATTGAATTCTTCTGCCATTTCTTTGTTCCCCGTAATATATTCCCCTGTTTCTGTATTCAAGGGCCCAATTTTATTCCTAAACATTTTTTTACCTTGCACATGCCCAAAAAAGCTTTTACTATCCTCCTTTATATTCTTGGCCAGTCTACCTTCGTACCTCACTTTTCCTCTGCGTATTACCTTCTTAGTAATCCTCTGTTGCTCTTTAAAATCTTCCCAGTCCTCCGTTTTCCAACTTATCTTTGCTATATTATACTTTTTCTCTTTTAACTTTATATGTTTCTTAACATCCCTCGTTAGCCACGGCCACCCATGCCTCCTCCTGGGATCTTTCTTCCTTTTTGGAATGAACTGATCCTTCAACTTCTGCATTATACACAGAAATATCCGCTATTGTTCCTCCACGGTCATCCCTGCTAAGGTATTGCCCCATTGAACTTTGGCCAGCTCCTCCCTCATAGCTCCACCTTTCCCTTTATTCAACAGAAATACTGTCACTTCCGACTGTACCCTCTCCCTCTCAAACATTTACAGAGCTTTCCCACAGACTGCACAGAAACATCAGGAATGGAGTAGGCCATACAGCACATTGAGCCTTCCTTCAAGTTCCTTATTGTCGTTCAAGTTCAAACATCTCTGCAATGCACTTATCCCACACAATGAAAATATCCGTTAATGTGATTAACCGTCGATAGCTATAAATAGGAAGTACAGTCGTCCCTTTGGTCCATCGAGTTTGCTACCGAATTCAGTATAATGATGGCTTGCCCTTTATTTTCACATCGTTCTCCTGCTCTCCCAACATTCCTTTACTGTCTCTAAATCCTTATTTATATTCAGTGTGTTGGCTTCCAGGTTCGATCCCATTCCCCAGATTCACCAGTCGCTGAGTGCAGACATTTATTCTCATCTCATTGCAGAATGGCCTGTCTGTCCCTAATACTGTGGCCCCTTGTTTTAGACACCACAGCCTGGGGAATTATCATTCCTGCTTCTAATCCGTCTCACCCTGTCAGAGTTTTATATATCTCATTGAGATCTCCACTCATTTTCTTAAACCCCATGGAATGCAGGCCCAGTCGTCCCAACTCTGCTCCCACAACAAGCCTGTCATCACAAAGATCGGTATGGTCATCCTTCACTGCTCTCCCTCAATGTCAGGCTTGTCCTTTATGAGCTACGGAGAACAAACCTGCACACAATACTGCACAGTGTTTGAGATGGGAAGTCACCAAGGCCCTGTACAGCTGCAGTAAGACACGCTTACTCCTGGACTCAAATCCCCTTTGAATGAAGGTCAGCACATCAGTGATCTTCCTAATTGCTTTCTTTCCTGCAATATTGCTTTCAGTGACTGGTGTACAGGGAGATCCAGATCCTTTGTAATGTTACAGCTCCCCACATGGTGGGTCGAAGTACCCTGGTCAGCATGACAATGCCATTCCCAGTGTTAACCTCTGGGTTCAGACCTCACTGCGCTGCAGGGACCTCGGAGGACTGCGCAAATGGAAACAACAAAAAGGAGCATGTGTCCCATTGTAGAGCAACATGTTTCAAACAATCCCTTTTCAAATGATAGGCTGTCAGTCTATTGTTCCCACCAAAGGGCACACCGCCACCTCTACACACATTGCTCTCCATCGGCCACGTATTTGCCCATTCACTCCACTTGTCTTCGTCACCTTGAAGCTTTTTTACAACATCCTCACCCACTCACAATCCAACATCCTTTAGTTCTGTCAGCAGGTTGGGATATATTGTATTTGATTCCTGCAACCAAATGTTTAATGAGTATTGTGAACAGTCGGGGCCTGAGTAACGACCTCTATGATATCCCAGCAACCTTCCTCTGTTTTTTTTAAAATAATATTTATTTCCTGCATCTGTATGTGACTGGCTGGGCCAGCATTTATTTCCTGTCCCTGGTTGCCCCTTGAGAAGCTGGTGGTGAGCTGCCCTGTTGAACCGCTGCAGTCCACTGTGGATTCAGTGACAGTAACACCATTGAATGCCAAGCAGGAGTGGTTAGATTGTATTTTAGTGGTTATGGTCACGGTGTGGCATTTGTGTGGCGTGAATATTACTTGCCACTTGTCAGCCTGGATACTGTCCAGGTCTTGTCGCATTTGGACATGGCCTGCTTCAGTATCTGAGGAGCCACAAATGTTGCTGAACATTGTGCAATCATTGGCGAACATCCCCACTTCTGACCTTATAATAGAGACAAGGCCATTGATGAAGAAGCCCTGAAGATGTATGGGCCTAGGCCACTGCCCGAGCAACTCCTACAGACTTGTCCTGGAGCTGAGTTGACTGGGCTTTATCAAACATAACCACCTTCCTATGTGTCAGGTATGATTCTAACTAGCGGGAGTTTGCCCCTGATACCCATTGATTCTAGTCTTGCTAAGGCCCCTTGATGCCACAGTTGGTCGAAGGCAGCCTTGTTCTAAAGGGCTGTCAATCTCACCCCACCTTTGGAAGTCAGCTCTTTTGTCCATGTTTGAATCAAGGTAATGAGGTCAGGAGCTGAGTGGCCCTGGTGGAGCCCAAACTGGGCGTCATTGATCAGGGTATTGCTGAGCAGGTGCTGCTTGAAAGCACTGACACCTTCCACCACTTTACTGGTAATCGAGAGTAGACTGATGGGGTGGTAATTGGCCGGATGGGATTTGTTCTGCTTTTTATGCATAGGAGATACTTGAGGTAATTTTCGACGTAATCGGGAAAATGTCGCTGTTGTAATGGTATTGGAACAGCTTAGCTAGGGCAGTGACAAGGTCTGGAGAACAACTTTTCAGTACTATTGCCAGAATGTTGTCAGGGTATGTACCCTCTGGAGTATCCAGTATCTCCAACTGAATCTGGATACCGCGTGGAGTGAACCAAATTGGTTGATGACTGGTAACTGAATTGCTGAGGACCACTGGAGGAGGCCAAGATGGATCATCCACTCAGCACTTCTGACTGAAGATTATTGCGAATGCATGAACGTTATCTTTTGCACTGAAGTGCTGGGCTCTTCCATCATTAAGGATAGGGATACTTGTGGAATCTCCTCCTCCAATGATTTGTTTAATTGTCCATCACTATTCTCAACTAGAAGTGGAAAGACTGCAGAGTTTCGATCTGATCCGTTGCTTGTGGGATCTCTTAGCTCTGTCTATCACTTATTGCTTATGCTGTCTGGCACACACGTTGTCCTGGTTGGTGGCTTCAACAGGCTGACACCTCATTTTCAGGTAATCCCAGTGCTGCTCCTGCCCACCTGCACACTCCATTGAATCAAGGTTGATCCTCTGGCTTGATGGTAATTGTTGTGAGGGGGATATGCCAGGCCATGAGGTTATGCTGGAGTACAATTCTGCTGCTATTGATGACCCACAACATCTTATGGAAACCTAGACTTTTGCTGCTAGATCTGTTCGAAGTCTGTCCTATTTAGCATCGTGATAGTACCACCTACAATGGTGGAGGTTATTCTCAATGCGCAGGTGTGACTTTATCTTCAAAATGACTATGTGGTGGTCACTCTTACCGATACTGTCATGGACAGATACTTCTGGAACTGGCAAATTAGTAAGGCTGTGGTCAAATATGGCTTTCCCCTCTTGTGGTTCATTTACCACCTGCCGCAGACCAAGTCGAGAAGTGAGATCCTTTCGGACCCAACCAGCTCGATCAGTAATGCTGCTGCTGAACCACATTTTTGTGGACATTGACATCCCCCACCCAGAGTACATTTTGTGCCTTTGCCACCCTCAGTGCTTCCTCCAAGTGTTGGTCAGCATGGAGGAGTACTGATTCATCAGTTGGGAGAGGCTAGTACATGGTAATCAGCAGGAGGTTTCCTTTCCCATGTGTAAAGTAACGCCATGAGACTTCATGGAATACAGAGTCACTGTTGAGGACTCCCAGAGCAATTCCCTTCCAACTGTATCCCACTTTGCCACCACTTCTGCTGTGTCTATCCTGCTGGTGAAACAGGAGATATCCGGGGAAGGTGATGGGGTGTCTGGGACATGGTCATACTCACAGAATCATACCTTAAATACAATGTCAGTCTGTTGCTTCACAAGTCTGTTTATTTCTATTCACTATTTCCTGCCAGCTGTCCGATTCTAGAAGCATGTCCATATATTCTCCCCAATCCACTAAGATTTGATTTTGCAAACTGGGATTGGAGCTTGACCAAAATCTTTCTGAAAATCCACATGTTTTACCTCCATTGCTTCTCTTTCATTTGTCTCCTAGTCTGTTTCTCAAACATAATTCCCATTTCATAAATCTATGTTAGTGTTGTCTTTGACCATTACTTTCAGTCCCAATAATTTCTCCCAAACCATTTACTTACTATGTTCTATGTTCCATGTACTATTTCGTTCTCTACATCAGACTTGGTTTTCCTGGTATTGTCAGAAAGTTCTGTGAAGACAGAACTGAAGTAGTGGATTCATGGTTCTGCCATTTCCCTGTTTCCCATTCTCCATTCTTTGGTTTCAAACTAGAAGGAACCCGCACTGTTTTTTCATACTTCTCACATTGACATAATTTGACAAGCTATAACAGTTCCCTCTTATAAACTTTGTGAACATTATCTTCAGAAACCTATCAATTCCTGTGTTAAGCTGCTCAGCTCCACATCATACACGCAGAGGAGCATAGTATCTGTATAAACAGAAATACAACACGATCTATATTAGTCCCACTTTCCAACACCAGGAACATAGCCTGGAATGTTATGACACTTCCAAGTGCTCGTCCAAGTACACTTAACGGTTGAGAGATTAGCCGTGACAACTCCCCTCTTAGGAAGTGCATTCAGGACCTCAACACACTCTGGGTGAAAAAAAAAGTAATCTTTAAATCCTCGCTGAACGTCAAACCCTTCACTTTAAGGTGTGCTCCCTTGTTCTTGACCCTCTGCCTAAAAGAAACAGCTACTGTCTATACACCCTGTCCAAGCCACTTGTTAACTTATCCTTCTGAATCACATCCCCCGCAGCCTCCTCTGCTCCAAAGTAAACAACCTGAGCTTATCCAGCCTCTCTCCATAGCTGATATGCTCCATCCCAGGGAACATCCTGGTGAATCTTCTCTGCAACCCCCTCCAGTACAATCACATCCTTCCTGTAATGAGGCTCCCAGAACGACATACAGCACTCCATCATGGACTAAACCAAGCCCTGTATAGCACTTATAATCTACCCCCTGATTAATAAAAGCTACACCCAAGGTTCAATTCTTAACTTGTCCATTACCCTGTTCAGTCACATTCAGGGATGTGTGGAGAAACACCCTGTGAGCTTCCTCGTGTGCTGGCAATCAGTGTGTACACCCCATGTCTGGTTCCTCCTTCCAAAGTATTCACCTCATATTTATCAGGATCACATTCCATCTGCCATTGATCTGCCCATCTGACCATTCCACTCGAATCTTCCTGTAAAATCAGAACTTCCTCCTCAATGCCAACCACCCGGCCAATCTTTGTGTCAAACACAAACTTACTTATCACAACTCCCACCCCTCCACCCACTCCCCCTCCAGATTCACATCTATACCATTTATGAATGCTACAAATAATAAGGGACACAGCACTGATTCCTGTGGAACAGCAGGGGACACTGATCTCCAGTCACACAAACAGCCTTCTCCCATCACCCTCTGACTCCTGACACTAAGACAATTTTCGTTGTAACTTTTCAATTTATCCTTGATACTCTGAGATTTTACTTTATTTTTTCAATTTCCGATGTGGAACTTTGTCAAAGGCCTTGCTGCAAAACTAAATAAGCGACCTCCTCAAACTAATTCAATCAAATTCATTAGGTGTGACTTCACTCTGATAAAGTCATGATGATTACCCCTGATCAAACCTTGCGACTCTGATTGGAGTTCGATTTTCTCCTTCTCTATTTTCTTCAGTAGTTTCCCGAACAGTGATCTAATACTCGCTCGTCCATAGTTACCTTGGCGAACATCTACCACCCTTACTGTGAAGTGGAATCATATTAGCTGCTCTCCGGTCCTCTGGCACCTCCCCTATGGTCAGATTCCAATTAAAATTTCCTCCCTTGACTCCAACAGTATCCAGACCTGCGGCTTTGTCCACTTTTATACCAGACAAAGCCTTAAACCCCTGCTCGTATTTTACATCAATCTCTTCAAGAGCTTTCCAGTCCATCCTCTCGAGTTCTGTACCTGCATCCTCCTTCTCCCAAGTAAAACAGCTGTGATGTTTACATGTACCAATCTATCAATGTTCTCCGGGTTGACGCACTGATTGCCCCTTTGGTTTCTAATGGACACTAACTGTTTGCTGATTATTCTGTTCTACTTGTCCGTGTAGAATACCGTGGGATTCTCCCTAATTGCGCCTGCTTACACTTCTCCATGTCCCTCTGTTATTCAGTCCCCTCTATGTTTCTAATTTGACTGCAATCACCTCTCATCTTTTGAAACTCGAGATCACAGGCTGAGTTTCCCCATGAGACAACCTTGCCATTTTATGGATTAGTCTGGAAAATACCTTTTGCAGTTCCTCTGTAGTCAGTATATTCTATCTTAGATTGGGACTCCAAACGGTACACAATACTCTAAGTTTAGTCTCAGCAACACTCTATGCAGCTGGTGCACGACATCTTCTATATTGCAATTACATACACATGAATGTAAACCTAATTTTTCGTTTCCTATTTGCATGCATTCTTCCCAATTCCTTTCACTTTAACTTTTCTCATGAAGTTAGTGGGAGAGTTCTTAAAAAAAGATCCTCCTGAATATCCAACGATACGTTATCCATTAGCTCCTTGTTGCCTACGTCCACAAGAATCATCTATAAACCATTCCAAAAAGTGTTTGCCACGTATGGTTTTCGTTTCATCGATGCATTATCATCCTCCCCAGTTTTTCCATTACCTTCTATAGATCCAGTAACACGTTCTTTGTAATTCAGCCCAAGAGACACCCGACCGCGGATTACAAGTTAACTGATCTGTAGTTCACCACTCTCCATCTTCATCCTTTCTTAAACTGTTGGATAATATTTATAACTATTGCCATATCCAGATTGGCTAAATATCTTTCCGGAATGTATTGGAAAATAACATGAAAATCTGCGTTGAAATCAATATGTCTATTGCTGCTTCCTCTGAAATTCTTGTATGAAGTACATCTGATCTGTCAGATTTATAAATACTCAATTCAGCTTTCTTTTCAAAGATGACCTCAACAGTGATAAGAATGATCTAAGACTTTACTTACAGAAGTCCCATGGTCACTTGGTATTTCTGGTAGAATTTCGGGATATTCTGCCTTGAAGATAGACACAAAGAAACTGTTTCTTTCTCCTGTGATTTCTCTGTTCTCTTCAATAAATTACCCTATCCGCACACATACTGTTCCATATTTGACCTTGTTTTTACTTCTGTTTCATACACTGATGTACGTTAAATTTTTAGCAGTCTTTATGTTTTTTTTAGCAGTCTTTATGTTTTTCTTTAGCAGTCTTTATGGTTTTCTTTTGTTTGCATGCTGTTTCGCTTTTTGATTTCCTTCTCAGTTTCTTGGTCATCCGTTGCTGGGTCCTACATTTCCCCGAATCCACTGGATTACTACAATACTTGGCATTTTTCTAAGCTGCTTTCTTTGACCTAATAGGTAGTTAAAGGTGAGGCTGAAAGGGTTAGGTCGGAGAGGAGGGTGGACCAGATTGATGGGAAGGAAGATGAACACATAGGAACGTTCAAAAGGGGGAGTGTGCTGAGTTGGAATATTGGATAGGGATAAGGTGGAGTTAAGGGAAATGGGGAAACTGGTGAAATCTACATTAAACCCTTGTGGTTGGAGGGTCCCAAGGCAGAAGAGGAACCTTTCTTCATCCATGCTTTGGGTGGTTAGGGTTTGGCGATGGAGGAGGCCCAGGATTCTCATGTCCTTGGCAGAGTGGAAAGGAGAGTTAAAGTGTTTAGCCACAAGGTGGTGGAATTGGTCAATGTGGCTGTTCCAGCGATGTTCTCTGAAATAATCCACGTGTGTCTCGCCAATGTAGAGAAGACCACACTGAGTTTAAAGGATGCAGTAGATGAGGCGTTCTGTCTCCCTTCATCACCTCTCACTTTCAACACTACCTTCATCTACCTATCGCATTCCTAGCTACCTGCCTTCTCCCACACCCCCTTCTCATTTATCTCTCAGCTCCTTTGACCCAGAAACCTCTTTCCTGATAAAGGGTTGTGCCCGAAACGTCAATGCTCCTGCTCCTCGTACGCTGCCTGACTGTGCTTTTCCAGCGCCACTGATCTCCAGCAGCTGCAGTACCCACTTTCTCCTCACACCATCAGGGCTTGCATGATTCAGATTTATAACAGTTACTTCAAATAAAACAAAAACTACCTTATACTCAAACCGCATAAAAGTAAAACAATGCATTGTGGTCACTGTTCCCAAAATGTCCTTTTAAAGTAAAGTTTTCAATTAGCTTTTCTGATCATCCAACATCAATTTCTAAATAACCTGATCTCTAGCTCTGTGCTCAACAAAATGTTAATGCCAGCTATCCAACACATGCTCATGAAATCCATTTTTCCCAGCATTAGCATTCAGTTTGGTTAACACAGTTTAGATATAATGTAAACAGTACATTATTACTGCAGTAGCCACAATTGTGTATATCTTAATTTCCTGTTTTATAACCTACCCAACATTTGTACTGCAGCTTTCACTTTGATACATAACTCCCATCAATGTTCCTGCTCCTTGCTGTTTTTACGCTCCACCTTACTAGATTCTGTAGAATCTGAGTGACGTGGACTTTGGGGAGATTAATGGTAGAGATCATTTCGCCACATCATTTATGATCTTCTTAAGCATCATCGTGACATTTTCTCCAGATCTCACGTTATGCTAGTGGAGTGGAGAAGGACAATGATCGTCCAACAATGCTCTGTACTTCCCCCAGAGAGCTGAGACTGCTCTAACCTGGGTGGGAACCTTACAGCAGGCTGGTGAAGCATTGCTGCTGCTGTACATGGTCTTAGTGAGATCAAATTTGGAGTAGTGTGTACAGATTTTGTCTCTTCGATGAAGAAAGGATGTTATTATATTGGAAGCAGCTCAGAGATGGTCCCCTCAACTGATTCCTGCAATGAAGGTGCTGACTTATAATGAAAGGATGATCAGGTTGATCCAATAGCCATTGGAGTTTACAAAAATGAAAGAAGATCTTATTTCAACATAGATGACAGGAAGGAGTCAACAACTGAAGAGAATTACACAGATAATGGAGGAATCCATTCCATTCTTCAGCCTGTTACACACGAACAACAGAAGGATATTCAGGCCTTTGACCCTGTTACACCAGAATAGGACGAGGCTGTTCAGCCCCTGGAGCCGAATGTATATTTACAGGAGGAGGCCAATGAGCCCCTCGAATCTATAACACTGGCCCCACAGTCGGCCATGCAGCACCGGTATCCTATTACACAGCAACAGAATCAGTCCATTCAGCCATCTCAAGTCCGTAACATAGAAACTGAAAGCGGTCACACAGTGACTGGAGATTTGTTACAGTGGGATAACAGGAAGCCATTCAGACCCACCGAGTCTGTTGCAAGAGAATTGGATCAGGACAAAAACTATCTGAGACTTATTTCATGAGAAAGGAGGAGGTAATTCAGACACGTCTCTATTGTATGGGAACACAAGAAGACCAATCGTCATCTTAGTCCCATCTCTGGGATACATGAGGAGACCGTTCAGCATCTCCACCTATTATGGAGAAATATGAGAAGACCCATCAGCCCCTCAAAATGTTGCACAGCAACAGGAAGTTTCCATAATCCCCCACTCCTCTAACGCATCAACAAGGGGTGGTCATTCTGGCCTTGGAGATGACAACGTGGGAACGCCAGAAAGACTTCATCCCATCGATTTTGTACACCAGCAGAATGATGAATCCAGTCAGCCACAGATACCGCTTATGCAGCAAGTGGAACACATCTCTTAAAACCCTTTTGCCAATCAAACAGGAATTCAAGAAAACGTACATGTTTTAGAAAGGGAAGAACTTATAATAACTGAATACATTCGGGAGTAAAATGTAACAATAGAGTATTGTAATTTAAGGCAAATTATTAAACTCCATTGTTGTGGACATTTGCAAACGTAAACCACAATTCATCGGAGTCAACATGGTTTTGCAAAGGATAATCATGATTGAAGTGTTTTCTTGAGTATTTAAAGATGTGACAAACAAGGTGGCTAGTGGGCATCCTGGAAATGGAATATGTCTGGTCTTCGTGAAGGTTTCAGATACGTCGCTTCTTCAAAGAGTGAATGGTAAGATCAGACAGCATCGGTTTATGAGTAATTTATTGGCTTGGATGGAGGATTGGTTAACCAACAAAATGCAGTCAGATGAATTAATTGTGTCATTTTCTATTGGAAAATGCAATTTGTTGGGTGCCATAGATTTCAGTTCTCATGCTTCAACCATTTGTGATCGACATTATTACTCGGTTGACGGGATAGAAAATGCTATAGCTACATTTTCAGATGACACTAACATTGGTGGGAAATTACTTCGGAATGAAATTGAAAGAGATTTAAAAACTATATGTATAGATTGTGTGAATGAGCAAACATTTGGCAATGAAAATTAAAGTGGATAAATATGGGGATATTAAAGTTGGCCAGCCTAATAGAAAGGCAAATTATTATCTAAATGGAGAGAAACTTCAAAGTGCTTAAGTACAGAGGGATCTGGGTGTCTGCTAGCATATCACAGAAAACTTACTTGCGGGTACTTGAAGTAATGAGAAATGCAAGCATAACTTGAGCGTTTATTTGTAAAGGGATAGAGTAGAAAGGTTGCTGTAGCTATGCAAGGCGTTAGTGAGGCTGCAACTGGAGTACAGTTGGGGTCCTGCAGAATGAGGTATTTCCATTACAGGCAATTCAGAAGAGCTTCATTAGATTGATTCCATATTTGAAGTGTTTGTTTTATGAAGAGAACTTGAGCAGTTTAGGCGTATACTCTCGAGTTGATAAGAATGAAATGATTGAGATCTGTAAAATCCTAAACGTAATTGAAAGTGTACATGTGGAGTGGATATTTTTTCATGTGGCGCAATCTACAATAATAGACGACAGTTTGAGGATCGAGAGATGGCAGGAGAGTGGAACAGAGGCCGCGATGACATCAGCCATGATTGTATCCCATGGCGGAGCAGGTTCGAAGGGTTGGATTCCTGACTGATGCTCCTTGTTCATATTCAGCTTTACGTCTGTGTTACACAGTAATGGGAGAGGATTATGTATCAAACAGGAAGCAGGCACTCCGGATAAATCAGTCGAAATCAGTTTGATAGATTGTCACCAGAGGAGTCACACAATGACCAGTGCTGGGTCCTCTACTATTTACAATCTATATCGATGATCAGGAGGATGGAACCGATATCGAGATACTGAGTTTGGTCATGTTGCTGTGATAAGTAAGAGATTAAATTATCAAAAGAGGGTGGAGGTCTACAGAGAGGTAAAGGCAATGGATAATAATTTGGCAGCTGCAATATAACATGATATAATCTGTCATTTCAATTACAGGAGTAATGGAAGGCAGTATGTTACTGAAATGGAGAGGGATTACAGGGATTAATGATACTGTGTATTGGGGGGTTCACTCAGACCTGTTCAGACATGGGAGGTTTGGCTCCATCCCTGATCGTCTGCTCCTTGATGCTCCAAGTGACCCCATTGCTCTCCGTGCACATGGAATACTTTGAAGTGTTTGGTTGGTGATTGGGGATGCTGTGATCAAACGTGTATCAAGGGGATGGCCTTTATACAAGATACATTCATTCCTTTCTACATGGAGATCTGAAGATGATGGGAATGGCTGCCTGCTTGTGAATGAAGAGGCTGTGGTTGCTGTCTGGACAGGAGTATTCACCAACATGATGTACTGTGATGGGCACGCTGCAAGATTATTACAGAGAGTGCTCCTTCAGTTCCTCTACCTCTCCCCATTGACACGGCTACTCCGCAGATGCCATGTACAATATCGGGAATCCCACTATACTGGATACACCCGGCAGTTCCCTGCTGAGGGTAAATACAATGTACTGACCTCATCCACCATATATATCCTCCGTCACTAAATGGTTACATTGATGGCAACATACTGGGAAATGATGGATATGTCACCCAGTCCTGTTTGAAAAGTTCCAGAACATTGAAGCTGAATGAAACAGTGACCCTAACAGCCACTGGCAGCACTGTCCTCCCCCTTGTGTGAAGCTGCAGGACGTATTAAAGGAGGTGGCAACACTCTGTGACCAGCTCCTTGTTCAATCAGTGTCCCCTCACACTCTGCTCCTGGGTTAAGTGTAGCTTGCGAAGCTGTTCCTGGAAAACCAGGGGTGGGTCCTGCACATTCCTTTAAACACGCACACTAACACCTTGTTTTCAGAGCTTTCCCTCTAAGCAGCCTCTGCTGCATTTGTTGTTCATGTTACAGGCCCAGATGTTGCAACTACAGTCCTCAGTCTCCATCCAAAGTTGGGTCACCAAATCCTCAGGTCTGCCTGCATGTCTGAGGCAGCTCACAGCACAACCTCCAGCAAACCATCCCCAGCTGCTGCACTAACTTTCCAATAACAGGAGTCAGTTCGAAACCCCTCGTCTATAAGTGTTGTGAACCAGACCAGATTCCCGCAAAATATTTTAAGAAGGCCGCTTAGACCCAAACCTTTCCTTATTTTGAATACAGATGTGAAGTCTGCTTTCCAGATATGTTGTGACTGGCCAAACCACTCGACATTAGGCAAAATATAATCTATTCAAATGCTTTAGTTAAAATACAATCAAATAAAAGAATATTTTGGGATGGCTTATATGTTGGAACACTTACATAAACAATAGATACCATACCTATTGGTATACACCGCTTGGCACAAAGATATATTCAAATACAGATTCTTACATTGCAGTTTTCTGATCCAGGAGAAATCAACATAAATAGAGATCTCAGAGAGAAAGGCAGCTGGGGATCATGTATTGACACTTCCAACCATTCTGGGACCCGAACAGCTTCTGAATGCTGCAGCTAAAAACAAAACGAGGAAACCTGGTTTGGGAGAGATGGCCACTGACCTTCCATTGTTATCACCGTTTTAATAAAACCTAAAGGCTTTCTCAGTTATTTACTTAAACTGTTTTCAGACAGCAGTTCTGCACCTCTGCCTTTAAAACCTCTCGTCCAAAAAAAACCCAAGAGAAAATAACCTTTTTACGTGATAGTATTCTCACAACTCCACCTTGAATAAAATGATCCATCAATATACAAAAATGGATTCATTTTAGACCACCTAATCTTCCACTATTAGTAGACTGGAATGAACATATATTACATTGACTCTGAGCATACAAATGTTCACAACTCTATTCGATTTCAGTCATTTCACTCCTGCCACAGAATGCCTTTTGTCTTTCTTCATCCAAGTCTCCACAACATGTCAAAACTTAGGTTTTCTCGCCCTGTCAACTTTATAATTTCAATAAGCTCAATAAAAACAGACTGGTATTTTTCTCCCTAAACTTCTCCAAAATCTTTAAGCGGTCACGATCAGTGACAAAGATTTGTCTCAGGTATGTTATTGGCAATTTAAATGCTGAAATGTTGTAACGCCAACACCAAGCTCAAGGCCTCCTTCCCCATTGTGGAATAAATCAGTTGATGTTTCCACCGGACACTCCAACCACACGTTACATAATGGAGCACTTCTCATCTCTCCAATAGTCCCTCTGAATGACATAGCTCCTCATGTCTCAGCATAAAAATATTACATCCTTCTGTACCACTTCGTGATGTAACCGCTTCACCTGCTACTCCTGGCCTATGTCAGTAAACCTTACTCTCACAGGTATATGTTTTAAGAAGATCTCACACATTCTTCTCAATCCCTCACAGAAACCAAACTTTGATTTCTGAACTCAATCATCATCATTAGCCATTTCAGCTTCTAATCTTGCCAAAGTAACTCTCTGCTCTTCCACACGAGTTCTCACGACTGCAGGAAGTGAATTGTTGAACTTCTCCAAAATTAGAGTCTCTCTCAGAGTGCCATAACTTTGCTCTGTTTTCATACCCTTCCCCACCTTTCAAAATTACTTTGTTTGATTCTTTCAAACACAACGTGCGTTTAACCAGGGATGCTATTTTAGATTCCTGAAACACTGTCGGCTTCTGGCACAAGCTCATATGCACTTCAGATGGCTTTCTTCATCTCCTCCGATAGGGATGCAAATACCTATCAACTTTGTTTGGATAAACTAAATCCACATGTTCTCTGGCCACTGCACTTGTTTAGCCACTTTCTGAAATGAAATTAAAAAGGCTCCCCCATCATTCTTATCAAATTTAGATAATGCCTGGATGTATTTAAACAGATCCTGATCAGGCCTTTGGCTACCATAGAGTTGCTCAACCTCACTATCCTCTAATGAAAATCCATACAAAATGAAGAGGAATTTAGAATAGCTTAACTATTGTAAACCTTAACCGAATAATGGATACAGTACGTTCTACAAATGAACTGTTCAATCTATTAACATCACCTAAACACACCCCTTGGCAAAAAGGAACATTCAGACATGCATTCTTGCATACAGTTCTCCAATCCAAGAGGAAATACCATCAAGTGAGGCTTTAGAGAGAGTAACAGCTAGGGATAATTTACTAAAACTTCCAACCCCTCTGGGACCCCAAGCACCCGGTGATTGTTACAGCTGCAAGAAAAAACAAACTAGAAAGCCTGGTATGTGCGAGCTGTCAATTGTTACTACTATTTATTAAAAAGCCTAAAAGCCCCGTAAGTTATTTACTTGAGCCGTTTTCAGTAGGCACTTTGGCCATTAAGACCTCTTACTAAAAAAAATGAGAAGCTAACGTTTTATTTAAAAAGTAAAAGCATTATCAGGCAATTTAGATGCCTGGTCCTTCACTCAGTGGGCTTGCTCGTGTTACTGATCGCAAGGTCACCTGAGAGGGACAGCCACAGGTACAGACCAAGTTACAAGGATGTGTCTCATAACTTCTGAAACACGCCTGCCCATGGACCATAACATGGAACATACCAGGAAGTGAACAACAGTTTGACACACACCATTTCAGTATTTCTGAGCTACACAATGCCAGCACTCGATACACGAGGGAGCCAAAACCCAAGGCCAGGGAAAGATACAGAGGGACAGAGAGATTCACATGAAAGACAGAAACAGACAATTAATTAACTGAAAAGATGTTGTGGAAATATGTGGAAAAAGACAGGGCAGTGGGACTAACTGGAGAAGTGAAATCTTCGTGAGTAAAATTACAAGAATGAGAACATTGAATAAAGGCATTGTCAGCTCAGCTGAAATGGTTTGTTACATCAAATTCTGAATCTGCTTCACCGAACACCACAAACGTCATAAACTGGGACAAGATGACAGCCCAGCATGGACAGCTGTGCAGGCCATGCTCGTGTGTTGTTTAGTGAACTGCACTATCTGCCCAGCATAGAGAGTATTGCAAACTTTGCTATCATATGCTAACTTTTCTCGAATCAGAGTACTGCCTGCAATGGGAAGGTTTGCTCTGTGTGTGTGTGTGTGTGCGCGATTGGCGTGGTTGAATGCGACACTCATTGTTTGAGAAGGAATGCACATGGAGGAAACTTTTAAATACGAACAACTGGCAGGCTTTTTGTTAATCAACAGAGAGAACGAGGGAAGTTTCATGGACAGATGAGATAAAGTGTTTGAGAATATTAAAATGAAGTCATTGCCAGACACAACAGCAATATACATCGGCATACACATGAATGACAGATGGATGGGGGTTTGGTGTGAATTCGAATCAGATTTGCTTCGGCAGGTTTGAAGCCGGGAGCGTCAGCAGCGGATTATTGGCTGCATTAAGACTGTACTTCATAGCTCAAGGTTCAAACAGCAGATGGAATAAGCAGTGAGATATATTCTGGAGTGGTGAGCATTTCAAGTTAGGAATGGTCAGGACATGGTATCAGGAATCAGCTCATGGTCAAAGGGATCACCCACAGTTGTGACTTGTCTGCTTCAGCTGTAGATATTGGCCAGGGATGGGATGGAAACAGTGGAAGGAAGTGGAGTTTGTAACCAGAGCAGTAGACGGTGACCTCTATGCTCTTAACAGCAAAGGCAATGATACAATGCATTGTGGTTCTCCCCTGAAACTGAATAGATCAACATAGAGACCCGGAGTAACACTGCCAGAGCAGAGAGCGAGACAGTAATTGAACGCATTCATTCATGTAGTTAGTAGTGGTCTGTAGAGTGAATATCTGGATTGAGAGATTCAACAGGGACAATAATAGTGGCAGGAAGTGTAGACTACATGAAATAACAGTAATACAGTCATAACTGGTTTATAGAAACAAAATCTGGACAGTGACATTCACCAGGAACACCAATGATAGCCAGGAAGGGATAATAAAAATATTGAATAATGAGAAGAGCGTAATAGATCCGCAATGATAATGACAACCAATCAAATGCAGAAAGATACCAAACATAATTGGATAAGCGCCTGTCTATTGTTGGAACATGCCAGTCCAATGTTCTCAGATTCTGATCCATTGTTTGAATATTCCAGTCTAATGTTCTCAGATTCTGATCTCTCCTCCCCCTCTCTCTGGATCTGCTGATCCCTGTCAGTGCTGTCGGTGATGCTCCCCCTCATGTTATGGAATAACACATTGAACGGAGCCCATTTATCATTAAAAGAAGGAAACCCTCCACTGGCATAATTAGAATCCATGGAGATTGGCATTAATCGCACTTACTGAACAAATAGGCTCAGTTAACCTGTTCAAATCATCACTTTTCATTTACTGGTTTTGGATGGAATGGATGAGGGTTGCTGATGGATGGATCATAAATCATTAAATCTTTTAAATCTTTTTATTAACTTGTATATGAGTGTATTAACAGGACACTGCAGGGGTCTATATATGTTCCACTCTGTTTATGAAAGGAGGCAGTTATAAAATAACAGATCGGCTGCATAAAAAAAAAGTCGGGTGGGCAATTTTCTCGATACCTGAACACAAAGTACGGTACTTATTGACCAGTGTGCGGCCACTCCTGGTTTTAATGCCCTGTTGTCAAATCCTTTCATAACCTTGAGACAGAGCATTGAGACTGCTGCTCAGGAACAGGCCGAAGTAATTCTGTCCCTACGGGCCTCTTACACAGGGATAGGAGAAGGCCATTCAGCCCATATTATCCTGTTGCGACTTGAAAAGGTGGAAAGCTGGAATATTGGCACATTTTGCCGAAAGAATCATCCAAAACAAAGAGATGTGTCGCTGTAGCTGTATGAAGTGTTACTGAGAGGGCACCTGGAGTAAATAGTGTTGTTTGTGTTTTTGTAACTGAGAAGGGATGGACATCCATCAGATACAGTTTAATGGCTGCTCGTAATCCACGGGTTGCTGTCTCGGATCTGTTACACAGGGACAGAAGGAGGCCATGAAGCCTCTTGAGTCTATTTCAGAGGGACATGAGGAGGTCATTCGACCTCTCCAGTCTGTTACAGAGGGACAGGAAATGTTTATTTAACATTCAAGGCTGTTACACATAAATATTAGTTTTAAACTAGTTGTGGAATAGGAAAGACCTGATGTAAACATTAAAGTTCTAACTTTGAATAAGGACAATTTTGAAAGTGTAAGGCGAGCCCTGTGAAAGGCTGATTGGAATACCCTATTCGCAGGTAAAGGGATGGTTGGAAAATGCAAGGCCATCAAAACGTGGTTTCAGAAAGTCCAGAGCCTACGTGTTCCTATTAGTGAGATGGGCAAAGATGGTGGGTGTAGGGGGTGCTGGATGGCTAGGTATATTGATGCTCTGGTCAAGGTAACGAAGGAGGCATATGTCAGGTAAACAGAACTGAGATTAAGTGAATCCCGAGAGGAGTATAAGGGCAATATGTGTATAGTCAATGGGGAAATTGGGCCAGAAAAATGTGGACGTGAGATGGCTTTAGAAATAGGGTTAACGAGGCAATGAAGCAACTCTACACATCCTTTAATTGCACAATATTAGCTAGGGAGAGAATAGGGCACCTTAAAGATCAGTAAGGCTACGTATGTGTGGAACCATCGGAGATGGAAGGGATACTAAACAAGTATTTTTCCTAGTATTTAATGTAGAAGAGGTTCAAAGAGCGAGAGAATGAAGAAATATATAGTGATATCTTGAAAAGTATCGATATTACAAGGAGGTGTTGGACATTTTAAAACATATAAAGGTGAACAAAGCCCTGGGACCTGATCAGTTGTATCCCAGAATGTTGTGGGAAGCTAGGAAAGAAATTGCTCAGCCTTTTGCTGATATATCTGTAGCATTGATTTCCACAGGTGAGGTGGCAAAGGACTGGAGGGTTGCTAACATAGTGTCATTATTTCAGAAATTAAGGAAAACCCAGGTAACTATAGATCGTTGAGCCTGACGTCATTGTGACTAAATTGTTGGAGTGGATTTTGAGGGAAACGATGTATATGCATTTGGAAAGACAAGGACTGAAGAGGGCTTTGTACATTGGAGATCACGTCTCACTGACTCGGTGGAAATTTTTGAGGGAGTGAAGATGATTGATGAAGGCAGGACAGTGGATGTTGTCTTCATGGAATTCAGTAAGAAAACCAAAATGTTCTACATGGTAGACTGGTTAGCAAGGTTAGACTGCCTGGAATCCAAAGAGAGCTCGCCATTTCGGTCCAAATGTTTCTTAAATATCGGAGACAGGGTGTGACAGTTGGCATTTGTTCATTAAACTTGGAGACCTGTGACCAGTGGCGCTGCTGGCAAAGATCAATACTGGGTCCACTGTCTTTTGTTACTTATACAAATCATTTGCACTTGAGTATATGAAGTATTGTCAGTAAGTTTGTAGATAATTCCAAATTTGGTGGTGTAAACGACAGTGAAGAATGATCTCTCAGAATATCACGTGAACTTAGTTAGGCAAGTTGAGGAGTGGCAGATGGAGATTATTTTAAATAAATGTGAGGTGTTATATTTTGGCAAGAAAAATCAGGGCCAGACATATAGGTAGGATCCTGTCGAAAGTTGCGAATCAAGGAGAACTCCATAGAAATTATAGAAACCCTACAGTTAGGATACAGTATTTTCGGCCCATCGAGACCACACCGTCCCTCTAAACAGTATCCCACTGGACAAACCCCTACCCTATCCCTCTCAGCCTGCATTTCCCATGGCTGATGCACCTCGCCCTCACATCCAAGGTTGCTATGCACAATTTAGGATGGCCAATCTACCCTTACCTGTATATCGTTATACTGTCAGAGGAAAACATAACACCCGGAGGAAACTCACACAGACTCGGGGAGAATGTACAAACTCCACACAGTCAGTCATTCAAAGATGGAATTAAACCCAGATCGCTGCCCTGTGAGGCACCTTTTGGTGCAGGTTCTCCGTTCCTTGAAATTGCCGTCACAGGTAGACAGCGCAGTGAAGAAGGCACTCGGTGTTCTTCCCTTTATTGGTACGTGCTTTGAGTCTAAGCGTTTGTATGACATGTTGCATTTGTACAGGACATTGTTTTGGCCACTTTTGTAATATTGCCTTTAATTCTGGTCAACCTGCTGTCGGAAAGATGTTGTCAAACTTGAAAGGGTGCAGAAGATATTTAACGAATGTTGCAGGTTTTGGAGGGTTAGAGTTACAGGGAGCGTTTGAATCGGCTGGAGCTATTTTAAAGTGTTGAGGCTGAGGGTGGACCTTATACAGGTTTATAAAATCATGAGGGGCTTAGAAAAAGTAAACAGTCAATGTATTTTCCCAGGTTAGACGATTCCAAATATAGAATACAAAGGCTGAAGGTGAGTGGAGAAAGATTTAAAAAGAGACGTGAGGGACAACATTTTCACAGAGACTGCTGTGTGTATGGATTGAACAGCCAAAAGAGGTGGTAAAGGCAGGTATAGTTACACCTTCTAAAAGGCATTTTGATGGATACATGCATGGAAAGTGTTTAGAGGGAGATGGGCCAAGTGCTGGCAAGGGAGATGAGATTAATTTAGGATATTTGGTTGGTATAGATGACCAGACCGAAGGATCTCTTTCCATGCTATACATCTCTGAGAGTCTATTGAATCTTGAGTGTTTAACATGGGAACAGGAGGAGGCTATGCAGCTTCTGAAGTCTATCAGTCAGCTTGTTTGCTCAATTACTGACAGTCAAATATAAAAATAAATCATTCAGATTTTGATGGTGTTTTACAGAAACAGGAGAAAGGCTTTTAGTCAAGAAAGGCTGTAAAGAATGTGAAGAGGCTATTCAGTCCCTCAGTTCCATTTCACAGGAGCAGCAGGTGAGCACAGAGCTATTACAGCCTGTTACTCTGGAGCAGGTGGAGGACATCTATATTCACAAAACTTCACCTAGGAGGCAGTCACTCAGCTGCTGAAGACTGGGAGACAGGATCAGGAGGGAGTCATTCAACTGCTCGAGACTGGGACACAGGAACAGAAGGCGGTCACTCAACTGCTCGAAACGGGGACACAGGGAAATCTAAAGGCTAGTGAGGCCGAGGATCCTGTTACGCAAGAACAGGAGGAGGGAACTCATTCCCCACCAGTATGGGACACTGGGAGAGAAGGGGAGTTTGCTTGGAACAAACACAAATACATGAATAATTTGCATTCGTGGTCCACACAATCCTGCCCCACCATTCACTAAGACCATGGCTGATCTGATTGTGATTCCCTCATTCCATTTTACAGAGATTGTCCTCTCTGCAGCCTCTGCTCCATTTGTTGGTCATGTTGCAGACTCAGATACTGTAACAGCAGTCATCATGACTCATCCAGAGGGTCAGGTCTAACCGGATGAGTCGGGATTTGAAGTGTCCAATAATAAGAATGAAAACATTAAATAAAGGAATTGCCAGATGTTTCATTATCTCACATTCGCAATCCAACTCACATAACCAGCCCATCTATTATACTTTCAGGATTGAGCACTGTGTAGATATGGCTAGCGTATTGCTGAATACAACCCAGCAATGTCCAGAGTGGAACTCTGTGCAGCCCACACCAATACTTGATCAATAATCATGGGCTAATTGTCCATTTTGGGGAGCTCTGCAGACTGCACTGGTTCATTCATACATAAACCCAGACTGTTGCATTGTTCGGTAACACTGTGTTAGATCGCTGCCCAGTGTGGGGAAATTTGCAGCCAATGTTGGAGGTGACAGGATGTGCAGCTCCCATCCATTTACAGCTCCATATCTCCACTGTACCTTGACAAGGGGTGCCATGGATGTGAAAATCACTACGATGCAGAGATGTAAATGGAAACAGTTTAAATACCAATAGTTCTGATTAAGGCGAGTATCACACCAGTATTTAAAGTTGAAATACCTGAGATAATATCCAATGAGGTTTCGTGAATGGTGTAAATTAGTTAGAGGGGGATGGTAATGTTATAGTGGTTGCACTATAATCAACAATGTGAATTAGAGGAACAAATATGCAGGGGGACTGGGGAGACTTGCAGGAACAATAGGTTTGTTATAATAGGTGAGTTCAATTTTCCTAACATAGACTGGGGCTTCCAGATGGTTGAGAACTTAGATGGAACGTAATTTGTTAAGTTTGTTCAGCAAAGTTTCCACAATCAATATATAGAGTATCGTACTCGGGAAGGGACAAACTCGACCTACTGTTGGGAAATAGGGCAGGATAGGTGATGGAGATAAAGTGGGGGATCATTTTGGTAAAAGTGATTAGAGTTGTATTAATTTTAAAATAGTTATGGGAGGGACAAAATTGGTCCACAGATTCAAGTTCTAAATTGTGGCAAGGCGTATGTTGTTGGAGTTAGACAGGGGATTGCAGGGGATGATCGGAGTTGTTTGATTTCAGGTAAAAGGATCTCGAGCAAGTGGGAGGGCTTTAAAAGTGAGATAGTTCGAGTTCAAGGTTTCCATTTTCCTGTGAGGGTGAAGGTTATGTGAGACTGGAAGAGACAACCCTGAATATCAAGAGATATTGAGGCTTTGATCAGAAAAAAAGGAGGCGTGGGTCATGTTCAGGCTGCTGGTATCAAGGGAATCCCTGCAGGTATAATGGGGATAGAGGAGTTTACTGAAGAAGGAAATCAGCAAGGCCACAAGGGGGTATGAGGTAGTCTTGGCTGAGAAGATTAGAGTGAATCCAAATTCAGTATAGGAAAGATAAACAACAACTAGAGAGAGAATAGGATGCTTTAAAATCCAAAACCGGCATGCATGCGTAAAACTCAAGAGATGGGTGACGTCCTCAATTTCACCTCTGTGTTTATCATGAAGAAATACATGAAGATCTGTGGCCTTTAGGAGGTTAGTTGTCATATCTTGGTACTGTCCATATCACAGTAGAGTTGCTGTTGGACATATTAGAACGCAGAAAGTGAGACAAATCTCTTGGTCCTGACCAGATATATCTAAGAGCACTGTAAGAGGTGAGAGAAAAAGCGTAGGGACCAAGATCCCGGAAGACTGGGTGGTAGCAAATGTTGTGCCCTTATTCAAGAATGACTGCAAAGAAAAGCCTAGGAAATATAGACCAGTAAGCTTCACACCTGTTTTCGGTAAACCACTTGAGAAGGTTCTAAAAGATAAGATGTGCATGCATTTGGAAAGACAGTGTTTGACTTGGAGCAGTCAGCATGGCTTTGTGCATGGCGGATCATACCTTACAAATTTTATTAGAGATTTTTGAGGAAGTGACCAGGAAGGTTGATGAGAGCAGGGTTGTAGACATATTCTATATGGATTTCAGTAAGACCTTTGATAAGGTTCCACATAGTAGGCCGCTCTGGAAGGTTAGATCGCATGGAATCCAAGGTGAACTGGCAAATTAGACTGAGTTGCCAGTGGAAGTGGTTGAAGTGGGTACAATCACAACATTGAAAAGGCATTTGGACAAATACACAGATAGGAAAGGATTAGATAGATACCGAGCAAAGGCAGGGAAATGGCAGATTAGTAGATAAGGGGCAATTACACCATGGTTTGTTGACGGAGCACGGTGGGCGTATTGGATGGGCGAGTACAGAGGGGGAACTTTTCCATCCCAGAGGGTGCCACACCACCAGACCCTCCGAGCATGGTCTGTGCTCACTACCGAGTTCAGGTCTGAAGCAATGTCCAGCAATGGGACAAAGGGACAAGCATCAATTACCTTCCCCGCTCTGTCAGGATAAGGGTCACTGTATTCTGTCTGCTCCCTCACAATCACTGTATATCTGTGATTGCAACTACCCCCGAACAAGCTCATGGTCCCCCACTCTCACTACTGCATGCAACACCTTCTTTCTCTCTCTCTCTCTCTCTCTCCTTTGCAATACCTCCCACACAGTCAGAGAATATTCTGGAAAATGCCGATTATAGAATGTTCCAGATAATGTTCCAAATATTTCCCAGTTTCAGGAAAATGGTAGTGTCCCAGTGTGTAACAATAAGAGTCACTTGACTTACCTTAATGATATTAAACCAAAAACAAGTTCTAAACACGTGTTGTTATAAATACAATTTCGAGCAGAGAACATTTTTACCCTCAGGCGTTATCTTGACCGTTATCTGAACTGTACCACTTTCCTTATTATGAATGTTTCTCTTACCCTTTGTCTTTGACTGTTTGTGTCTGTAACAGTTACACAGTCTCCCACTCAGTTGGCAAGACAGCAGGTTTGTGATGGAGAGGCAGGGCAACAGCGCAGGTTAAGTTCCTCACACTGACAGAGATAACCGTGAAGGGGACGCTCTCTCAGCCTCACCCCATTACCCGAGATGTGGTGATTCTCAGGATAAACCATGAGTGGTCTCTCTAATGAGAGTCTTCTGGGACTGTATTTTATCAATGTTAGCATTTTGATTTAAAAAAAAATAAAAAGAGATTTTTAATATTATAATAAACCAATAACAACATAACTCAAATAACTGAAAAAGATTACATCCAATTGCATGTACATACAAAACAAGTTAAAACACTATACAGATAGAAGAAAAACAAAACAAAACAATAATTAATGAATAAATAATACAGCTCAGCATAACAAAAGGATAGCTCTCGTTCATCAAGAGCATTAACTGAGAGACATTTTTATGTTCATAGTTCTTCCTCTCTGGGGGTGGGGGAGTTCAGAAATCCAACACAACAGAATATTTTTCCTAGCACGGAAAGCATGGATTGTAAGGATATAATTTTTTTCCCATATTCATCTGTGGAAAGTACCTTGGGCAGGCCCAGGAAAACAGAAACCAAGTCCATCTCCAATTCAGTCCCCGAGACCCACTCTATCACATCGAAAACAGTGCTCCAATATAGACGACGTCTGCAGCAGGACAACAAGCAATGAGTAACAGTGTCTGTAGTCATTCTGCATTTAGACCATGCGGAAAATATTCTCACTTTGCATTTTGAGAGACAATTTGGGGTCAGATAGACCCTACGAAGAATTTTCAACTGCATGGAATGGGTCCTATTACAGATCAAAATCCTTCGAGCATTTTCACAAATATCCTCCCATGTCTCCGAAGTGTTCTGAACCCCCAACTCTCTCGAGCAGACATCACAAAGCTGCACAGTCTCGTCTGAGGGGACACTCTCCAACTAATGATAAAGGGTACTGACAGAGAGTGTATTCGAAGCAATAAGCGCCCTCTTCCATATTTTCGGATCTGTAAGAGTGTGGTAAAAGTGTGTTTTTTTTAAATCAAATCTCCGATCTGGAAAAAAAAACAGTAGAGGTCTCTAATAGATAGTCCATACGTACGAGTTATTTGATCAAATGATATCATTGTTTCTCCCTCAAATAACACGTGGTGGCTCAGTTGTGAGTATTGCTGCCTCACAGCACCAGGGTCTCGGCTTTGGTTCTGGCCTTGGGTGACTGGCTGTGTGGAGTTAACATATGTTCGCCGTGTCTGCGTGGGTTTCCTCCCACAATACAAAGATGCGCATGTTAGGTGAATTGGTCATTGATAAATCACCCATAGTGTTCAGGGATATATAGGTTTGGACATTAGTCAGGGTAACTATGGAATGGTAGGGGAATGGGTCTGGGTGGGTTACTCTTCAGAGGGTCGAAGTGGACTTGCTGGGCCCAAGGGCTTGTATCCAAACTGTAGAGATTCTACTAATTCTAAATCACTCAAGCAAGGTACACCCCTGGCTGCCCACAGTTTCAACCTGGAATCCATTATCCCCGGATGGCAACCTGGTATACCAATTATAGGGGTAAGAAACATGGTTTTGGCTGTATTGCCCTCGAACTGTCGCATTGTCACTCATGCTTTAACAGTATTAATAATTATTGAGTTATGACAATACTCCATAAATGTTGTCATTTTGTCTAAGAACAACAACGGTTCACTTTGTCTGAGGGTGTTCAATATCTAACCGTATTGACTCTGAGTCCTCAGCGGCCTAAGCACTGATGTAGGATAAAAAGAGCTTAATTGATAGCTTTTATCTGGGAGATCTACTCCCCACAATCTGTGGGGTAGTTGCAATTTGGTTAGCTTGATAAAGAGTTGCTTATGCTGCCAAATAAGAGAGCTAAACCAGTCATTATGTCTCCTAAATACCTATGTGGGAAACATCAAAGGAAGCATTCACACGGGGTACATGAGGAAGGACATTCATTTAATAAGAGCTAATCGACCGAGCCAGGATATTGGAAGTGCCTCCCATCTTTGAAGGTCCTGTTTAATTTTGCTAAAGACATGGAAATAGTTCACGTTAAATAAATTATCAAAGACGGATGTATTGGATATACCGAAATTGAGAACCCACCCCCACACAATCGCCCCGCCCCCCACTCGTGATCATTTAAGAGGAAACCAGGATTTGCCGTCAACATCAGGTATTTCCCTAAGGCCTCCCATAGGCATGGCCTCCAACGTTGTAAAATTAATCTTTTAGCCCGAAAAGGCGACAAGCGAATCAATGCATTACATCACGTGAGCTGCTGAAATTGTGGGATTTGACAAAGATATAAGACCCTCACCTGTATCCAACATAATCTTATAATCTTATGTGCCATCTATCCCACTTCTGGGGCACATATGTTGGGATAATATTCCCAACTATACAGGATGCCACAGAATCTAAGATTGTTGCAGGGATGGGGAAGAGATCAACCCTCGTGTGACATTTCTGCGGGTTAAAGAAGAAAATAAAAACCCTACTTGTGAGGTAGATCTGCCTCCAGACATCCACCAGCTCTAGTTCTGCACACAAATCCACTAATTGGTTACGTTATAACGGGGGTATTGGGGGACGTTTGAACATTCTGCCCATCGTGAGGTCTATAAGACAGATGAAATCTCCTTCTGCAATAATGTGCCACGATGCAAAATAACTTAATTTGGCAGGTGCAATTACCAGGATTTCAAGAGGGTGTGCTATGGTGGGGGGGGGGGGGGGGGGGGGGGGGGGGGGGTTGCGGGGGCGGGGGCGGGCAATAAACATTCAAAATACTGCATTAATTCCCATAGTTCAAGGCTTTAGTGATTATGATCCTCCCGTGAGTGGCTAATACAATCTAGTAATTTAAATGGAAGATTCCTCCTGTCCAGTATGGCTTCTCCCCTGCTCCTAGTATTAAAAGACGAAAATAAACCCGATCAAATCCACCCTACTGTAAAATCAAATGATCCTTGTCATCAAGGTGCATCTCGTGCAATAGGACAACATTCACCCTCTCCTTTTAAAGACTAGAAAGTATATTTTCCTCTTGACTGGCAGATGGCTCCCCTTAAAGTTCTAGGTACACCACTTAAGCACCTCATTATCTATAACACACTGTAGCAACATTTCGACTCTCGAGTTTCACATCGAATTACACATCGCTGATCATTATTGAAAAAAAAAGACTCATAGAGCCTAAAAACTGCACAAACTAAAACTACTACACATAACCAGCTCTCATAACTTTCCAAAACTAAACACATAAAGAAAACCAAAGAACGAAACAAAGACCAAAGTGCCAATGATACTTGATAGGGTAATTTACCGCCACACCACCCCTGCCCACCGGGGACGCTTACATATCACAAAACTTTATCTTCTGCCCGTTACCAATATGGCATCCAGGGCAATTAACAACAAAAATCCGGCTTGAACTGCCGGTGGGCACTTAGCAAAGAAAGAGAAAATGAGTAGTAATATTAATGAAGAAGTTAAAAGTGAGTATTCTACCCATCCCTGACTATAATTAAACACTGTTACCACAAGAAAAACCCAAGAAAATTTCTTTAAGAGAGAAACATGATTGTCTAAACATCCAGCTTACTTTAAAATATCCACAAAGTTTTCGCTTTCTCTGGAGAGTCATACGGGTTCACGGATCCATTCAAAGCAATACAGAGCACCGCCGGGAACCATAAGGAATACTGAATCCCGAGTTCCCTTACTCTTCTCTTGATATCATCAAAAGATTTTCTTTCTTGAATCACCGAAGATCATAATCCTGGAGCTCTCGTAAATTAAAGCCATCGGATCTTTCGCCTGGGTTCTGGAAGTTTCCATCAGTCTTTGTTTGTCCCCATAACTATGTAATCGCTCAAGGACAGGGCGAGGGCGCTGGTCTGAGGCTGACCTCCGCGCCATAACCCGATGAACTGTCTCGTTCTTCACCCATCCCTCTTCAGCTTCGAAGTGAAGGAATCGCTGCAGCCAGTTCTCGAAAATACTCACTGACTGACTACCTGCTGTCTGGTCAAGCAGACGGACGATGTGAACATTTTTCATCCTGTCCCTGTGCTCAATGTCGTGATCTTGTTCAGTTAAGTTGCAGACCTGTTTTTCAAGGGTGAGCATCTGCTCCTTAGAGAAATCAGCTGTGGTCTCTGCCACTGCAGTAAGGCGCTCAGACTCATCCGTTCTGTTTCCAAGGCTTTCAAGTCATGTTTTTGGAGCACGGCTGAGAATGGCTCTAGCCTACTGCTGAACTTTTCTTTAATCATACCTTCAATCATTTCACATAACTTGGTGAATTCAGTGACCAAGGCCTGGGGAGTAACTGGGTCCATGGAACGAGCAGAGTGGGTTGCAGAGGTGGCCTCAGGCATGCTCGATCCTTCTGACGGGTTCACTGTGTGTTGGAACTTACTCGATCCTTTCCTGTGTTTTGCCATTTCTTCTTGACAAAACGGGATTAGTAAAGATTCTATCGTTCTTTTAGCGTTGAATTTTAAATGAATGGCTGGGGTGGAGTGGGTTAGAGCACCGCTTTGCCCGTGTGTTGATGCAGAGCCCAGCAAAATAGACCTTCTGTACCGTTGCCATCTTCGATTCCCCCTTAACATTTTATCAATATTATAATTTTGTTTTGCATTATATTAATGGATGTTCTGGAGCCGTGTCATTTGGTACCATTGTCTACCTTTTGCCCCACACTGCACATTCCTGCCAATCCTCAATAATCCTCGTTGTTCTTTATGAAACATCTGTCTGTGCCTCAAAATATTCAATATTTCTGCCTCCAATGCTCTGTGGGGAAGCGATTTACAAAGACCTACAACGCTGAGGAAACAAAGCTAAACCTCAATACCTGAGTTTGCGATTAGTTTTTCTTTGTCTCCTTATCTGAGAAAGGATATAATTACATTGGAAGCCGTTTGGAGATGTTTCATGTATTCCAGGGATGAGGGCCTTATATATGGAGGCTTTAACAGGTTATTCATGGCATAAGAGGTGGTCTTATTGAAACATACAAGACTTAGAGGAGAATGGATCAGATAGATATGCAGAGTATTGTCCAAATTTCTTGTCATTTTTATAGAATCTCTACAGTGTGAAAGCAGGATATTCATTCCATCAAGTCCACACTGACCCTCCGAACAACATCCCCTCGGCTCTGCCCCCCTTTCCCTATCCATGTAACCCTGCATTCCCATGACTAACCTACCTATGACACTACGATACCTAAGGCCTATGGTGTATTAGCGTTCATTAGCAGAGGGATTGAATTCAAGAGTCGTGAAATGATGTTGCAGCTGTACAGGACTTTGGTTAGGCCACATTTAGAGTACTGTGTGCAGTTCTGGTCGCCTCACTTTAGGAAAGATGTGGAAGCTTTGGAGAGGGTGCAGAGAATATTTACCAGGATTTTGCCTGGAATGGAGAATAGGTCGTACGAGGATAGGTTGAGAGTGCTTGGCCTTTCCTCGTTGGAACGGCGAAGGATGAGGGGTGACTTGATAGAGGAATATAAGATGATCAGAGGAATAGATAGAGTAGACAGTCAGAAACTTTTTCCCCGGGTATATCAGAGTTTTACAAGGGGACATAAATATAAGGTGAAGGGTGGAATGTATAGGGGAGATGTCAGGGGTAGGTTCTTTACCCAGAGAGTGGTGGGGGCATGGAATGGGCTGCCTGTGGGAGTGGCAGAGTCAGAATCATTGGCGACCTTTAAGCGGCAATTGGATAGGTACACGGATGGGTGCTTAAGCTAGGACAAATGTTCGGCACAACATCGTGGGCTGAAGGCCCTGTTCTGTGCTGTATTGTTCTATGTTCTATGTTCTACCTAACCTACACATCCCTGGGCACCATGGACATGGCCAATCCACTCTAAGATGCATATCTTTGGACTGTGGGAGGAAATTGGAGCATTATGAGGAAACCCACACAGATACCTGCATAGAGAATGCTCAAACTCCACACAGAGCGTCGCCCGAGATTGGAATTGAACCCAGCTACTTGGTGATCGGAGGTAGCAGTGCTAATCACAGATTCACCATGCACATCCGTTAGTTATATTAGTTACTTGTGGCTGACTAAAGAAATCTGCCTGACTTGTTCCTATCACTGAACCTGACCCAGTCTGAGACCTTTATCATCGGTCATATCACCAACGTGGTTACATTTAAAAGTTCCTGCGAGCAGTGGAGGAGTGGAACTGGAAAAGGAAACAGTGACACCCGCCAACCTCAGTCATAGCAAGAATTAGGATAAATTCACTAAGTGGGAATTCATTCAAATGGGAATTCTCTTTCCCAGAAGTTTGAAATGGCTGAATCTTTATATCATACTGAGGCTGGCTTCGGCTGATTTTCCGTGGACATGTGAATCAGTGAAAATGGTACATGGAGAGAAAAGTGCAGCTGGGACCACCATGAGATGAGCCATGACCTCATTTACAGGTGGAGCAGTGTCAAATGGCCGAATGACCCACTCCTATCCCTCAGCCCCGTGTTCTGATGTTCCATTCAGCCCTTCCGACCTGCTACATGGTGGCAGATCGAGGCCACTCAGATGGTTTGGTATAGTTTGGGAAATGTATTTGAAAAATCCAGGCTTGGTCAGGAAATGAGCTCTCATCCCCAATCCCCCTTTGCTGGCTTCCCCTCTCTGTAACTTCTGCTCCAGATATGTCTCATGTTACAGAACCAGATACGCTAAGAATACAGCCCCCATACATCACCCAGGGTTAACTGAAACAAATCCTCTGCTCTCCCTGAATAAAGCATTGTGCACACAACTTCCAGAAAAAATAATCAGTTATTTTCCAAAAGCAAAACATGTGAAATGAATATATAGGAACAGGAGTAGGTCATTCCACCCCTCAAGCTAGCCCTGTCATTTAATAAGAACATGGCTGATCTACTCCAGGGATCAACTCCACTTTCTTGCCGACTCCGTGTATCCCACCATACTTCCCTGGGTTATGGAATTCCGGACATTCACAACCTTCTGAGAGAAGACATCACTCTGTGTCTCAGATTAAAATCGATGTTCCATATTCGGTATCTATATCCTCGAGTGTGAGACTCCACCTAGGAGTGGAAACAACTTGTCAATATCAACCTTCTCAGGCCCCTTCTGTGTCTTGTATTTTTCAGCAGTATCACTCCTCATTCATTTAAAACCCCAATGAATAATCGCCTCATTATCTTAGAGTTTCTCAAAAACTCAACCCTTTCGGCCCAGGAAGCCGTCTAATGTACCAACCTAGTTACTTGCTGCATCAGCATGCTGACTTTATGTTTCATACACAGGAAGACTCCAAGCCCTTTGTACTGCTCCTTTTCTGGAAGTCCCCACCATTAAATGACAGCCTGTCTTTTGATTCTCAGAGTCATTCACAACCTCGGATGTGTATTGCACTCAGCTCCCGCCATCAGGCTATCAGCATAGATTGTAAATAACTGATGTCATTGGACTAATATTTGTGTACTCCAGCAGGTATACCTTGATCATGAAGATCCATTAATCCTGACTCTCCGATTTCTATGTGTTAACCAATCATCATCCCATGTTATTACATTATCCGTCATCCTACGAACTTCTGTCTTGTGTAAGAACTTTTATTTGTAATACCTTGTGGAAAATATCTGGAAAGCCTGGTGTCCACCAGATCCCCTTTATCAAGTCCGTTTGTTACATTCTCAGGCATCTCCAGAAATACTTTGCATAATTTTACTGGGTAAAGTATAATTTCCCTTTCGCAAAACCACTCTGACACTGCGTGAAGCTTTTCTAAATGTCCATGCTGGCCAAGTTTTCCAAATTAAGCTAGTCCCATCTGCGTTCATGTGGCCAATATGCCTCGAAATGTTTCCAGTTCACATGTTTGTCCAAATGACTTTTAAATGTTGTAGCTGTACATGCATCTACCAATCTTCCTTTGGCAGCTCATTCCATACCCAAACCACACAATGTGTAAAACTGCTGCTCCTTCGTTCCTTTTAAATATTCCTTCTTTCACCTTAAACTATGCATTCTGTGTTTGAACTCCCCCATCCCGTGGAAAGGACCTTGGCTATTCACCCTATCCATGCCTCTCATGATTTTATAAACTTCTATAATGTCACCCCTCAACCTTCTACACTCCATCTGATGATAAATTCAAGAACAAGCATTTCAGGATATGCACTGCAAATTTGAAACTATATTAAACATGACAGTAAAACAATACTCAGCCCAAACTTTATACTGTTATTTATTTTTCTCCCTATTACAATACTAAGACAGCAAGAAACGTTTACTAGTGCCAATAAGAAGTCAAACACCTGAATTCCCTTGTCTAAAATGGGTGATAATCTCGACAGTGAAAACGTAGTTATGGCCAGATCTATATAAGGGCACATAGTCAACATTCTCCCTCCTGGCCTCCCTATGACCTTGTGTGAGTGTGTATTCTTTATCTTGTATCAATAGAGAGAATCCATTTCACCCAGCCACGTCTTAATTTAAATCCATTTATATCATCTTCTCGTTCACCAGTGCTAAAAGCCCGCTTCTCTTTGCCACACCCTCTTTTCCCTGTCACCCATCCCCCACCTCTGGCAAGGGATTAAAAATCCCAATTTCCGATCCTTTTCTGTTTGGAAGAAGTATCACACTGGGCTTGAAAAGCTAACTCTGTTTATCTGTCTCTGCAGATGCAGACAGACCTGCTGAGTTTCTCCAGAAATGAATAGGAACAGAACAAATTTTTAATTAAACAAGTAACTGTGGATACTGAAAATAATAATACAAAAATTGCTGGAGAAACTGGGAGCTTTGTATAGGGTCATTGGACCTGAAAGTTTCACTCTGCATTCACTTCGGAAGATGCTGCAATATCGTCTGAAGTTTCTTCAGCAATTTCTGTTTTTGAACAATTTCCAATAAAGTATGTTAAAGATGCTCAAACATCCCGTCCAACCTGGAGCACCGTACACTGGGGACTGAACAATAATGCATGGTGACAAGTTCCTTGACTCTGAAACTGCATAAGACTGGCGTCAGTGACACTACGGACATCTTAATCATGGCCAGGGAGAAAAGCAGAGGGAAACACATTCACTTCGAACACAGAATATGGCATTACGGATGAAACATTGTTGAGTGGATGAAACACCTCGTCCTCATCATGATACCACTGAATCACAGATGCCAGTTTTCAATCAATTCGATTCGCTGCACTTGACATGAAGAGATAGCTGATCACTGTAGAAACGGCAAAGGCAATGAGCCCTGACACCATTCCTGCAATAGGACTGAAGACTTGTGCTGCACAACAAGCCGTGTCCCTGGGGAAGCTGTTTCATTCCAGCTACAACTCTGACATCTCCCTGTCAATGTGGAAAATTACTCAACTATGTCCAATCCCCTAAAAGGGGAATAACTACAATTTGACCGTTTACCACCTCTTAAGTCCCATTACGACAGTTATTATTGGTGGGAATTCTTTCTGACAGAGCTGCCAAGCAGCACAGAAATAACATGCTCAGTGTGGTTTCCGATAGAACCCCATGTGGAGATGGTGCTGTTGTGGAAATGTCACTGGATTACTCATCCAAACCAGGCTAATGCTCTGGCAGCTGGTGGAAGTTAAAAATAATTAATAAAATATTGAGACATAAAATCTGGTGTCAGTAATAGTGATCTTGTGTCTAATGTTGATTGTCAACATTGATCTCCTTCCCCAATGGACTTTCAGGAAGTGAATCTCCCATGTTTTCCTGGTATGGCCTAAAATTGACTCTAGACACACAGACATTTGATAAACTCTTCAATGGTCTCTGAATCGGCCAAGCAAACAACTCTATTGTATCAAACTGCTCCAGTGTCTTAAAGGATATAACCGGACAGAACACCCGGCCCCAGCCTCAGTATCGGAAAAGGGAATGGGAAACACAGTCCTGTTGACCCTGCAGAGGCCTCCTTCCTAACAGCTGAGCGCTTATGACAATTTTACAGAGCTTTCCCAAAGACCACGCAGAGACTTCGGGAAAGGAGGAGGTCTTTCAACACATTGAGCTTTCTCCATGCTAATTCATGGCCGAACGTCTCCTCAATGCAGTTTCCCCATACAGTGTTCATTTTCTCTAAATATGTTTAAACATTGTGAAATATAAAATATGAACTGCTGTCGTCCTTTTGGTCCATCGATTTCGCTCCTCCATTTAATTTACAGGCAGTTCTCCGATAACAAGTATTTATTTAATACGATATGGCTGTGGTCCCTTGTTTTTGGCACCCTAGCCTGGGGAATTATCATCACTGCTTCCAATTTGTCTCGCCCTGTCAGAGCTTTATGTATTTTAAGGAGATCTCCACTCATTTTCCGAAAGCCCATGGATTACAGGCTCAGTTGCCTCAAATTCTGCTCCCACAACAAATCTGGTCATCCTTCGCTGCGCTCCATGAATGTCAGGTTTGTCCTGTATTAGGCAAGGAGATCAAAATGCACACAGTATTGCACAATGTTCGAGATGGGGTCTCGCCAAGGCCCTGTACAGCTACAGTAAATGACCCTTACTCCTGTATTCAAATCTCCCTGAAATGAAGGTCAATACACTATTTATCTTCCTAACTGCTTACTGCTCTTGCAAAATTGCTTTCAGTGACTGGTATACAGGGAGATCAAGATTCTTTTCAATGTTACAGCTCCCCACTTGTTGGGTCGTTATACACTGGTCAGCGTGCTAATGCCATTCCTATTTTCAACTTCTATGTTCAAAACTCACTGCCCTGCATGAACTCAGAGGGCTGCAGAGAAATAAACAAAAATGCAGCTTAAGTTCCTTTAAAGAGCAACATCTTTCAACCAATCTCTTTTCAAATGATGGGCTGCCGTTCTATTGTTCTCATCAACGTACACAACATCACATCTCTCCCATTGCTCTCCATCTGCCAGATATTTGCCCACTCACTCCACTTGTCTCAATCACCTGGGAGCTTTTGTTTACATCCTCCTCACCCACTCACAAGCTGACATCGTTCGACTTGGGAATATTGCATTTGAGACCCTCAACCAAAGATATGATGTGTTTTGGGAATAGTTGGTTCCCAAATCCCGATCTTTGTTAAATCATCCAAGTCTTCCGTTCAAAAATCATGGTTTTATTCCAACTTAGTGTTTCCTGCCAGCTCTCCCATTCGAAGAGCATGACCATATATTAGCCCCAATCCCATAGGATTCGAATTTGCATGAAATGCTTGGGGCTTAATCAAATATCATTCTGAGATTTCAATCGTATTGCATTGATACTTTCTCCATAATTTTGCTAAAAGCAACTTTCACAAATATGATTCCCATTTCATAAATCTCTTTTCATTTTGCCTATGCTTTCAATCCAATACTTTCTCTAAAACTGTTAGTTCCTAATTTCATTCTATTCCCTTTTTCTCACCAGAATAAATTTCCGTAGTATTACTAGGAAGTTTCCTTTTTTCGTTTTGCTTTCTTCTGTGAAGGCATAACTGAAATATTTCCTCCATAGTTTTGCTATTTCCCTGTCCTCAATTATCTGGTAACAGACTGGAAGAAAGCTGCACTTTTTTCTCTTCATTTTGCCACTAATATATTTTCAGAAGATGTTAGAAGTTCACACATATAGGTTTTGATAAGAAATTCTTCAGAAACCTATAAATTCCTATCTTAAACTACTCAACCATTGACCTTCCACAACCACACAATCACAGAAGCACAGACGCTGTACCATCAGAAATGCAGCGCGGTCGACATTAGCCTTACTTTCCGACACAAAGCCTGTAGCCGTGAACGTTAAAGCATTTCAAGTGCACAACCGTATATTTTCTAATGGTTTCGAGGTTACCATAACAACTCTCGTCTCAAGAAGCGCATTCCAGACCCCAATACACTCTGGGTGAAAAACAGTCCTCAAATCCTCATGAAATCTCAAACCCTTCACTTTAAAATTGCGGTCCTTTGAGTAAAAGGAACAGCTACTGTCGATCCACCCTGTCCATGTCCCTTGTAATCTTATGCTTCTGAATCACGGCCCCCCTCAGCCTCCTTTCCTCCAAACTAAACAACCCGAGCTTATCCAGCCTCTCTCCATAGCTGATATGCTCCATCCCAGGGAACATCCTGGTGAATCCCCTCTGCACACCCTCCAGTACAATCACATCCTTCCTGTAATATGGTTCCCAGTACTACACACAGTATTCCATCTTGTCCTCACCAAAGTTCCGCTTAGCTCTTATAATCTATGCTTCGATGAAAAAAGGGTATGTTAACAGTCCTCTATGCTTTCCCAAATTGTGTATTAACTTGTCCAATCACATTCCGGGATGTGTGGAGAAGCACCTTCTGACCTTCGTAGTGTTCTGTCATTCATTGAGTCCTCCCCTGTCTGGTTCCTTCTTCCAAAGTGCATCACCTCATATTTATCAGGGTTACATTCCATCTGCCATTGATCTGTCCTTCTGATCATTCCATTTGCATCTTCCTGAATCATAAGACTTTCCTCCTCTCTGCTAACCACCCGGACAATCATTGTATCAAACACAAACTTAATTATCACCCCGCCCCACTCATCGTCCAGATTCACACAATAATAAGGTTAAAAATCACACAACATCAGCTTATTATCTAACAGGTTTATTCAGAGGCACGAGCAGGCGATTGTGCATTTTGATGAAGAAGCAGCGCTTCGAATGCTCATGCATTCGTGGACGAATAATATTTAAATGCAAATGTGGACGATGGGTGGGGCGGGGTGATAAATAAGTTTGTGTTTGTTACAATGATTGTCCGAGTGGTTGGCAGTGAGGAGGAAAGCCTTATGTTTCAGGAAGATACAAATGGAATGATCAGATGGACAAATCAATACCATGCCTCTGAATAAACGTGATTGATTGTAAGCTAGTGTTATGCGATGTTCAGCATCGTCCACTCCAGTCCAACACCAGAACCTCCGAATCACAAATAATAAGGGGCACAAAACTGATCCCCGGGGTACACCATTTGACACTAGCCTTCAGTCACACACACAGCGTTCTACCACCTCCTCCTGTCTCCTATCACTAAATTTGATTTGGAGCCAACTTGGCAAGTCACGAATGAGTCCTAACTGTTCCCTCGATATTCTGTTCCGCTTGACACACTTGTACATTATCTGGGGATTCTCCCCAGTCCTGCCCTGCCAGCAGGTTTCCATGCCCCTGTGTTAGTTAAGTGAAGAATTTCCTCCGTATTGCAGTCTTAACTATCCTATCCCAGATCATGTCATTATTTGCCTTGAATGTGGATTAGACAGCCAGGGAAGCATTCTGTTTATTTCCAACTTGTCATATGTTTTGTGAATTTTCCAAAGTTCACTATGACCCACCTCTCATTCCTGGAAGCGCTAGAGAACTCGGCGCTCGGCCGAGTTTCCTCAACAGGCAATCTCACTATCTGAGGGATTAATTTGGAGAATGTCCATTGCACTTCATCTCAGGTCAGTATATTCTTTCTGAGATTCGTTCACCAAAACTGTGCACAATACTCCAGGTACAGTCTCACCAACACGCTGTGAAACTGCTTCAACATGTCTTTACATCAATGTTCTGACTCTCTTAAATGAAGGCGAACCAAACTTTAACTTTCCACTTACATATATTCCTCCAAGCACCCTTCACATTCATTGCATTTACGAACTCATTATTTGAATTCTTATAGAAACCCTTCCGAAAATCCAACTTATGCCACTTCTCGTGGTTCCCCATTATCTATGCTGTAAGAAACAACTTCAAACAATTCCGAAGTTTATCAAATATGATTTCTCTATCAGAAATGCATGCTGATTCTCTCCATTGTTGCTGTTAATTTCTAAATATCAAAAATCTCATCCTGTGTAATAGACTTCAAAAGTTCCCCTACAGATGTCAAGTTAATTGGTCTGCAGTTCTCCACGCTATGTCTTTTTCCCTTTGTAGCTGTTTAGATCCCTTCCATTCATCTATAGTGCTTGGATCACGTTTACTACCTTCCATTTATCTACAATGGCTTCCGGTCTCTGTAGTATGTGCAGGAAAATAAAGCACAGTCATCGACAGTGCAATTAATACTTCTATTTGTGATTTATTTCTGACATTTTGATAGGAAGTACATCTGTTTCGTCAGACTTAGCAATTCCCACTCCAGCTCCATGTTCAAGTACGACCTTGTTACTGATATGAATTAACTTTATGTCTTTAGCTGCAGAAGTCCGATTTGATCACTTGGTATTACTGGGTGATTTTCTGGATCTTCCTCCATGAAGACAGGTGCAAAGTAACTGGTTATCTCTCGGCTATTTCCCTGTTCTCCACAATAACCTCTCATAACCCGATTACAAATTCCCACATTTGACCTTGCTTTTATTTTGTTTCCATTGAAATGTAGATCGTAGATAGATACAGTATTTGTGTTCCTGTTTGTTAGCACGCTTGTTCTTTTTTTTAATTTCCTCTTCAGTTTCATGGCCTTCCTTTTCTGGATCGTTAATTTCTGAGAATTCTCAGGTTTCCACAATATGTGGAATTCTTCTGAAGTCACTTACTCTGATTAGCATATTTTCTAATTTGTGATGTTAACCATCATCGAGCCACTTTCTCACTCTCTGTTGTGTGTACCTGAAATAAATAGACGTATTTTTCAGACTTTGCAGCATTTCTAAAAATAATTCCTGGTCCTGACCAGATATATTCAGAAACACCGCAGCAGGGTAGGAGGATAGAAAAGAAATTGCGGGAGCACTGCTTGGCTCTTTTCTATCATCACTGGCCAGCGAGTGAAGTCCTAGACGAATGCTGAGCCCGTATTCAAGAAAAGCTACAAAGATAAACTTGGGAACTAAAGACCAGTAAACCCAAAATCTAGTGGGTAGGTTATTTGAGAATATTCGGAGAGATTGGATACACATGCATTTGGAAAGTCAGGGTGTGGTTCGGAGACTAGATTAGTGCTGTAAAAGCAGAGCAGGTCAGGCAGCATCCGAGGAGCAGGAAAATTGATGTTTCGGGCAAAAGCCCTTCATCAAATTCAGCACGGGAGTTTGTGCAAGGGAGATCATGACTCACAATTTTATTGGAGATCTTTGATGAATTGACCAGCAACGTTGAGGAGCTCCGGGTGGTATACGTAGTCTGGATGAATTCCAGTAAGGCCTTCAATAAGGTTCCACATGGTACGCCGCTCTGGAAGGTTAGATCGCATGGAATTGAGGGGGAGCTAGCAAATTAGGTACAAAATTGCCTTGATGGTAGGAAGCAGTGGGTAATACCGGAAAAATGCTGGTCAGACTGGAGGTCTGTGAATAGTGGAATACCTCAGGGGTTGATGCTGGGACCACTACATATTATATATACCTTTGATTTACATGAGAATTTACAGGCATGATTTGTAAGTTTGAAGACGGCACTAAAACAGGCCGCATCATGGACAGTGAGGAAGGTTATCAGAAATTCCAGAAATTACAGCAGTATCTTGATCAGCTGGAGAAGTGGCTGAGAAATGGCAAATGGATTTTAATAAGGACCAATGTAAGTTCTTGCATTTTAGAAAGTCAAATCAAGTTTGGAGTTTCATTGTGAATGGTTGGGTCCTAAGGAGTGTAGTCGAACAGAGGGACCTTGGAATTCAGGTGCATGGTTCTCTGAAAGTTGATTCAGAAGTAGACAGTGAAGAAAGCTTTAGGCACACTGGCCTTCATCAGTGTATTTCATTGAGTATCGAAATTAGGGAGTTATGTTGCAGTTATACGGGATGCTGGTAAGTACATATTGGTAGCGTTATGATCAGTTTTGTTTACTTTGCTACAGGAAGGATGTTATTAAACTGGAAAGAGTGCAGAAGAAATTTACAAGGATGTTGCCATGGTCTCAATTGTCTGAGTTATAGAAAGAGGTTGGACAAGCTAGGACTTTTTACTTTTGTGTGTATGAGAATGAGGGAGGATCTTATTGAAGTTTATAAGGTAATGTCAGGCATGGACAGAGTGAATGCACCCAGTCTTTTTTTCCCAGGGTTGGGCAATCACAGACGAGAGGGCATCAGTTTAAGGTCAGACGGGAGAGAATAAAAGGGAAGCTGAGGAACATCTTGTTAACACAAGGGCTGGTACGCATATGGACTGAGCTGCCAGGGGAAGTGGTTGAGTCGGATACATTAAAAACATTTAAAAGCCATTTGAAAAATACATCGATAGTAAAGGATTAGAAGAATACGGGACAATGGCAGGGAAATGGGGTTAACGTGGATGGCCATTTTGGTCGGAATGGACCAGTTTGGGCTGAAGGACCTGTTTCCTGCTGTAGGACTCTATGACTCTAGCAACCATTGCTTGTCTCCCACTGAATGTTATATTCTACTTACCCAATTCACTGAAGATATCTTGACACTCTAACCTCCAGTTTTCCCTGATGTTTGACTAGAATGTTCAAGCATTCGATGTTATATGCAGACACCATGTAAAATGCACCTTATTAATGTCATTATTCCTTAAAAGCTGCATCCGACCGAGGTTAATAATTCATCCTTCTGACCACACAACATCAAATCCGAGATAACCTGCTCTCGAGTTTGCATCAGAACATACTCTTCAACCCACCTCATCTCGATTTCCGGAACTTATTATTCACAGCTTGAGCAGTCACTTAGTTAACGCAGTTCAGACACAACTTGACACCATTCAATAAGAGATGGAAATGTGTTGCTGGAAAAGCGCAGCAGGTCAGGCAGCATCTAGGGAACAGGAGAATCGACGTTTCGGGCATTAGCCCTTCTTCAGGACCATTCAATAAGACTCCGGTATCCACAATACTTGCCAACCTAATTTCCAGAGTACATGATGCTCAGATTTTCTGCTACCGTTTTGGTTTCAATATATAACACACAAATATTTGCTTCTCCTTGCTATCTGTAAACTCGACCTAAACTGATTCTGTGGAAGCAGAGGGACAGGTCTGTGTCTTTATTAGTGATAGACCTGGACAAGACATTCAGGGGGCTCACCTCGACGCTGAGATGATCTGAAAAAATGTCCCCCAATACTGGACAAGCAACAATATCCTCCTTGCTCTGTTAGGATAAGAGTTACAATATACTCTCTGCTCCCTCACGCTCACCGTGTATCTGTTATATCACCTAACCCCGAACAAGGTTCACGCTCTGTCTCCAAATAAGGCTCAGGCAGTACCACTCACACTATTGAATTCAGCAACTAATAATACTATATCGTTTCACAACTGTCGACTGACTCATTCTCGACACCTTACAACTTTCCCCACCTCTACCAGCACAAACAGCAGTGTCACCCATTCACACTCTCCCTCCATCCCTTTCTCCCATCCCAGGAGAAACAGCTGGGAATAGGATAGAAAGAGCTCAGCTGGGTGGTGGAGTGCCCGATATCCGTTCCTTCAATCTCCTCCACCCGCCATGTATGGAGGACTCTTGAAGAGCTGGAGAGGACCAGGACGCCTCGTGTGGAGAATCTGCAACATCCACGTCCAACTGACCAGTTAAGGAGCAAAGTTCAGCGAAAGACAATTCTCAGTTTAAGCCCATTGGCAGTTCCAACAACAGTTGGGACACGCTGTCATGTCGACATTTGTTATGAGTTCAACTTTCTGTGTCTCACATTTTTCTCTAAAATGACTTACTCTGAGACCTAAATCATTGGCCACCTCACTTAACTGGTTGCATTTAAGATTGGTGTAAACAGCGGAGGGGTGGGACTGGAAAAAGACATAGGGACCCTCCAACATTTGTTGGAACACAAATGAGAAATTCTAAAAGGGATGTTCAAGTGGAAATTTCCTTCCCCAGAGGATTGTGGTGCCTGGATGTTTGCATTTATTTAAAGTTGTTTTTGGTATGTAGTAAAATGGTATACAGACAGAAACGTGCTACTGAGACCAAAAGCACATGGAGCGGTGACAAATTATCTAATAACCCACTCCTGCTGCTCAGTCCTGTGTTGCTTTGTTCTATCAACTCTTCACAGCTCCTGCAAGGAGCAGCTGGAGGTCACTTGCTCCACATACCTGTTCCACAGTAACACAGGATCTCATCCAGTCCCTCAAGACTGTCACATATCGTTTGGTATAGGTTGGAAAATGTTATTTGGTTGAAAAGACGCCTCTGGTCTCTTTACAGAGTGGTTCCTCTCTGCAACTTGTGGTTCATTTGTTGGTCATATTATAGACGCAGATTCACTGTGAATACAGTCCCCATACCTTAACCAGAGATGACTCACAAAATACGTTACTCTCTCTGATTGCAACGTTCAATAAAAGAACGTTCAAGAAAATTACAGCCATTAACTTTGCAATTAATGAATATGAGGACAAAAGGAACAGGATCTGGTAATTCGGATGATCAAGCCAGTGTATACCATCATAGCTGATATACTGTTGACATTTACTCCTCTTTAATGCCCAATTCTTCACCCCTTAGCTCTCTGACAGCTCAAAAATCCCTCTACCTCCTCCTTAAATGCTTTCAGTGATGTAGCTCCCCTAGCTCTCTAGCCCAGATAACTCTTGATAGTGATTACCTTCTGTGAGAGGAAAACACTTCCCACACATACATTGTCACCTATTTATATGAGCAAGAGGCAAACACAGGGGCTCTGGAAAGAGGGAATGGCTTTGATACCAAGGCAGTATTTGACTGAGGTTGGCATCGGGAGCACCTACTTATTTGAGCTGATTGGGAATCAGATATAACCTTCCCACTGGACGGGGTTTTTCCAAACACAAATAAAGAGGTTTGGGGTCCGTCACCAACAATCTTTTCAGTCTCAGGACATCTCTGCAGGAGATCCTCAGGTTAGCCTCCTCCGCACAAGCATCTTCATCTTCTCCATAAATGTCTTTTCCCATCATAAGATCTGAAGCAGGTAGGATGACTGAAGATCACAGAATGTTCAGAATATTTTCTCCCCTATCAGCTCCTGAACCATTCTGTGTCCATCTGCAGCAAGATCCGGACAACATTCCGGTTTGTGCTGTTAAAGTGTCGGTAACATTTATGTAACAGTACGGCCAGACAGTGCACATTTTCACAGTGAAAAGAGGAGCTCATTCAGCATCCCAAACTGGTTGAACACTGGTATGAGCTAGCAGGAACAGGAAGAGTGAAAGTACATTTAATACTCCTGCCCGTTACACAGGAAGAAGAGTAGAAAGTGAGGTCTGCAGATGCTGGAGATCAGAGCTGAAAATGTGTTGCTGGAAAAGCGCAGCAGGTCAGGCAGCATCCAGGGAACAGGAGAATCGACGTTTCGGGCAAAAGCCCTTCTTCATGATTTCTGAATTTGCTTGCTATTTGTAAAATATTCTATGCCTCTATTCTTCCTGCAAAATGCTTTCCCACAGTTCCCACATTGTACTCCATCTGCCACGTCTTTGCTCACTCACCAAACCTGTGACAATCCTTCAGCAGGTGAAAGTGAGGACCTCAGATGTTGGAGATCAGAGTCAAAAAGTGTGGTCATAGAAACATACAGCCTGTCAGGCAGCATCCGAGGAGCAGGAGATTCGATGTTTCAGGCATAAAGCCTTCATCAGGAATGTGGAGTGGGCGGATGGAGGGCTGAGAGATAAATGGGAAGGGCTGGGGCTGGGTGGAAGGTAGCTTGGAAGGCGACAGCTAGATGAAGCTGCGTAGTGATAATGATAGGTCAGAGTGGAAGGTGGAGTGGATAGATGGGAAGGAAGATGGACAGGTAGGACAGTTCCAGAGGGCGGTACTAAGTTGGAGTGTTTGATCTGGGATAAGGTAGAGTGAGGGGAGATGAAGAAACTGGTGAAATTTTCATTGATACTATGTGTTTGGAGGGTCCCAAAGCAGAAGATGATGCGTTCTGCCTTCAGACGTCAGGTGGCTAGAACTTGCCAGTGGAGGAGGCCAAAATCTTGCAAGGCCTTGGCAGAGTGGGAGGGGCATCTGAAGTATTCAGACACAGTGCAGTGGGTTTGTTGGGTTTGGGTGTCCGAGAGTGTTCTGTGAACCGTTCTGCAAGTTGACGTCCTGTTTCGCCAATGTATAGAAGACAGGAGCAATGGACAGACTAGAAGAGGTGTTTGGATGCGCAGGATGTTCTCTGCCTGATGTGTAAGGATCCTTTGTGGCCTTAGGTGAAGGTGAGGAGGGAGGTGTTGGCACAGGTTTCATACCTTTTGCAATCGCAAGGGAAGGTGCCGGGAATGGAAAGTGGATTAGTGGGGCCGCAAGGACCTAACGAGGGAGTTTGTGAGGGAATAGTCTCAGCAGTTTGATGATAGAGGTGGGAGGAAGTATATCTCTGAACAATCCAGGACAAAACAGCCCAATTGCTTGGCACTACATCCACAAGCATTCATTCCCTTCACCACCAACGTTTAGGAGCAGCAGTGTGTACCCTCTACAAAATGCACTGCAGAAAACCTTGGAATTCCCTCCCTAATAGCATTGTGGGTCAACCCATAGCAGGTGGACTGCAGCGGTGCATGAAGGCACTCAGCACCACCTCTCAAGGGGGCAAGTAGGGACGGACAAGAAATGGTGGGCCCATCCAGCGATTCACATAACCAAAGAATAAGGTTAAAAAGTTCCAAGTTGAGCACCTTGATGGCACAGGATGTCTGATTTGAATATGAACAGGAAAGCAATGTGTCTGATACTGAACATTTTAGACCTTTCTGTTATGAGAAGGGCTTTCAGTATTCGATGACTCCTTGTTGCTGAGTGCTGTGATAAATTGCACATATTTTGTTAAATTCAACAATATTAGCGTAACAGGATTGATCCCTCGAAAATAGCCAATTGAAAATGACAATCATCGTAGAGACAATGTACTCCTGGCAGGTGAGACTCACAGACAGCTGCTTATAGTCAACACATTACTGCGCGACTGGCCGACACTGAATCCTCCCACCGTCCATATTACAGGGGTTACCATTTACGAGAGGGTGAAGTCAAATCGACACACAAATACAAGGATAGCAAGTGCAGGTCAGAGACGTTCAATTCTGCACTGTATAATAGACGATATGACCACAAGGGCATGCGATGTAGCAATAGATTAAGGCTATTCAGGCTATCCCTTCACGCTGAAACTTTGCCATTTTGTCATCGTCTCTATGACTAGTGAAAATATCTTTTATACTCTAACTGTATCAATCGTTGCAGTAATCGATCAGTTTCAAACAGATGTGTTCCCCCACACCATTCTTCTAAATTCCATTGAGTACAGACATAGAGCCCTCAACTGCCGCTCATATGACAAGCCATCATTCCCAGGATAGATCATGTCCAACACCCGTAGACCCTTCCCCAGAACCGCTCACAATAATCCGAATTTCGTCTGACCATAGCCCATTACATTCTCAGCAGTATGTCTCCGATCTTGTATTCTAGCTCTCCTGAAATGAATGTTAACATTGTATTTGCTTTTCTAACTGCCAACTGAACCTACACATTAACCACAAGAAGAGGACGAGTACTCCAAACTCCTTTTGTGCTTCAGATTGCATGAAGCCTTTTCGAACATAGTGTCTGCCTATATTCCGCCTACTGAAGTGCATAATCTCAGACGTTCCCATATTGTGTTCCATCTGCTATATGTTTTCCTAGTGTCCTAAACTGTCGTATTCCTTCTGCAGCCTCCCCACTTCCTCAATATCACCTGCCCATCCAATCATTATTGTATCATCTGCAAACTTAGTGAAACTGTCGTCAGGTCAGATGGTTCATGTAAATGGCACCTCCTGACTCCCTGAGGACTGTCCACCATTGAAAAGACACAACAGTCAAGGTGCTTGACTCCATTCAGTTTAAAGCAGTGGCTTGACTGGAATTACATCTGCAAAGTCTTCACTCCTTGCACCACTGGCACTGACACCCTGCCCTCCATTTTATTATGAATTTGCCCCATTATGGTGACACAGAACCTGATGGTGCACGATCCCAGTCTATTAATGGCAAACTGCCTCAACGCTGCCTGCGTGGTGCTCACACCAACCAATGCCACTGTGTGTTGATGACGACGGAGGGAGGTGGGGAGAGGGGATGTCAATCATAAATGACTGTGTGACTGTCACTAACTGGGAGCTGACACCGCCCCCAAAAGCCCGAGAATGTAACTGTGCCGGCTATCACCGCTGCAGGCATGGTCAGTCTTCCAGTGAGTCAAATCAAAGAAAGTAATGGGCCTGGACCGTGTTCCCGGCTGAGCACTCACATCCTGTGTGGACCAACTGTCAGAGGTATTTACATACAACTTCTGCCCCTGCCTCCTGAAACCGAAGTCCCAACCTGATTCAAGAAGGCCATCAACATCCTCGTAAGTGAGAAAGCACATGGAACGTGCCCTCAAAGACTATCGCCTATTGGTTCTGACCTCAATAATCAAGAAGTCATTCGAAAGGCTGGTTATCACCTCCAGTCTCCCAGCCTGTCCTGCTGCCCTATAATTTGCCTACTGATGTACCGGGTTCACAACATATGACATATCCGAGCCCTGCACGCATCTCTGGAACATTTGGACAACAAGGGCACCTACACCAGACTCCTGCTCATTGACTAAAGCTCCACCTTCAAAATCATTATCCCTTCCAGACTAATCACAAAACTCCACGACCTTGGCCTCGGTTCAACACTCTGCTACTGGATCTTCAGGTTCCTGACTGACGGACCACAATCAGTGAAGATAAGTAAAAGCACTTCCTCCACAATAACACTCAACACTGGAGCTCCTGAAGGATGTGTCCTTAACACCCGACAATACTCCCTGTACACCCACGGCTGCGCCCTTAACCCTTACTGGAATCCCTGTACACCCACAGCTGTGTCCTCAGTCCCCTACTCTACTCCCTGTCCACCCACAGCTGTGCCCTCAGCCCCCTACTGTACTCCCTGTACACACACGTCTGTGCCCTCAACCGCCTACTGTACTCCCGCACACCCATGGCTGTGCCCTCTGCACCTTAATGTACTCCCTGTACACCCACTGTTGTTTCCTCAGCCCTCCACTGTACTCCCTGTACACACACGCCTGTGCCCTCAGCCCCCTACTGTACTCCCTGTACTCCCATGGTTGTGTCCCTCAGTCCCCTACTGTACTCCTTGTACACCCACAGTTGTGTCCTCAGCCCGCTACTGTACTCCCTGTACACCAACCGCTGTGTCCCTCAGCCCGCTACTGTACTCCCTGTACTCCCATGGTTGTGTCCCTCAGACACCTACTGTACTCCCTGTACACCCATGGCTGTGCCCCTTAGCCCCCTACTGTACTCCCTGTACACCCACGCCTGTCGTAATCTCCCTAGTGTACTCCCTGTACACCCATGGCTGTGTTGTTAAATTCCAAACAACCCCAGTTGCAATTTCGCTGATGACATCACCAAATCTGGAGGGATATCAAACAATGATGAGTCAGAATACAGAAGGCAGACCATTGTCTTTTCAATGGTGGACAGTCCTCAGGGAGTCAGGAAGTGCCATTTATTTGAACCAACTGACCTGACGGCAGTTTCACTAAGTTTGCACTCGATACAATAATGATTGGATGGGCAGGTGATATTGAGGAAGTGGGGAGGCTGCAGAAGGAATACGACAGTTTATGACACTAGGAAAACATATAGCAGATGGAACACAATATGGGAACGTCTGAGATTATGCACTTCAGTAGGCGGAATACAGGCAGACACTATGTTCTAAAAGGCTTCATGCAATCTGAAGCACAAAAGGAGTTTGGAGTACTCGTTTAAATTTGTTGTCAAAACGGCGACCAGAATGTGGGTATCCATTTAACAGCCAATTGTTACATCGAACTATTTTGGAACTGCCCATCTCCCTGTGCTCTGTATACTAGTTGCTCAACGCATTCTATTGGCGTGTATAATGGCCTGACATGGTAACGGCTCTGCCCAGGACCATAAGATACCACAAACGGTTGTGTGCGCAGCCCAGACCATCACGGAAGACAACCCTTCCATCCATTTATACTTGTCATTGTCGCAGAAAGGCTGGTAACATCAAAGATCTCTCCCAAATCGGTAATGATCTCCTACAACCTCTTCCAAGAGGGAGGAGATACAGAAGCTTGAAAACATGGACCAGCATGCTCTTCCTACTTTCCCTACCATTATTAGACTGACGAATCAACATCTCTAACTTTTCAAATAATATTAATCTTGCTAATGTCGATCTTGCTTTGCCCACCTCCTGTGAAGCTGTAACCATGTATGCCTCACTATATCGAAATATCCTATTATCTCTGTTTTCTTGTTTACTATCATGTGCCTGCACAACATGGAAAACAAATATTTCCGTTGTACATTTGTCTAAAATAAATCAAATCAAATCAGATCAAACAGATGGACTGCAGTGGCTCAAGGTCTTCTCAAGGGCAACTTGGAAAGTGAATAATGGTGGTCCAGTCAGAGATACCCATATCCCATTAACAAATATAAGAAAATGACCACACTCAGGGAAGATAGACAGAGGTATCAAATCGATTTAAGCATGATCTTAGACATATACAGGTATCCCTCGCTATCAGAAAGTAGAATGATCCTACGAAACTGTTCGCAAGTTGATATGGTGTAAAGTGCAGTAGCACTAATCTATGTGGGAGAAATTTCGGCTTTCTTCGTAAAAGTGAAAATCCTCCTCGGATTTCTTTTGGTTCGCGAAACAAAGTCCAAATGTAGGTCATTCGGAAAGGAAAGTGGTGAAAAGTGAACTTTTGAAAAGTGGGTGATATCTCTATCTACGTGAGCATGAATTTCAGGATGATGGGATAAGTGAAAAGCAAATGAACTGAATCTCGCATTTTATTTCCAGACCAGCTGATCATCATTCTCTTTGTTTCCTCTTTTTCTTCTATATCTCTCTTTTTCTGTCGATTCCTCCTTCCCTTCAAAGCAGACTTCCCAGTCAACGGTATTAATCACACTCCTTTCCAGCTGCTTTCAGTTCAGGAAAGTTCCCCAGCACTTTCTATTCGTTTCTTTGCATTCCTTTGTATAATTTCAGATTTACAGCATCATCCTTTATTTGATTTCACCTTCAATTTTGTTATTTCGTGGGATGTTGGCATCTCTGCTGAGGGCAGCATTTTTTAACCATCACTAATTGCCCTGACTCTGAGGCCATTCCAGAAGCCAATATAAAGTTAAGCACATTGTTATGGATCTGAAGTCTCACTTAACCCAGGCCAGGTAATAACGTTAGATCTCTTTACCGAAGGTGATCAGTGAAACAGGAAGTTTTCAGACAAAATGTTGCTTTTATGGTGTTTTTAATGAAATTCACTTTTATTCCAATTCTTATCGTCTTTATTTATGTTCTGTCATCAGCTGTGTTAGGACTTGAAAAAAATCTTTCGTTTAATAAGCTTTGCTCCTGAATTACATCCAGCGACATTCCTAAATTCATAATTTGTCCTAATCATGAAGTAACGTCCGAGACAAGATCAATTTTGTGATTGAAATATTTGTAATTGACAAAGTGGCCAGAAGAGAGCTTGAAACATTAAGTCTAAATTTTACCAACGTACAGCCAATGGTTTGTTCAGCAACAGCACTGACACAGAGATGAAGATTGGGGATACTAGGAGTTAGTAGTGGACAGGTTTGGTGACAGAAAGAACACGAGACATAAATCAGTTCAGGGCAAAAAGTGATCTCGAGGTTGTGCACAGATTTGTTCTCAGATATTTGTGAGGAAGTGGTCTGCAATTTATGGATAATGAATGGAGACTGCAATTGAAACTGAAGACAATAGTTTCTTTCTCTGACAAATATAGATAACAGAAATTGCAACGAAGTTCAAACTTGTTTATGGGATTGATGAATGGACAGAGGTAGAAAACACCAACAATAGAGAGAATAGGTTAGTAGCACACACTTCACCCCGCCCAGAATAATCATCAGCACTGCTGATATCCGATATGGTAGAAATTCCTAATAGGGGGAAATCTTGAAAAGACTCAAGGAAAATCTCCTCTCCACTGTTGTAATATTCCAGTCCGCTATTCTCAGATTCAGATCTGTCCTATCTCTGTCTACACAGCTGTTGATCTCTGTTATTGTTGGATCTGATCCATCTGCTACTACAGTGGGATAGCACAGTGAATGAAGCCCCTCACCAATAGGAGGGGAAAACCCTCCAGTGACACAGTTACATTGCATGGAGACTGACATTAATCACAGTCACTGAGCAAACAGTCCCAGCTTTCAATCCAGTACATTCAGTTCACAATATAACTGGACTGGACGACGTGTTGACATCGCTTGCTATTGGTCAAATCTCCCATCACCAATTGCTCTAGTGAAGTCAGTTGTGAGGGAGAATGATGGATGTTATCTTTGCGTAGGCTAGATGATCCTGCTCTGTTGTCCGTTTACTATGCTGTAACCATCTCTCCCAAATCCATCCACCCCCCCAAAAAAAAAATCACAATCAGGATGTTGTTACTGTGCTGATCTCTCCTCAGCGGGAACAAACGCTAGCGAGCAGACTGTCATTGGGCACAGTCGCCCTGAACGTAGACAGGAAGTGTGGACTTCTCTGAACGTTCCTCTCCCTGCTCTAATAAGGCAAATTTGGAACTTCCATAGAGAATATGCTTCAGGAATTGATTTATACAAATTGACAAACTTCTAAATGCAGTTTTATTTGCTTTAAAACAGTATTTTTTAACAAATTTTGGCCTCAGTCCAAAACCAAAAGTGATCATTGCAATGGACTTATTCATTAAGACTTATGCATTAATGAGTCAGGTTCGAATGAACATGACATTGGCTGCGAGATAAGGCGGAATGGGGTTTGTGGCTGCGGAGACTGCATGGGGAATACAATGATATTCCCCAGTCATCATCACTCTTTCTGACAGACAGAACTAAATCTAATGCACAACAGGGAAACGGCCAACATTCGGGAGATGTCATGCTGAATAACAATGTGATCTGAACAGGATAATTTTAAATGTGATAAAATGAGCAATATTTTAAATACACACCATTTAATCTTTGGGTATACAAATTGAGTAGAGTCACTGGACCTGAAACATTAATTTTGATTTCTCTTCACAGATACTGCCAGACCTGCTGAGCTTGCCCTCTATGTTCTGTTTTTTTGTTTAAGTTTGATCATATTGTTCATATCAGATAGGATACTTACAATTAAAAGCAGACACTAATAACAAAATGTGAAGAGCTATAGGGACAATACAGGAGACTAACAGTAGAAATATAGTCATTCCAAACTGGAAGAGACAATGGGCTGAGTTTCCCCCACTTTTGCTGTAAATAATTCTGTGATATGTAATCAAAGCCTTTGGACAGGGGGTAAACAAGCTAGTTCAATGAAGGATACAGAGTGATCCATCATCAATAATCTATTCCTAATATCTCATGAATTTACAGCTGGCTCTGAAATGTCTTTTCAAACAAAGTGGAGTTCCTGAGATTTACAGGATATTCAGAAAAATATTCTTTCTTTCGTTTGAATCTTAAAGAAGAAACACATTTCGGCCGTAACACAGGTGTCACAGACACACCAACTATAACAGGAACAGGAAAGGACGACATTGTCCACATATAACCAAATTCAGCATGTAACCCTGACAAGAAACATGAAATATAGTGATACGGAAACATGAAATACAAACAGAAAATGGTGGAGATACGCAACAGATGAGGATGTAACTGCAGAGAGAAACAGAGTTAATATATCGAATAAGATGTGACACTGTTATGAAAAAGTCATATTGGAATCAAAGGTTAATTCTGTGCATTTCTGCTCAGAGGGTGCCAGACCTGCTGAGTTTCCCTCGATCGATTTCTTTTTCGTTCTGAACTGTAACAAATTGACTGATCTGAACGATATAAGCAAAGCTGCTAACTCAGTTGAATCTCGAGTAATTTGTTATGGACATTAAATGAGAAATTACAAAGTTCCTATGTTTCATAGGGTTCGAAATATCGTTGACGTATTGCATTGTGAGACAAAACCATTGTGAGACACTGTCTTTTGCATAGGTACATCTTGGATATTCTGTGCAGTGGACACCCAGTCTACCTTTAGTTTCCTCAATGTAGAGCAGACCACAATGTGAGCAGCGAATGTAGTAGACCGGATGGTGGGAAATGTTTGTAGGATGCTGCTTCACCTGGGAGGTATGTTTGGCCTCTTGGATAGTGAAGAGGGAGGAAGTTAATGGGAAATGTAACAACTCCGGCAGGGGAAAGTGAAGTGGACCTGTGGTGGGGGGTGGGGGGGGCAGGTGTTGAGCGAGAATAAAGAGCAGACCAGGGTGTCCTGGAGGAAATTGTCCTTCAGAAGGCGGAAAAGGGAGAGGAGGCAAATGTGTGTCTGGTGGTGGCATCTCGCTGGAGGTTGGGGAAATGAGGACTGATGGTTCTCTGCATGTGAATGCCGGTGGGATGGTAGGTAACGACAGGGAGAACTCTAACGCTGTTGTAGGAGGTAAGAAAGAGGCTGAGGGTAGAAGTGCAGGAGGTGGGTCGGAACTGGTCGGAACTGTCCTGTCGATAACAGAGCTGGGGAATTCTCGGGTGAGGAAGAAGGTGGACGTTTCAGAGGCCACATTTTTGTAGTTGACATCATCAGAAGCAATGCGATGGAGACGGAGGAACTGAGAGAATGGAATGGAGTCTTTGCAGGAAACAGGGTGTGAAGATGTATACTCCAGGTAGCTGTGGGAGTTGGTGGGTTAATAGTGGATATCAGTGACCGGTCTATCCCCAGAAATAGAAGCAGATATGTCGAGGAAAGGAAGGTAGGAGTTAGAGGTAGACCAGGTGAAAGTCAGGGTGGGGTGCAAATTGGAAACGATGAACGTTTCCAATTCTGGACAAGAGAGAGGAGCAGCAGCGATGATATCATCTACGTATCGGATAAAGAGTTGTGGATGGGGGCTGGAATAGAACAGGAACAAGGAATGGTCTACGTACCCCATGAAGGAACAGGTATAACTTGGGCCCACGTATGTATGCATGCACCTCCTCTGTATGGCAGGAGCAGGCTGAAGCAATGGGATTTTCAGAAGGAGATAAAAGCGAACTCTGCTATCAGAGGGCCATCAGCTTCGGGACTGTTAGGTGGGGTGAGTGTGTGTGTGTTTGGTGGGGGTGGGGGGGGGTGGGGGAGTGGGTGGGAATCTCCAGATGAAATGTGGTTATATTTAGTTAATAAAATAACCTGATGTGCCATGGTAGGGTTATGGACAAGCAGGTGATATGTGGAGGTATCTGAGAGCTGGCACTCAGCCTCTGAAATGTAGAGGTGAGTCCACCAGACTACAGCAGCACCACCCTTATCGGCAAAGGCTGAATAACACAGTCTGGGTTGGATCGAAGCATAGAGCGTACAGTCTGTTGAGATGGTGATAGGTTGGATAGGGTGAGGGGGTTACAGAGAACTCAAGACAACTAAACTCACATGGAGCGTTCTCAATGAACAGATTGAGTTCAAGTAAACGCCAGAGGAATGGATCCAGGTGGAGGGAGAATGTTGGAGTTGGGCGAAGGTCTGTGGGATGGGGAGTGTACTCTTGCATAAAGAAATGGACACCGAGGAGAAGGGTGGAAGAGGAGTTCAACATTATGTGGTCCCTGACATTCATTAAAGTGGAGCACAGAGGGATAAAACTGAGACCTTTGCCGAGTACAGAACATTCAGCATTTCAGCGTAGAAGGTTAGGAGGGAGGGGGTGAATACACTACAGGAGGTGGGCTTGGGGGAGGGGATGGACTCAGATTGCAGGGCATGGGTGGGGTGGCAGGTTCCAGAGGCTTATAGGCATCTCTAAGTTATGATCTAGAGAATGAAGTAAAATTGGGGAATAGTGCAGCCTTGAGCAAATATGATGTGATACTGTTGGGAAGAGAAAATATTGATCTCAGTGGCATTGACATTGCACGATCAGAAAGTAAGTGATTAAAAATAATCGGAATCGTTATCTTATTGCAATGCTCTGATGTCATTGGGGTGACACTCAACCAGCAATGTTTTACTTTTCTGAGAATTCAGGTGACGTGTTTTTTTTCTCCCCTGGTGTTGTGTCTCAACATTTTGAATTTTATTAACAGTATGTATTTGCTTCCAATTCAGGTAGACATGAGAATATGATTTGACCTCCTTCATTTTGTCCATAACGTAGAATTTAATTGAATATTTATCCTCATCACATTAACTGATACGAGCAATGAATCTGTGTCCATGCTGCAGATGAAACATTTCTTCAGTTTTGACTATTGTTACAAAGGACAGTGCCACACAAAAGGCTAATGTTCCAGTGCAAGGTACCAAACCGTAGTTCATCCTAAATTAGTTACAAACTTTATGAATAAGACATGCTGAGGGACAGAGTGTAAAAGGTGAATTCAACTTTGTGGTTTTGGATGGCACTAGCAAAGGCAGAGTTTATTTGTCATCCCCAATAGTTCTGGGAAAGTTGTCATTGTTCATTGAGAAAATTACCAGTACAGAATTTCCTCCGATTCCCGTTGACCGCAGTTTCCTGAGGATCAATGATGCTACATGAGTCAAATACTACTTTGATGGCAAGGGAAGTTACTCTGATCTCACCTCAAATGACATTGGAAAATCAGTTAAAATACTAAAGAGAAAAAGGATAGAACACGGCTTATTGAACAATGTGGTCACTGTCCTCGCAACATTAAATGACAAACAGATGCATGGACGTCTGATTCTAAGGAGAGGTGTTTCCTCTTTGGGATGAGGGTGTTTGGTTAAGCGCTGGAAAAGAGAGACAGAAAAAAACGTGCCACGCTGTTTGGGAAAAAAACCCACCCTATTCACGGTGCATTGGACAATGACAGACATACACTATTAGACATTGGGCACTGATCATCTCAATCTCATCATTCACTGATGACCAATAGCAGCACAGAAGCCAGGATCTCTCATCACCCCAGTTCGAAAGCAAAAAGCGGTAAGGGATCACCAGTGGAAGTGGGAGTAACTAGGGAACTGGTGTAACTTACAGTGGGAGTGGCAGAAGAATGGTCTGAAGAGATCTCATCAGTGGAAGAGTATGTGGCAGCAGAAGGGGTCGTTCAAGGGAAGTAGGAGTGTAAAGAAAGAGTAGGAAGGGGAGGAAGAATGGCGAAGGAAGTTTAGTGACTGGGTTAAGGCTTGTTATCGGAAAAGTGAAGTTGGGTGAAAACCACCACTGTTCAGGAAAATTGGGCTCTGATTCCATTGAAAATTTGGATTTGATGTACTTCTTTTTCTATCATTTGATTCTTTATCAGATTGTACATTCACTCTGTGCTTTTGTATCTCCATCAAATGCAGGTGACGTGTTTTTTTTCTCCCCTGGTGTTGTGTCTCAACATTTTGAATTTTATTAACAGTATGTATTTGCTTCCAATTCAGGGAGACATGGGAATATGATTTGACCTCCTTCATTTTGTCCATAACGTAGAATTTAATTGAATATTTATCCTCATCACATTAACTGATACGAGCAATGAATCTGTGTCCATGCTGCAGATGAAACATTTCTTCAGTTTTGACTATTGTTACAAAGTACAGTGCCACACAAAAGGCTAATGTTCCAGTGCAAGGTACCAAACCGTAGTTCTTCCGAAATTAGTTGCAAACTTTATGAATAAGACATGCTGAGGGACAGAGTGTAAAATGTGAATTCAACTTTGTGTCGAAAATAGTATTTGCAGCACACTCATAACAGGTGTTAACTACATCACTCTGTAAATTCCCCCAAAATAAGAACAACAAGAGACTGGAATTCTTGATTATTCCTTTGTGAATAACATGTGGAGAATAGGAAGGATATCAAGGTTTGTTTGTGATATTCATAAATGATGATGGTGAGAATGTGGAAGATGGATGGCAGTGGAATGATAACTAATGTTGGGGATGACACAAAGATTAGCTGGGTTCTTCACAGTGAGGAGGAAAGGGTTAGCCTCAGGACGATATAAACAGGTGATTTATATGTCCAGATTAATGGCAGATGAAGTTTAACACTGATAAATGTGAGATGATGCACATCTGAATTAACAAGACAAGTGAGTACTCAAACTTTGAAGGGCGAGGGCTAAACTTGCTCCTTTTTTCTTTGCAGCAGGGAACGTTGAGGAGGAAACCTGGTACAGGAATACAAGATCATAAAGGGTATGGAGAGGATGAACAGACAGCAGCTGTTAACCTTACTAGCAAGGTTAAAAACAAAGGGAAACATTCTTAAAGTAAAAGGCAGGGGATTGAGAGAGGGTTTGTGGCGTCTGTATTGAACTGAGAGGGTGGCACAGACCTGGAATATAAAGTTCCTACAGTGTTGAAATAGGCCCTTCGGCCCAACAAGTCCACAATGACCCTCCAAAGAGTAACCCACCCAAACACGTTCCTCCTATATATTTACCCCTGACTAATGCACCTAACCTAAACATCCCTGAACACTTTGGGCAAGGTAGCATGGCCAATTCACTTAACCTGCACATCTTTGGATTGTGGGAGGAAACCAGAGTCCCTAGAGGAAACCCACGCGGACACGGAGAGAATGTGCAAAATCCATATAGGCAGTCACCCGAGGCTGGAATCAAACCTGGAATCAAACTCTAAGGCAGGAGTTCCAGCCACTGAGCCACCATTCTGCCTCTGGTGATATGTGTCTGGAATGCATTTCCTCGACGCGTGATTGATCAGGTAATCTCATAAACTTTTAAAAAGCCTTTGGATATGCACTTGGTGGTGCAGGCTCGCATTTTCATACAATTATTCTATGTGGTGGCAGCCACGAACACGCAGATATATTCTGAAGCAATAGCTAATGGCAGTTCCTAGTTTGTTCCATTGACTGTACTTAGTAAGTGAGCCTCCTGTGAAGTGCTGGTGTTATCTCCCACTTTCTATTTAAATGTTTCGGTTTCCTTGGGTTGGTGATGTAATTTCCTGTGTCTATGATGTAATTTCTGGCCCTTTTTCTCAGAGGATGGTAGATGGAGTCAAAATTAATGTGTATGTTGATGTAGTTGCGGTTGGAATGCCATGTTTCTAGGAATTCTTGTGCTTGTCTCTGTTTGGCCTGTCCTAGAATGGATATACAGACCTAGTCAAAGTGGCGTACCTCCTCATCAGTACATAAGAAATTAGTGTTGGGATCATGTATTTTGTAGCTAGTTGATGTTCATATATTCTGGTGACTAGTTTTCTGCTTTTTTCCGTGTAGTGTTTGTTACAGTTCTTGCAAGGCTTATTTTTCCTGGAGCAGAACAGACAAAGATGTGAATTTATTGTGGAGCTCAAAAGTATGAAAAAAGTTGCAGAGTAGAAAAATAATACTCTATTAGTTGGCATTACAGCATCAAGGGATTCTAATTACAATGTTGTCAGCAAAACAGCTAGGAGTGAAATAAGGAAAAACGTCTTTATTTAGAATGTTGTTACGAATTGGAATTGTCTGGCTGGGAAAGTTGTGGATGAAAATTCAAAAGGGAACTGGATGCATATTTGGAAATTATTCATGCAACGGGCAACAGCGAGAGGGCTGGCAAATGGGGGGTGCTTGGGAGACATTTTTGGAGCTGATTCATACATAATGGCCAATGGCCTCCCCCTGTACTTTGAAGTTGTGTACTCTATTATATGCCAGCTGTGAATAAAAGTCAGTATCCAATTATTTCACGTTGTAAATGCTCTCAAATATCTGATTATTTGGTGCAGCATAAGCATTTAAAATGCAAGTATTGCAAGGTCAGCTTCATTATGACGTCTAATTATTACTCAGAACATGAATATTTTACATGTTGTTTTCCAATGACTAAAACAAATTTATCATTGCTTGTCACAAAACCCTTTGGAAAGGTCTAACTTTTCACTGTCACTATATTATGTTAGTTGTTATTTTTCACTCTCCACATTTCGTATTAAACATCATTCATTCTGAAAATTGGAAGTTTTCAAATTATTATTCACTAAAATTTAATAACACAAATAATTTATTTAGTTTAATATTCACAGTCCATGTTGAATTATTGCTATTTTTATATTGCTGGCAAATAGCTGAAGATCGCACATTTCAGTGAGAAGTTAAACTGATTGTTTATTTAAAATGTATAAGAACGCTAATTCTATTTGTATGTTCAATCGTTTGCTCACTCTGAACATGTAATCATTCAGACGTCAACCACTTTAAAAATATTGGAGTGGCAAATCATTGCTTTGAATCCTGATATTGAATATCTAATTCTGATCACCACAAGTGTTATGTTCTTTCTTCGATAAAATAAAATGTACATACTTTATTTCTGTATTAGGAAATCTTGACAGGAGTTTATATTTCAGTTCCATAAATATAGAATCAACATAATTGATTTAAGAGATTATAGTTCAGTTGAATGATTATCATTCACAGCTTAGTTTTGCCCAATTCATGAAATATAGCAAACATCCGTTTATTGTTCTGGTCAGTAAAGTCAACACCTTGCAATGAGCTATGCTGAAAATTACTTCCAATTTATCTGAAATCATTTACAGTGTTATCGGACCTCACAGCTGCCTGTGATACAGAGAGACTCAGCGGCCTGTTCCAAAATCTGTGCATAGAGCTTCTAATCTGGTTCAGGTCAGTCAGTCAAACATTACTTCAAAGCAAATAATTTGGAATCCACCTTGGGCAGGGGGAGAACACATCAACAGACTATCACTGGTCACAGTGTAGGTACAAATTTAGTCCAGGTTAGATACTAATGGCTGACCATCAACCAAATTTTAAAATTCATCTTCAGTCAGAGCCTGGCCCAGAGACCAGACGTGTTGACATGGAGAGCCAGAATCATACCATACAAGTTACCTAAGGTGATGAAACCTGACCTGCCTCCCAGACTCCATGCATCTGCACCCCGGATCAGACACGGGTGTAGACGTTAACAAGTTGACAATCTATTGTAGTGCCTTGTGTCTCACAAAGAAACCTGTAAATCCATATCCAATAAATGTCACCTTCGCATTCTCCAGTATCAAAATAAAATTGTACACATTTGTGAATGGTCAGAGATTACTACATGGATCACACAGTAGAATTTATGTGAAGTAACCAGCAGCAAACAGCAATCCAAAAATCACATTAATAACTGAACTTGGCAGATTCTGTCTGGTTTAAGTAACCACACATATTATCCTAGCTTTCAAGTGACTGTAACAATGCACACCATAACTGAAGGTTTTGGCCTTACACCCCTCCAAAGCTTCCTGATCTCACACACATCACTCCTTCACACATTCAACAATTAATGAGAATCCTCAAGCTGGGTGAAACTGGAAACATAGAACAGTGCAGCACTGTACAGGCCCTTGGGCCTTTGACATTCTGTCATCCTTCTATCCAACTCTAAGATCCGACTAACCTACTTACCTTTCATTATACTAACATTCATTTGCCTATCCCTAATATAGCTGACTTTATTACAACTGCTGGCTGTTCATTGCACACACCCACCACTCTTTGTGTAAAGAAGCTCCCTTTGACATCTCCCCTAAATCTTCCTCCAATTACCTTAAAATCTTTCCCCCTCGAGAGCCATTTCCACCCTGGGAGAAAGTCTCTGGCTGTCCACTCTATCTATGCCTCTCATCATCTTGAACACCCCTGTCAAGTAACTTTCCATTCTTCTTCGTTCCAATGAGGTAAACACCCGAGCTCCCTTGAATTTTCTTTGTAAGACATGCCCTACAGTCCAGGCAGCATCTTGATAAATCTCCTCTGCACCCTCACCAAAGCTTCCACATCTTTCCTATAACGAGGCAACCAGAACTGATCACAATATTCTAAGTGTGGACTCACCAGGGATCCATAGAATAGCAGCATAACCTCGCAGCTGTTAAACTCGATCCCTCGGCTAATGAACACATTAAACACCTTCTTAACAACCTTATAAACCTGGGTAGCAACTTTGTGGGAGCTATGCCATGGACCATATGATACCCCGTTCCTCCACAATGTAAGAATCCTGCCTTTAATCCTGTATTCTGCATTCAACTTCGACCTTCCAAAATGAATCGTATCCCACTTTTCCATACTGAACACCATCTGCCACTTAAGCAGTTGAGTCCTGTATCGTGTCAATGTCCTGTTGCAAACTACAACAGCCCTCCACATTATCCACAATTCCACCAACCGGTGATACATCATCAAACTTACCAACCTACCCTTCCACTTCGAGGAGAAAGTGAGGTCTGCAGATGCTGGAGGTCAAAGTTGAAACTTTATTGCTGGAACAGCACAGCAGGTCAGGCAGCATCCAGGGAACAGGATGCCCGAAACGTCGAATGATTCCTGAAGAAGGGCCCGTGCCCGAAACGTCGAATCTCCTGTTCCCTGGATGCTGCCTGACCTGCTGTGCTGTTCCAGCAATAAAGTTTCAACTACCCTTCCACTTCGTCATCCAAGTCATTTATCAAAAACACAAACATCAGAGTTCCCAGAATCGATCCTTATGGAACACCACTCCTCACCGAGTTCCACACTGAATACTTCCCATTTACCACCACCCTCTATATTCTATGGGCTAGCCAATTCTGTATCCAGACAGATAGGTCTCCCTGTATATCATGCCTCCTTACTTTCTGAATGAAACTACCACGGGGAAGCTTATCAAACGGTGGCACAGTGGTTAGCACTGCTGCCTCACAGCGCCAGAGAACCGGGTTCAATTCCCGCCTCAGGCTAATAACTGTGTGGAGTTTGTACGTTCTCCCCGTGTCTGTGTGGGTTTTCTCCAGTTTCTTCCCACAGTCACAAAGATGTGCAGGTCAGGAGACCCTCAATTCAGGTGAATTGGCCATGCTAAATTGCCTGTAGTGTTAGGTAAGGGGTAAATGTATGGGTGGGTTGCGGGTCGATGTGGACTTGTTGGGCCGAAGGGCCTGTTTACACACTGTAATGTAATCTAACCATTCACTGCTCTACCTTCTTCAGTGTGCTTAATCCCATCCTCAAAGAGTCCAATAAGAGTTGTGAGGTATGACCTGCCCCTCACAAAGCCATGTTGACGATTTCTAATCGAACTATGATTTTTCAGAATCCTCTCCAATACTGTGCCCAATACTGATGTAAGAGTGACTGGTCTGTCATTCTCAGGACAATCCCTGTTTCCTTGCCTGACCAAGGGAGTAGCATTTGCCACCCTCCAATCAACTGACGCTACTCCAATGGTGAATGAAGACGCAAAGACCATCGCCAAAGGCACAGAAATCTCTTGCCTCTCTTCCTGTAGTGACCTACGGTGTTTCCCGTCTGTCCGTGGGATTTATCTATCCTTATGTTTGTACTTCAATCAGTCTGTATTTCACCTCAACTTGTTTACTCCCTGTCCAACCAACTGATTGACTGCTTTCCATTTCAGGGCTCTGTGCAGTGCTGCCTTCCTGAGCAAATATGGTTCCCAATATCCTGTGTATTATGGAATGGAAAACATGGGAAGGGCAGATGCCCAAAGCTTTGACTCTGCTACTCCTCAGATGCAGCCTGACTGGCTGTGCTTTTCCAGCGCCACAATTTTCGACTCTGATCACCAGGATCTGCAGTCCTCACTTTCTCCATTACTGAGGGCTGCCCCCTCTGCACACTGAGCAGGGAACTAATCAGCAGAAACTCGTTGTATCTGGAGCTGACTGTTTAATTCTGGAAAGTTGCATTTGATGAACACATTTACTAAAAACGAAATTCAAATTCAAAAAATATTCATTCAGTCCCAGAGTTACAATTTTGGTTCATGAATTGGACAGGTCGAAAACGAACAGGAATGACTGAAGAACTCCGAGGTACAGAGTATTCCAGGTGATATATTTCAGGTTGCTGGTAATATTATCAGACAGACAGATATGATAAGGAAACGAGGTGACATGTAGAAGTGTGACATTTTTACCATTACAGAGATGTGTTTGAGGGTTGTCGGGGCTGACAACTCGATATTCTGTGGTACCAGAACTATAGTCAGGACAGGAGAGAGGGTAAAAAAGGAGATGGTGTTGCCTTATTAATGATGGAGACAGTTACTGGCGTAAGAAGGGACGATATTTTGAAAGGATCTTCTAATGAGGCGTGGTGGTTAGAGCTCAGGATCAAAACCATGATAGAAAGACTGCTAGGGATATATTATAGACCCAACCGGACAAAGGAAATTAGGGGAGCAGGTATATAACCAAGTTACTGAGATGTGTAAAAACAATAATAGGATCATTATATTCAGGCATGTCTATTCCAAATATTCATTAGGTCAGTGATAACTTTTTAAGAGGGGGCAGGTGTTTTGACATTTATTCCCGAGAACTTCTTATATCAACATAGAGCAGATACAACAAAGGGCAGTGCAGTGCAGGGCCTCACTGTGGGGAACGAAGCCATTCAGCTGTTCCAGGCAGAGGTGGGAGGGCATTATAGGACCAGTGACCGTGATATCACACATTTTGACTTTGCTAAGGAAAAGACCCTAAAAATGTTAGAAAAATAAGAGCTTTTTGCATTGGGGAGACAGGTTGTATGGGAAAAAATGACAGGATCCGGGCAAAGTGCAGTTGCTTCTGGGTGAAACTGTAGCAGAACAAGGTGGGGCAGGGGTTGGGGGATCATTTGATTAAAATGGAATTGATGACAGTGTCGGCCCAGCATGTTACACCGCAGAAAGGATTAGGAAAACAAGCCCTGAGAACTTCAGATGTCGACACAAATCCAGAACAGGATGAAAAAGGAAAGAGAAGCTTAAATCTGGTACCAATGAGCAGGTCAATGAAGGTCATAAAAGAATATAGAAAGCGTAGGGCAAAACTTAAAATTTCAGTGGAAGAGCAGAAGGAGGTGTGATAAAACATTAGCGGGTAAGAATCAATAGTATTTTTTTTTTAGTTTATTAGGGGGAAGAGGGTAACGCAGGAAAGAATGGGAGTATTAGTGACTAAGGGGAAAGCCTGTTCACAGAGCCACAGTATATATTAAACACATCCTACGAATCGGTCTTCAGTTTGGTGGATCAGTTCCTGGATTAAGGGAGAGTGACCGTTAGACCCTTGAGCAAATTGATACAGGAGTTGAGGAAGAATTAGAATTTTATGTAAGATTGAATGGGCAAATCACCAGATTAAAGGCCAGGTCTCTCATCAGTGAAAAGGAAACAATTGTAGAAAATTCTGAGGGCTGTTGAGGCTGGATCATTAAATATCTTCAAGGCTGAGGCAGACAGATTTTTATACAAGTGTTACGGGGAAATCACAGGAAAGTGGAATGGGGGATTAACAAAATAAATATAACCTTATCGAAAGAAAAGCAGACTCAGTGAGCGGATAGAAATTTTGTTGCCCCGAAGTCTAATAGTGTTCTTTTCCAATTACCCTGTATTCACAAGAACATCAACCTCTCTTACTATGGAGTGAGACACGGTTTGGAATGCAATCGAGGGATTCGAGGAATTCATAAATGCGATACTAATAGACATAAAGTACGAGAGGACTGTGATAATACAGATTGCCTGTCGGGGTGAGGATTTGCATCGACACAGTCACCACTACCAGAAGGAAGACTTCAGCATGACACGCTCCAAGGCCGAGCAGTGACCTGCACTGGGTAGCAGGTAGTCAGGGGCCAGGTGTCAAGGAGTGCTGAAGGCCTAAACACTACATCACTGTCGTGTCTCCTTTTTCTGACCAAAATTAAATGTGGAGGTGTAGAGACATGCCGTTGGTAGCAGATTAAGCAGTAAGGCTTTTACACGAGAGGCTTTGGACAGCTCCAGTTCAGCAAAATGTACAGGGAAACTCAAATAAAGTTCTTTTAACTTTATTGTTACAGCAGTCGAGATGGCATTTAGGGCAGTCGCACGCTCCTCTTGTGGGATGTGGAAGCTCAGGGAGATTTCCACCGGCCCTGATGGCTACACGTGTGGGCACTGCACCCAGCTTCAGCTCCTGGAAGATCGTGTTAGAGAGATGAAGCTGGGCAGCATGGTGGCTCAGTAGTTAGCACTGCTGCCTCAGCACCAGGGACCAGGTTTGTGTGTGGAGTTTCCACATTCTCGCTGTGTCTGCATGGGTTTCCTCTGGGTGCTGCAGTTTCCATCCACAGTCCAAAGATGTGCAGGTTAGGTGAGTTGGTCATGCTAAATTACCTGCAGTTTTGCATGTAGGGGAGTGGGTCTGGGTGGGCTGCTCTTCAGTGGGTCGGTGCGGACTTGTTGGGTCAAAGGGCCTGTTTACACACTGTAGGTAATCTAATCTAGAATGCACTCAGGGTAATCCGAGATACTGACCGAGATAATGACTGTAATATTCCAGTCCAACGTTCATCGCCCTGAGTTTACTTGTCAGTCCTGTTGTATTTAAATAAACATAATTTAATCCAACAGGCGGTCCTTGCTTCCTGTCATGTTCCAGGCAGACAGTAGATAGGCGACCACCAGGAATGGCAAAGGGAGTAGGCAGGGAGTGCAGGAATCCCATGTGGACATTCCCCTCGAAAACAAGTAGACCATTTTGGATTGTTGAGGGCGATGACAGTTCAGGGGAAAGCAGCAGGAGCCAGGTAGGTGGTATTACCACTGGGACACAGCGGGAAAGGGTAAAGGTCAACAGGACCTTAAAGATAGGAGGGTCGATTGTTAGTGGGACAGATCAGAGATTCTGTGGTCACAAACGGGAATCCAGGATGGTGCGTTACTTCCCGGGTGCTAGGGCCCAGGATGTCTCCAAGTGGCTGCAGAACTTGGAGGAAGGGGGGAGGGGAGCACCGGAAATCATTGTGCACGTTGGCACAAATGATACCCGTAGAAATAGGGACGAGGTACTGCAGCGTGATTACAGAGAGCTAGGAGAAACATTTTCTTTCAAAAAAACCTTGACAGTGGTTATCTCCTGAGAGGGAGATTACTGTCTGAGACATGCACTGGAGGGGACACCAATATCTTGCCGGCCAGTTTTGCTAGGGTTACAAGGGAGTGTTTAAACTAGATTGGCAGGTGGTTGTATCCTCAAGAGCAGGGAGGAAAGTGGAAGGAGATACAGTAATCTGAAAGAGTAAGGTTAGGCTGGAAAACAACAGAGAGAAAGTAATGCCTTTTGGATTAAATTGCATCTGTTTCAATGCAAGAGGGCTGACAGGTAAGGCCGATGACTCAGGACGTGGATAGGTAGGTGGGTCTGGGATATTATAGCCATTACAGAAATATGGCTAAGTGGTGGATAGGATGTACAGCTTAATGTGCTAGGGAACAGGTGTTTTAGACGAGACAGAGATGGTGGAAGGAGGGGAGGGAGAGTTGCATTTCTGATTAAGGGGAGAACCACAGCATTAATCAGAGATAAAATAACTGATGGATCACCCAGTGAGGGTTTGTGGGTGGATTTTAGAAATAGGAAGGGAATGGTAAGGTGATTGGGGTTGTAATATAGGCCCCTAAATAGACAACAGGAATGAGAGTAACAAATATGCAGGGAGAGAGGGGAGACCTGCAGGAGCAATAGGGTTATCATAATAGGTTTTTTTTTCTAATACAGACTGGAGCAGCCACAGTGTTAAGTGATTTGATGAGGTAGAATCTGTTAAATGCGTCAGGAAAGTTTCCTCAAGCAGTATATAGAGTGTCCTACTCGGGAAGGGGCAAAATTCGAAATTTTCTTAGTAAATAGGGCATGACAGGTGACTGAGTTAATAGTGGGGGAGCACTTTGGGACTAGTAACCATAGTTCTATTAATTTTCAAATAGTTATAGAGAAGGACAAAACTGTTCCTCAGGTTCATGTTCGAACTTGGGGTGTGTCTCAGGTACAGGCAGCTGGGATCAAGGGGATCCCTGGAGATATATATAAGAGATACAGGAGTCTTGGAAGAAGGAAAGCAGTAGGGTGAAAAGGGGGCAAGAAAGAGCCTTGGCTGAGAAAATTAGGATGAATCTAAAAAGGTACTTTAAATATATTAATAGAAACAAAACACTAACTGGGGAAAAAATAGGACGCCTTGAAGACCAATGTGGACAAGTATGTGTGGAACTATCAGAGATGATTGATGTTCTGTGAAGATTATACAATGTTCAGAACACTGAGTCACCTCCTAAGGTACTAAAGTATCAAATCTGGACAACATTCAAGCTTGTGCTGTTAATGTATAGGTAACATGAATCAAAAGCACGGCTGGGCACTAAACATTTCCACGGTTAAAAGAAAGAGAAACCCCTACAGCATCTCTAGCTGGTTTCACAGTAATATAAGAAAGCCATTCAGCCCACCAGATCTATTGGATAACAAGAGACGCAATGCGTTCACTCACTCCTGCTGTTACACAAGAAGACAATTTTAAAAAATACAGCAGGTGTTGGAATCCAAAATACACACGCAGGAAACTGGAAGAACAGAATAAGCAAGGCAGCATCAAGACTTTGAGAAGTGAATGACTTGGATATAACTCTTCGTCAGGACTGTGGATGGGAGTAAGGAGGTCTATAGATAAAGGGGTGGGTGAGAGAGGAGGAGGCAGAGTGCCGACGTGGGGATAAGTGAACACAGATAAAGGGTATCAGCGGGTTGGTGATGGGAGGGCTGAATCCAGTTGGTAGCAGGACAAAAGGTTGCTCAGAGGAATGGAAGGCAGTGGAGGGCTTGCGAAGGGAGTCGGGGGGATTGGAAGGGAGGTTATTTGAAATTGGAGAATTCAATGTTGAGTCCCCGGGGTGTCGGTTGCACAGGTGCCAGATGCGATCTTGTTCCTCCAAATTATGGTTTGGTTCATTGTGGCAATGGAGGATGCCAAGGATGGCCATGTTGGAAAGGGATTGGGAAAGAGAATTGAAACAGGAACTGACTGGGAGGTCTTCCATTCCAACTAACGACCCTACCTTTCAGCTTCCAACCGATTTCATCCCTCCCATCGCCCAACCATGTTGCACCCACCACTTGTATCCACATATCCATAACTCGCCATCTCCCTGATCTCCCCAGCCCAAATACTCCGTTCCCACTTTATCTGCAGCTCTCCCTACCCCACCTCCCCCACCCCAGTTCTGAAGAACGGTTATAACTAAAGTGTTGACTTTCCCAGCTCATGATGCTGCCTGGCTTGCTGTTTTCTTCCAGCCTTCTGTTTGTCTCTTATAACTCAGGAAGATAGAGTCTTGTCAGCACAACGTGCTGGTAGGCAGGAACCACGGGTTGCCCACTGAAGTCCTTGAACGTCTGCCCTCGGGCCAGGAGGAAGACATTCAGTCCTTCGAGACACTGACACATGAACAGAAGAGGCCATGCAGCCCCTCCAAACTGTTACAGTGAAATAGGAGGATGTCATTGTTGCTGCAACACGACAAATCAATGAGGCATAGACTGCACAGACAGACTGCTCCATGTTGTTCCTCCTGGTTCCATTGCTAATGGTACACACGTGTTATTTTAACATGGTTTGCTGACCATGAGGAGGGAAAGTGATTGGTTTGTGTCAAGTCCCAAGGATGCATCTTCCATCTCCGAGATGTTATGGACTAGGCTAGACTACTCAAAACACTTTTAAGCAGGCAGCCCAGAGCATACCTTTGCAATTTGCTTCGGTAAGTGCACAATGAAAATTAGCCGGAGTAATTTAGCTAGGTTGACTACTAGATTTTAAAACAGACAAAAACTTTATTCATAAAATTACACAATGCAACACAAAGAACAGAATAAAGGATCACAACAGAATGAAACCGATTCAGCTAGACTTAATTATGCTATTCCGAATATACACAACTGTCCCAATAAGCAAACTCCCAATATAAACCAGTACAAATGGAACACAAACTTCCAGGTTGAAGTTGAAGGTCAGAAAAGAGAGAGAGTTTCCACACAGCTCCCATTTGAACTTCCCAGTTCAAAACTCAACTGCAAACTGCTCAGCTCAGCTCAGCTTGTTCAACTAAAATAGCTCACCACTCTTCGTTCATTCTACTGGTCACTTATAGAGCATGACCACTTTGGCCTGAAGTCTCATTTATTTCCATATAAACAAAAGGCCCCTGAAAATCCTTTTCATCTCTGTACCAACCCAGACTAATCTGAGCTTGGCCCCGTTTTACTGTCCCTCTGAAGGCAGAGCGGAAGAGTCGGACATCGCACAGAGCCGTGGTAATAGGGGACTCCATCGTGAGAGGAACTGACCGGGGTTTTTGTGGCAGCAGACGGGATTTAAGGATGGTGTGTTGTCTTCCGGGTGCCAGGGTGAAAGACAACGCGGACAGAGTGCAGGAAATCCTCAAGGATGAGGGTGAAGAGCCAGAGGTGGTGGTACATGTCGGCACAAATGATGTCGGGAAGAAGAGGAAGAACATACTACAGCGGGACTTCGGAGAACAAGGAAAAAGGCTGAAAAGCAGAACGTCCAAGGTAGTTATCTCCGGTTTGCTTCCAGTTCCTTAGGCTGGTGTGGCCAGAAACAGGGAGATAATGGACTTGAAAATGTGGTTGGTGAACTGGTGCAGGAAGCAAGGATTTAATTTCTTGGATCACTGGGGTATATTTTATGGTAAGCTTAAATTCTACAAGAGAGACGGTTTGCACCTTAATAGGTTAGGGACCAGCATTCTAGCAGGCATGGTTTTCTACTGCAACACTGCTACATTTAAACTAAGTAGCGGGGGGAGGGGACAAACTGGATGTTTAAAAAGGAAATTGAAGGGAAAGTTAGAACAAGAGAAGTCAAGAAAGACAACTGTATCAATGAGGCAGAAAATTCGGAAAGGGATCATTCTGTAAGGTTGAGTGAAATAGGGGTTGATGGGAAGGGCGAGAGCAGTAACAAATTAAAAATACTATACATGAATGCACGAAGCATTAGACATAAGATTGATGAGCTTGAGGCTCTTTTGGAAATTGGCAGATACGATATTGTGGGGATAACTGAGACGTGGCTTCAAGTGGACAGGGCCTGGGAAATGAATATTCAAGGCTACACGTGCTATCGTAAGGACAGACTGATGGGCAGAGGGGGTGGGGTGGCCTTGTTGGTAAGGGACGATATTCAGTCCCTTGCGTGGGGATGTAGAGTCAGTGTGGATAGAGTCAGGGGATGTAGAGTCAGTGTGGATAGAGCTTCGAAATACGAAGGGGAAAAAGACCCTCTTGGGAGTCATCTACAGGCTTCCAAAGAGTAGTCTGGATTTCGGATGTAAGTTGAATCAGGAGCTGAAATTTGCCTGTCGCAAAGATGTTACTACAGTTGTTATGGGGAATTTTAACATGCAGGTAGACTGAGAGAATCAGGATGGTATTGGGCCTCAAGAAAAAGACTTTGTGGAGTGCCTCAGAGATGGATTCTTAGAGCAGCTAATGCTGGAGCCGACCAGGGAGAAGGCAATTCTGGATCTGGCATTGTGTAACGAACCAGAATTGGTCCGACACCTCGAAGTGAAGGAGTCATTGGGAAGTAATGACATTAAGCTTCAATCTGCAATTTGAGAGGGAGACGGTACAGTCGGAAGTGACAGTACTTCTGATGAATAAAGGGAACTATGGAGCTATGAGGGAGGAGCTGGCCAAAGTTCAATGGTGCGATACCTTAGCAGGGATGACCGTGGAGGAACAATGGCGGATATTTCTGTCTATAATGCAGAAGTCACAGGATCAGTTCATTCCTAAAAGGAAGAAAGATCCTAGGAGGAGGCATGGGTGGCCGTGGCTGACGAGGGAAGTACAGAAACATATAAAGTTAAAAGAGAAAAAGTATAACATAGCTAAGATAAGTGGGAAAACTGAGGACTGGGAAGCTTTTAAAGAGCAACAGAGGATTACTAAGAAGGAAATACGCAGAGGAAAAATGAGATACGAAAGTAAATTGGCCAAGAATATAAAGGAGGATAGTAAAAGCATTTTTAGGTATGTGCAAGGCAAAAAAAATGGTTAGGTCAAAAATTGGGCCCTTGAAGACAGAAACAGGGGAATATATTACTGGAAACAAAGAAATGGCAGAGGAATTAAATGGGTACTTCAGATCTGTGTTCGCTGGGGAAGACACAAGCAATCTCCCTGAGGTAACAGTGGCTGAAGGACCTGAACTTAAGGGAATGTATAGTTGCCAGGAATTGGTGTTAGAGAGACTGTTAGGTCTGAAGGTTGATAAATCCCCGGGGGCTGATGATCTACATCCCAGGGTACTGAAGGAGGTGGCTTGGGAAATCGTGGATGCGTTGGTGATTATTTTCCAGAGTTCGATAGATTCGGGGTCGGTGCCTGAGGATTGGAGGGTGGCTAATGTTTTTAAGAAAGGTGGGAGAGAGATAGCAGGAAATTATAGACCAGTTAGTCTGACCTCAGTGGTGGGAAAGATGCTGGAGTCTATTATAAAGGATGAAATTACGGCACATCTGGATAGTAGTAACAGGATAGGACAGAGTCAGCATGGATTTATGAAGGGGAAATCATGCTTGACTAATCTTCTTAAATTTTTTGAGGATGTAACTCTGAAGTTCGACGAGGGAGATCCAGTAGATGTAGTGTACCTGGACTTTCAGAAAGCTTGTGATAAAGTCCCACAAAGGAGATTAGTGAGTAAAATTAGGTCGCATGGTATTGGGGGCAAAGTACTAGATTGGATTGAAAATTGGTTGGCTAACAGGAAACAAAAGGTAGTGAGAAACGGCTCCATTTTGGAATGGCAGGCAGTGACCAGTGGGGTACCGCAGGGATCCGTGCTGGGACCGCAGCTTTTAACAATATAGGTTAATGATATAGAAGATGGTATCAGCAATAACATTAGCAAATTTGCTGATGATACAAAGCTGGGTGGCAGGGTGAAATGTGATGAAGATATTAGGAGATTACAGGGTGACCTGGAAAAGTTAAGTGAGTGGGCAGATGCATGGCAGGTGCAGTTTAATGTGAATAAATGTATGGTTATCCACTTTGGTGGCAAGAACAAGAAGGTAGATTACTACCTCAATGGAATCAATTTAGGTAAAGGGGCAGTACAGAGAGATCTGGGTGCTCTTGTACACCAGTCAATGAAGGCAAGCATGCAGGTACAACAGGTAGAGAAGAAGGCTAATACCATGCTGGCCTTCATAACAAGAGGAATTGAGTATAGAAGCAAAGAGGTGTTTCTGCAGCTGTACAGGGCCCTGTTTAGACCACACCTGGAGTATTGTATGCAGTTCTGGTCTCCAAATTTGAGGACAGACATACTGGCTATTGAGGGCGTGCAGCGTAGGTCCACGAAGTCAATTCCTGGAATGGCGGGATTACCATACACTGAAAGACTGAAGCAACTGGGCTTGTATACCCTTGAGATTCGAAGACTGAGAGGGGATCTGATTGGGACGTATAAGATTTTGAAAGGATTGGCCACTCTGGCAGCAGGAAACATGTTTCCGCTGATGGATGAGTGCCAAACCTGAGGACACAGCTTAAAAATACGGGGTAGACCATTTAGGACAGAGATGAGGAGAGACTTGTTCACCCAGTGAGTGGTGGCTGTGTGGAATGATCTGCCCCAGAGGACAGTGGACGCCCAGTCTCTGGATTCATTTAAGAAAGAGTTGGATAGAGCTCTCAAAGATAGTGGAATCAAGGGTTATGGAGATAAGGCAGGAACAGGATACTGATTAGGAATGATCAGCCATGATCATATTGAATGGCGGTGCAGGCTCGAAGGGCTGAATAGCCTACTCCTGCACCTATTGTCTATTGAAAAAAAAAACAAGGGCAGAGTCTCCTTGAGTCAAGGAACAACTTTTCGACAAAAAGGGACTTGCTTTGTGACATGTCTCCCCCCCCCCCCCTTAAACAAAGAACCATCAATGCTAAAAGATGGTTGCATTTTTAACCCTTCAAACCCAGTTTGTAGTCTCAAAACTGACAGATGCACTATACTAACTGTAAACATTCAAACATGCACAAATCCATGCAAATTCAGGCCGCGCTACACCCAGCACCGAACACCTCCGTATCTCATTCGAGTTTGAATAACTCACCAGCTTTCACGTTTTCACGACCTGCCACATGCACAATGGTCAGATTGAATGGCTGCAACAACAAGCTCCATCTAAACAGTCTGGCATTTTTGTCCTTAATATTTTCCACAAATGTCAATGTGTTGTGATCAGTGTATGCGAATGTCTCCGATGGATTGCTGGTAATATAAACACAGTTATGATGCAATGCCAACACCAACTTTAAAGTCTCTTTCTCCACTGTTGAACATTTCTGTGGATGAACGTTCGACTTCCCAGAAAAATACTCGATAGGTCTTTCTAGTCCCTCATAATCCTCCTGCAGAAACACCGGACCAATACCCACATCACTGGCATCGATAGCCATCTTGAAAGTCTTCGTGTAACCTAGTGTAGCTAATATTGGGGCCAGTGTTAACACAGTCTTTAGGCTGTAAAATGCTTTTGACAGTCCTCTGTTCACTGAGAGTTCTTGCCCTTGACAATTTGGTGAGTGGAGCAGCCGCACTGTTTAAAGTTTGGCACAAACTTTCGGTAAAATCTAGTCAATCCCAGGAACTGTCGTACTGTATATATCTTTTTGTCGACAGTGTGAAACATTCCCCAACTACTTTCGTTTTCGTATCTCATGGGGCAATTTGTCCATGTACAATACCGTGACCCAGGAACTTGACTTGGGCTTTCTCAAATTCACTTTTAGCTAGGTTTACCACCAAGCCTGCTTTCTGAAGTTGATCGCACAAGTCCGATAAGTACTCTCAATGTTCCTTCCATGAGTGACTAAAAACCACCAGATCATTAATGTATATCACATAGTTGGGTAATCCAGCAATGACCTTATTATCAGCCTCTGAAATGTGACTGGATCGTTTTTCATACCAAATGTGCATTTGGCGTTATGAAAGCCCCGAAATTTGCTCTCTATGACAGAGGTCCTTGTCAGTAGCCTCTGAGCAAGTCCAACTTAGAAATGTAAGTAGCTTCTACCCCTTTTCGACACAGTTCTCCAAACATAGACTTGGATATGCATCAGGATTTGTAACGGCGTTGACTTTGTGATAGTCCACATACCACCGTTAGGGCCCATCTGACTTTTGCACCATGACTATACGTGAGCTCCAGTCACTGTAATTCACTTCGATTATGCCATCTTGGAGCATTCACTCTATCTCCTTCTGAACCTGTGCCAATTTTGGAGGGTCGTACCTGTAAAGATGTTGCTTAATCAGAACAGCATCTCCTGTATCTTTATCATGCACAATTATGTTTGTACTTCACAGTTTATTTCCGCTTTTCTCTCCATGAGATAGTAGTAACTCTTTCAGGTATCTTTGCTTTTCTTGTGGAAGATAATTCAATAATTTATCCCAATTTTTTACAACTTTCTCGTTCAATTTGATTTGAGGAATGCCCAATTCAGAATCCTCTGAACTTAGTTCTTCCTTCTGTGCTGCAATCATTCGCAGCTTATCGTCTTGCTTTCCTTCCCTATCAAAATACCTGTTGAGCATCTTCACATAACACACTGTGAGATTTCTTCCTGTCTGGAGTCCGTACCAAGTAGTTCACCTCATTCAATTTGTTCTCAATTTGATATGGAGCACTAAAATTTGGTTTTAAATGCTCACCTGTTACCGGAAGTAACACCAAGACCTTATTCCCAATTGCAAAATTGCGAATTTGTGATTTTTGATCCACTTTCTGTTTCATACTATGCTGCGATACTTTTAAATGCTGTCTACCCAACTCCCCAGCTTTATTTAAACATTCCCTAAAATTTGACACATCGTCCAAATGGGTGGTCTCTGAATTCTGACTTATTAATATCTCCTTAACCAATGTTAATTGTCCTTTTACTTCATGGCTGCAAATTAATTCAAATAGACTGAATTTGTTCGATTTATTCTGTGCGTCTCTGATCACAAATAATTCAAAAGGAATTTCCTTTTCGCAATCATCTGGATAATCCTGACCTTAAACCTTCAACATGGTCTTCAGTGTTTGATGTCGTCTCTCTCATGCTCCCTGTGATTCCGAATTGTATGCATAATTTGAATTGCTTTATTCCCAAGTTATCCATCACCTCCTTGAATAGTTTAGATGTGAGGTTTGATCTGTCTGGATCTCTATTGGTAGTCCGTATTTAGGAAAAACATTAAGTATTTTTTTCTTTTAGCTGTGATGGTGCATAATGGGATTGCCTCTGAAAATCTAGTCGACACATCCATTATTGTTAATAAATACTTATTCCCACTTTGTGTTTGAGATAGGGGTCGACGCAATCTATCAAGACTCTTCTGAATGGTTCCTCAAATGCTGGAATATGTATTGAAGTTGCAGGTCTTATTACTGCCTGTGTGACATGTTTGAGACATCTGGCAAAATTCAACTACATCTTTGTGTGGTACAGGCCAATGAAAATACCTTTGTACTTTAGCCTGTATTGTCCTCTCCCCGAAATGATCTCCATGTGGTAGCTCCTAAACCACTCGCAGCATCCTCCTTTCTATACCCAACAGGTGAAACAATTTGATGAATTTCTGCCCACGTCTGATCTGCTTCAATGTGTGCTGATCTCCGCATTAAGACTTCATTTGTTAATTAATAACACACAGGAATTCAATCATTCTCTTTCTTGCTAAATGCCTTTTGATATAACTAATGTAACTCCTCATCTTTCTGCTGCAAATCAATGCGCTTATCAGAGCTAAAAATACTTGCATGTTTTCCTACTTGCTCCTTCTCTGTTCCACTTAACTGATCCAAAACAACTTTTGGATAACTCTACGTCAGCTTCCTTATCTGAGCCTATATCCTGCTTCAATGAGTGCATCTGTAATCTTGTGATCATTCAGTCAGGGACAATTCCTGGATAAACATTCTCCAGGTCTAAAATTGCTTGCATTTCCACTGGCTTTTCAACTAGAGTAGGCAGCACGCCTACCGGTGAATCGGCTATATCATTTGCAAGGACAAATTTTATTCCTGGAGATGAGAATTTGTCCAGTACTCCTACCACATATTATCTACACTTCTCGGGACTCTTCAGCCTCACTTTACATAACTGTGCACTTTTTGTCTCATCAGGAATTCCTGTTACAAGCACATTTTCTGCAATAGTCTCTCAAGAGTGCATATATCCTCACCCCTCAGCATTACAGACTGAAAAGATCCCATGTCAAATAATATTGGAACCTCCTTACAAAATTACTTCTGGCCTATGTAAATAAACTTTACCCTTTCATATAGATTTTATAAGCAGATCTGGCACGTCCTCTGATCACCTTGTACACTCTGAGGCAGTTATCTATCTTCCCTTGTGCGTTTTGTTACTAGTCCAACAAAACGTCCAGGCTGTTGTGGTTATCTGGTTTTCCTACATCTGGTTTTCTCCCAGCCCACCAACATTGTGATTTTGTGTAGCCCACTTTATTACAATGAAAACACCAGAGGTTTTTTAACTACTTTGTCCCCCTCAAGGTTTTCTTTTTTGCCGTGGTAAACTATCCTTATGATCTTCATTGAGATCTACCTTTCCCTTTGCACGTAAGGATATCTCTTTGCCCCAATGTTTATTTCTTGTAGACTGGAACTGTATCTGACTGCCAAACCAAGTCTATGGGCCAGTTCATAATCATCAGCCACTTCAGCTGCTAACCTTACTGTTTACACTCTCTGCTCTTCCACATGAGTTTGCACTGCTTCAGACAGTGAATTTTTGAATTCTTCCAAATACTTATCTCTCTAAGGTCATCGTAATTTTGTTTGATTTTTAATGCTTGTATACAACTATCGAAGTTAGTCTGTTTGATCCTTTCAAACTCAATGTAGGTGTCACCACGATCCTTCCTTAGATTCCTGAAAAGTTGTCTATAGCGTTCTGGAACAAGCTCAAAGGCAGATAAAATGGCGTTTTTTACCTCCTCATACTCCCCAGATACCTCCTCCGATACGGATATGAATACCTCACCAGTCCCACCTACAAGTTTCGTTTGGACCAACAAAGTCCACATTGCCTCTGGCCACTGCATTTGTTTAGTCACCTTTTCAAATGAGATGAAAAAGGCATCACATTCTTCTTATCAAATTTAGGCAATGCTTGAACATGATCAAACAGTTTCTCACTAGACCTCTGACAACCAGGGCTTGCTCATCCTCACTGTCTTCCTTACTAAACCTACCCTCAGACGTTATCTCCATCCTTTTACACTGACTTTCCTTTTCAAATGTCAGTTTTGCTATTCAAAAGCTTTCTCTTTCTCTCTCTCTCTCCTGCTGCTCTCTCTTTTGCCTTTCTTTTTTCTCTCTCACTGTTCGGCTGCTCCCTCTTTTTCCCTCTCTTCTGCTATTAATAGTAACTCAAATGTTTCATTTATGCTGCCCTTTCCTTATCTCTTGCAGCTAACTCAAGCTGCTTCATTTTCAACTGAATTCTTGTCATCTCTATAGATTCTGATCGTTTCTCCAGTAAGTTTAATTGACGACCCACTGCTGTAATTATCTCTCCTTTCCTCACAGAAGCAGTCAGTTTCAATTCCAGCTTTTCTGCTAATTCTTGCAACTTGGTCTTATTCACTTTTTGTAAAATTTCCAAAGTCACTGCATGCACACCCAGGAAATGTTTGGCGACTGAAAGAGCCATTACTATTCTAACCTGTTGAACTTCCAGTTCAAGACTCAACTGAAAACTGCTCTGCTCAGCTCAACTCAGCTAAAAGAGCTGACCACTCCCCAATTATTATACAGGTTATTTCTAAAGCATAACTACTTTGGCCTGAAGTTTCATCTGTTTACATATAAATAAAAGGCCTCTGAAAATCCTTTTCGTGTCTGTACAAAACCAGACTGATCGGAGCCCGTCCCGTTTATTGCCCTTCCAAAAACATCAAGGACAGAGTCTCCTTGAGCCAATGAACAGCTTTTAGCAAAAATCATAGATTGGTTTGTGACAAAGAAGACAGGATAGTGTCCTGTATGGAGGTCAGAAGCTGGTGGGAATGCCGAACTCTGTCAGAGTGTGGCTGCTGACAGGTTGTGAACAACATTACGTTCAGTGCAGAGTCACACACCAACCGCACATCAAGACTGCGAGAGTTCATTCAGAACCTACAGCTCTCTCTCAACCAACATGGGGATCTACAGAACTCTGTAAATGATCATAGCGTCACAGAATCCTATAGCAAGGAGACAGGCCCTTTAGCCCAAACTAGTTCATTCTGACCAAACTGTCCATCCATGCTAACCCCATTTCTCTGTGTTCGGTCCATATCCTTCTAAATCTTTCCGATCTTCGTATTTGTCTAAATGTGAAGTCAAGTATCACGGAAAGCATGTTATATTTAATGCTATCAATGTTTTGTTTTGGAAATAATGAGTGGTGATTCATAAAAACTCAAGTGTTAATGCAATCACTTTTTATTCTTTTTTATCGTGTTAAAGATTAAACATTCATTTCCTTCACACTCTCCCCATGGTACCATCACCGCAGGGAGTAGTCTGATGAAACGCCCTTACACTGTCTCTCTGTAGCAAGGAGATCGTTTATTATAAAGGAGAGAAAATACTGTCTCAAGAACACTACAACTGCAGGACGGTGTCTTCACACTTATACTTTAATCATTTTGCAAGGAAGGACACTACTCATTTATTGTGCTGATTACTTGCTGAGTCATAGAGTCATAGAGGTGTACAGCATGGAAACAGACCTCCGGTCCAACCCGTCCATGCTGATCTGATTTCCCAACCTCATCTAGTCCCACCTGCTAGCACCCGGCTGTTCCGTATGAATTCTGTTAGTGACTCATGCCCATGGACATCCAGCTCCCTTTCACAAAGAGCACTTCCCATCACCTCGCCTTCTCATAAATACAAAATGAGAAGAATGGTATGTTTTGCCAAATCATTTATTTGCCTTATGAAACAAAGTCACACGAACAACAACACCACTATTGCCATTCGAGTTGATTGGTGATGCTGAGGAGGCGATGGCTTAGCTGTTTTATCTCCGGAATATTAATCCAAGGAATCAGACTCCGGATCCGAATCCCACCACGTCAAATGTTGGAATTTGAATTCAATAAAATATCAGGAGTTAAGAATCAAATGAAACAATGAAACCACTGTCGATTGCCCGTGCCTTTTAGGGACGGAAATCTGCCATCTTCACCTCGTCGGGCTTACATGTGACTCCAGACCCACAGCAATGTGGTCAACTTTCAGTTGCAGTTTGAAATGGCCAAGCCAGTCACTCAGTTATATCACTCACTTCAAAGCCTAAAAAAAATGATACGCATGGACCTCAGCACTGCCTACTTACAGCCCACGGACTGCAGTGATTCAGGATGGCAGCTCACCAACTCCTTCTCAAGAACAATGGGGAAAGGGAATTAAATCCAGGTCCAGCATCCCACTAATGAATAAAGAAGATGATCACACTCAGGGAAGAGAGAAAAATCTACATAAATTACTTTAAACAGGGACTTTGATGTATACCTTACATGGTCATGATTTTCAGAAATATGGGAACAGTAGAAAAATAAATAAGATTAATGTCATTTTTAATTTCCATCTCAGCTAATCACAACAATCCCTTTGTTTGCTTCTTTCTCTCTCTCTCTCTCTCTCTCTCTCTCTTTCCATCTATTCAACTCAGTCCTTCTCCCCTTCATAACAGATGTCGCAGTCACCAACATCAATCACACTATTTCCCAACTGTGTTCAGTTCTGAACTATGGTCACTAGAATCGAATTGCCAATTCTGTTTTTCTCTCGACCCGAGGCTGCCAAGTCTGCTCAGTTTCTCAGGCATTTTTCGTTATTTATTGTTTCTGAACTATTGCATCATTCTTTGTTGTATTTAATCTTTAATTTTGTTATTACTTGGAATGTCTGCATCGCTGACAGGGGCAGCATTGTTCACCTTACCAAATGCCCTTTACTGTGAGGTCATTCTTTCAGGCAGTACAGAACCAAGCACATTGCTGTGGGTCTGATGTCAGTCTTACGCCAGACCAGGTAATAACGCTAGTTTTCTTTACTAAAGGACATCAGTGAAATAGATAAACGCATTGACGAAGTGCTGGAGATGTTATGGTTGTTATTCGTAAAACTTGCTTTTATTTCCAATTCCTGTCATTTGAATTTACTTTCTGACATCAGCTGTGGTAGGGTGTGGAAGAGTGTCTTTCTGTGCAATAACCTGTGCCTCTGAATTCCGACATTACTGCTCTAACACAGTGTTCCTGTCATTAAGTTACTTTAGAGACAAGAACAAGGTTGTGATCAAAATATTTGCAACTGAAAGTGTGCTTAGAGGAGACGTGAAACCATAACGTCTGAACTTTACCAAGGCATACATAATGGTTTATTAAGCGTCAGCATTAATGCCGTGATGGTGCCTGGGGATATAATCGAGCTGGTAGTGGAATGGTTTGGTGATGGACAGAATACCGAGACGTAAATGAATTCAGGGAAAAAAGGTACTTCGGTATTCTGAACAGTCTCGTTCTCAGATGCTGGTGAGTGCGGGGGTGTGGGCGGTTCTGAAATTTGTGGGGAATGAATGGAATTTGCATTTGAAACTGAAGACAATAGTTTCCGTCTTTGTCAAATATAGATAACAGAAATAGCAAAGAAGTTTGCCATGATTAATAAATGGATAGAGCTGAAGAAATTTACCAGGAACACCAACAATAGCGAGGATAGGATAGTAACCCGCCTGGATAATCATCAGTGCACCTAAAACCCGATATGGTAATGTTGACCAAGGCCAGGAAAACTAGAAAAAACCCAAGGATAAACTCCTGTCCATTGTTGCAGCTTTCCAGTCTAATGTTCTCAGATTCTGATCAATTAATGGATCATTCCAGACTATTCTCAGATGTATACCTCTCCTTTTCGTGTCTCTGCAGCTGCTGATCCCTGTGAGCGTTGAAGGTGATGCATCTGCTGTTTAATGGCATAAAGCATTGCAAGAAGCCCCTTACTAACACGAGAGGGATACCATCCAGTGGCATCTTTAGAATCCATGGAGTCCGGCATCAATTACAGTCACTGAATAAACTATCCAGGTAACACCTTTCAGTATGGTTCCTTCAGTTCACAAAAATAACTGGACTGGATTGATTGTTGGCATCGCTGACTATTGGTCAAATCATCAATTGCTTCCGTGAAGTTAGTTGTGAGAGAGAATAGTGGATGTTTTCTTATCCCAGGCTAGATGATTCTACTCCATTGCCAGTTTGCAATACTGTGACCGCCTGAACCTCCCACTATCACCACACTCAAAAACCACAATCTGGATGTTGTTACTGTGCCGATCTCTCCTCGACTAGAACAGGCACCAGCCAATATATTTACAGTGAATATATTTGCACTCCAATACACAGGAAATGTGGATTTGCCTAGGCATTCCTTTAATTGATCTAATGAGGCACTTTCGTATCTTCAACACTCAATATGCTTCAGCACTTTTTAAATATAAACTCACAACCACTTTAACACACTTTATTGACTTCATTGGTTGAATTCAGTCCAAAGCCAAATGTGGTGTGTTGTCACAAAGCCTGTCCTTTTACAAAGATATGTTATCCTTGATTTTTCTTCTTCAGAGAAGTTCTAAACGACCTAAGACACCAATATGTCTGAATTTTGAAAGGTTCATTTGGGGTTCTTTTGTTTATATCTAATCAGGCAGAACGCTTTCAAGTCTTTAAATAAAAACTTGTATAATCAACAGGACGTGGCCAACTCTCTAGCTGGGTAGATTTGTTCAGTTTGTGGGTTAGTTGAGTTTGGGTGACTGTTGAAATTGGACGCTCTCCCCTTCCTTCTGTCCTTCCGACCTCATAACCTGTAAGCTTTTTGTATCAGATTTACTGTTTGTGATAAAGCGTTTGTTTATTGGGATTTTTGCAAGTATTTTGGAACAATATCCTAAACTCGGGATAGCCTCTCGGTTGGATATGATACGTTAGTTGGGTATTCTAGTTTCAGTTCATGTGCTTCATTCCGTAATTTGGTGAATAAAGTCTGTTTGTTAAAAACTCAGCAGTCTAACCAGCTAATTCACTCCGTTAATATCCACTATACACCAACCTTCAACAAATACGTCTGGTCTATCTGCTTAAAAATGTTTTGAGGGGTCGGGCCTGATCCATAACAATTTGGGGGGACTTTGTGGAATTAAGACAGCGAGTGGAAGGTGTTAGTGTCTCTTTGTTCTTGTGTGGACTTGGTGTGTAAACAGAGCTTCAGATAGCAATAACTCTTACAGTCACAAAGGATGTTTTGGAGATGGGAGAATCGACCTTGGGAGTTTCACAAAATGCACATAAGTCCAAGCTGCGGGAATTAGTAGACAAGCTAGAGTTGAAGCTACCTCCTAATGTGAGGAAAGATGAGATGATTGCAGCAATTGTTCAGCATTCCAATTTGCGGGAAACTCCATTGGGGTCTGTAGAAATGACTAAACTTCAATCGCAAATAAAGCAGCTTGAGTCAGAAGCTGAAATGAAACAGTTTGCGTTACGACTAAAATTAAAACTGAAAATGTGTTGCTGAAAAAGCGCAGCAAGTCAGGCAGCATCCAAGGATCAGGAGAGTCGACTTTTCGGGCATAAGCCCTTCTTCAGGAATGAGGAAAGTTTGTCCAGCAGGCTAAGATAAAAGGTAGGGAGGAGGGACTTGGGGGAGTGGCGTCGGAAATGTGATAGGTGGAAAGAGGTCAAGGTGAGGGTGATAGGTCAGACTGGGGTGGGGGCGGAGAGAACAGGAAGAAGATTGCAGGTTAGGAAGACGGTGCTGAATTCGATGGATTTGACTGAGACAAGGTGGGGGGAGGGGAAATGAGGAAACTGGTGAAATCCGAGTTCATCCCTTGTGGTTGGAGGGTTCCTAGGCGGAAGATGAGGCGCTCTTCCTCCAAACGTCGTGTTGTTGTGGTCTGGCGATGGAGGAGTCCAAAGACCTGCATATCCTTGCTGGAGTGGGAGGGGGAGTTGAAGTGTTGAGCCACAGGGTGGTTGGGTTGGTTGGTCCGGGTGTCCCAGAGGTGTTCTCTGAAACGCTCCGCAAGTAACACATTTTCCAGCAACACATTTTCAGCTCTGATCTCCAGCATCTGCAGACCTCACTTTCGACTAAAATTAAAATAAAAACAAAGAGAACGAATTGGTTTTATCTAGGAAAGAGAAAAAAACGAATGGCTTTAGCAGGAGAGAAACAAAAAGAGAGGGTTTGAGCTTCAGAGATGGACACTGAGAGTGGAAAGTCAGCTGAAAACGATGGAGATGAAGGCTGAAGGTAAGCTTTGTGAGGAGAAGCGTGAGGATGAGCAAACCCATGGTAGTCAAAAGCCTGGTGAGATACTTTTTAAGTATATTCACGCTTTGCCTAAATTTGATGAGTAGGATATGGAAATCTTTTTCATCTCATTTGAAGAAGTGCCTAAACAATTATAGTGGCCAGCGGCCACGTGGGTTTTATGGATCCAAACGAAACTTGTAGGTAGAACTAGTGAAGTATCCGCAACAATATCAGAGGAAGGATCTGGGGAGTATGGAGGTGAAGTAAGTGCATATGAGCTTGTGCCAGAAACCTATAGACAACATTTCAGGAATATTAGGAGTGACCCTGGTCAAACCTATGTTGTGGGGTCAAGGAAAGTAATTTTGATAAATGGATAAGAACTTTAAAAATCGAGCAAATCTATGATGCACTTAGAGAGATAATTATTTAGAAGGAATTCAAAGATTGATTGCCTGAAGTAGTGCAAACTCTTTTGTAAGAGCAGAGAGTTCAAACAGCAAGATTAGCAGCTGAAGAGGCAGATGATTATGAATTTTTCCAGAAAACACATTTTGGCTTCCAGAACCAATTTCAGTTCATGAGGGATAGAGAAATCCTCACGTGGAAATGGATATGTAGATCTCAGTGAAGATCAGAAGGATAACTTACCACAGCGTAAAAAGGAAACACTTGAAGGGGACAAAGGAGCTAAAAAGCTCTGATGTTTTCGTTGCAATCATTAGGTCACAGGAAATCACTCTGTTGGGGGTGGGCTAGGAAAAAACAGACAGATGTAAGAAAACAGGATCAGCCTGGGAATTTTATTGGACCAGTAACAGAAAGAACAGTGGAGGCTAGAAAGCTGCATCGCAGTGTACAAGTTGATCTGAGGTTGGTCAAGGAGGAAGTTCCAGATCTGCTTATAAAATATACCTGCAAAGGGAAAGTGTATTCACATAAGTCAGGGGTAGCAGATAAAGAGAATGCACTATTAAGAGACACAGGATCCTCTCAGTGTGGGATGCTGAAAGATGCCACGGTATGTATTCCTGAAGGACTATTTCCAGAAAAGGTACTGCTAAAGTGAATTCATGTGAGACAAAAAGCACACAGTTATGTAAAGCGGGGATGGAGTGTACAGTATAGTGTTGCGAAATTGTGGTGGGAGTATTGGACAAACTTTCAGCTCCAGGAATACAATTTGTCCTTGTAAAGTATATAGCTGATTCATCGGTAGAAGTGCTGCCTGCTCTGGTTGAAAAGCCAGTGGAATCACAGGCACCTGAAGCAATGCAAGAGCCTTATCATGGAATCTTTCCTGAATGTGGGGTAACAAGGTCCCAATGTCACCAGCTGAAACAGGAGAGATCATAAATGTAAAGACGAGGAAGCTGAAGTGGCATTGGCAGAGACGTTGTTTCATCAGATAGTTGAAACAAAACAAGAGTAAATATGTGATTATGGAAATATGTTTGCATTAGCTAAACTAATTGAGTTACAGCATTAAATTGAACATTTAAAGCAGTTAGGTCCCATGGAATCCAGGGAAATTTAATCAATTGGATGCAAAATTGTCTTGAAGGTAACAGATTATTTTTCAGACTGGAAGCCTGTGGCTAGTGGTGTGCTGAAAGAATCAGTGTTGAGCTTGCTGCTTTTCATCATGTATATACACAACTTGGATGCGAATATCAGAGGCATGATTAGTAAGTTTACCGATAACAGCAAAATGTAGTGCAGTGGACAGTGAGGAAGATTATCTCAGAGTACAAGAGCATCCATGGAAGCGGGTATAATTACTCATTGAATATATATCTGGATAAATACATAAATAAGAATGGTTCAGAGGTATATTGGCAAAATGCTGGAAAATGGGACTAGATCAGATTAGGATGTCTGGTCAGCATGGACAATTTTGACAAAAGTGTCTGTTTCCGTGGTGTCTGACTCTCTGATTCGATAAGATGGATCAGGAAAATTTCTAAAGGCCTTTTGACTGGAAATTCTCTTCCCCAAAAGATTGTGGTACTTCTTTGTTTACACTTATTCAAAGATGTATTAGTTAAGTATTTGCCCATGAAGTGAGTCATGGATAATTGTATACAGACAGGAAAGTGGGGCTGAGACCACAACCTGATCAGCCACAATCTTAGTGCCTGGTGGAGAAGGCTCACAGTGTGTAATGACCCACTACTGTTCCTCAGTCCCATGTTTATGTGTTCCATTCAGCCCCTGAAACCTGCTAGACAAGAGCACTGGGAGACTACGTACTGCTATCACCTCGTGCACAGAAACAGAGGAGACCATTCAGTCCCTCAATACTTTCCCACACGGTTTAGGTGCTTTGAAAAATGTAATTGGAAAACCCAGACTGGGTATCAAAGAGGCCCCTCATTTCTCTTTACAGGGATTCCCCTTTCTGAAAAATGTGCTCCATTTGTTGGTCACGTTATCGAACCAGGTTTACTGTGAATACAGCTCGAACACATCACCCAGAGATGGCTCAGACAATCCTCTGGACACCCTGACTATAACATTCAATAACCAAACTTCCAGGAAAATAACACCCTGTAACATTCCAATAAATAGAACGTAGAAACAGAAACAAGTTGTTCGCTCCCTACCCTTACCCCTCAACATTGCCTTGCCCTTCAGTCAGATCATGGCTGATCTTCTCTCGGTCTCAAGTCCTCTTTCATGCCTAATTATTCATAGCACTCAACTCTCTGACAGGTCAAAATCGATCTAAAGCCTCTTTAAATACTTTCGTAGAACAGAGAACATATGACATTACAGCACAGTACAGGCCCTTCGGTCCTCGCTGTTGTGCTGATCTTTTATCCTTCTCGACTCATCGACATACTTTCGTGCATTTTCTTTCATGTGCCTATCCAAGCATCTCTTAAATGTCCCTCAGGTATCTGATTCGAGTAACATTGCTGGCAGCGCATTCCATGCACACAAAACTCTCTGTGTAAAGAACCGAACGTTGACATCTCCCCGAAACCGTCCTCCAATCACTTTAATCCTCGTTCCCTCGTTAGAGACATTTTTGCTGGGGAGAAAAGGTATCTGGCTATTCACTCTATCTATGGCTCTCATCATCTTGTACACCTGTATCCGATCACCTCTCATCCTGCTTCACTCCAATGAGAAAGGCCCTAACTCCCTCAATCTTTCTTCATAAGACCTGATCTCCAGTCCAGTCAGCATCCTGGTAAGTTCCCTCTGCACCCTCTCTAAAGCTTCCTCATCCTTCCTAGAATGAGGTGACCAGAACTGAACACAATATTCCAAGTGTGGTCTAGCCAAGGCGCTATAGAGCTGCAGTGTTACCTTGCGGCTCTTAAACTCAATCCCCTGCTAATCAAAACTAAAGTACTATATGCCTTCTTAACAACCCTATCACAATTTGGGTAGCAAACGTAAGGGATCTATGGACATGGACCCCAAGATCCATCTGTTCCTCCACACTGCCAACAATCCTGCCTTTGACACTGTATTCTGCATTCACATTCGAGCTTGCAAAGAAAATCACTTCACACTTTTCCAGGTTGAACTCTATTTGCCACTTCTCAGCCCAGTTCTGCATCCTGTGAATGCCCCATTATATCCGACAACAGCCCTCCACACTATGTACCACTCCACAAACCTTCACGTCATCGGCAAACTTATTAACCCACCCTTCCGCTTCTTCATCCAAATCATTTATAAAAATCACAACAAGCAGTGGTTCCACAACCGATCTCTGCAGGACACCACTGGTACCTTTCAGTTATCGAGCTCCCTTAACTCGCTGTGTAAGAAAATTCCTGACAATCACGTTATTCTGTTTGAAGAAACCAGTCTCTACTTCTACACCATGACCTATTGATATGAACAATAGAGGGAACACAGGGGCTCAGGAAAGAGAGACTGGCCCTGTACTCAAGGCAGTATTAGACTGAGGATGGCATCAAGGAGCCTGAGCAAAATCGCAGAAATGAGAATCGATTGTGACCTCTCCACTGCTCGGAGTTATTCACAGCACAAGGGAAGGTATTTACTATCGGTGGGCATCAATCATCTCAGCCGTGGCGTATCTCTGCAGGAGATTCTTAGGGTATCTCCCTCAGCCCAGGCATCTGCTGTTGACCAGCGGGGAATCCCTGCAGTGTGGAAGCAGTCCATTGAGTTCACAACGATCCGAAGTGGGGATATTCACTTAAGACTACACAATGTTCAGAAAAAAAGTCAGCACTCAGATTCTGAAGCCATCTGTGTCCATGTGCAAGACGCAGACAATATTCAATCTTGTGCTGTTAAAGTCTGGGGAACATTCACGTTACAGACAAAACACATTTCCCTAGAAAAAAGAAAAAGGTCATTCAGTACCTCAATCTGGTTTCACAAGAATATGGATAAGTCATTCAACCCATCAAAACTACTCGGCAAGAAAAGGGATAACCCAATCAGTCCCTGCTGCCTATTCCATAGGAGGACAAGGAGACCGCTCACTTCCATGCATCATTTACATGGGATCAGAAAGAGGCCATTTCAAATCTGGAGCCATTTACAAAGCTACAGGAAGTGGTTATTCAGCTTCTTCGGTCACTGACACAGGAAGAGGAAGGTGTCAGAGATGCTCCAATATCACAAACAAATGATGCATTGGCTGCACAGATAGACTGCTCTAACTTGTTCCACATTGCTACATTACTCATAGTGCATATGTGTTATTATAAAATGGTTTTCTGGCAGTGGGAATGAAGACAACATGTTTTCCCATTCACCAACGTGTTGTCTATTCGAAGAAGTCAGACGCATGGTCTCTATGGAGGTCAGAAGCTGGTGGGGAATGGCCAACTGTTTCAGAGTGAAGGTATTGCAGATGCTGACAATGTAACATTCAGTGCAAGGTCACACAGCAACTGTACAGTAAAGTTCATTCAGAGTCTTTACTTATCTGTCAATAGACATGGGGCTCTGCATAGGCATGGAAACTACCCGGAAACAAGCATCCAATCAGAAGGATGGAGTCTTCACCCTATTCAGTTGCTTGGGACAGAAGGAGTGTCCAACCATAACCATCAAGTTTCAACTTCTTATTCCCTCACAGTGCTACATATTACACACAAGTTTCTCCTCATGGTAACACCATGCCAGGGTTTAGTCTGGTGAAATCCCTTTGGACTGTATCGCTCACACGATCATTATTTATAAAGCATTTCCAACCTGTACACAATACCCTAAATAGTCTCTGAACATAACAATACCATTGGGAAAGATTCATTTACTCTGGTACTTTAATTATTTTACAAGAAGAGCCATATATCATTTACTTCTTGATGATTAAACATTCTGTCAGTGATTTATAACCACGCACATCCAGGTCTGCTTCAACAACAGCACTTCCCAACCTCCCACTGTTTAATGAACATAAATGTGAATGATGATATTTGTTGTTCCCATATGAAACATTTTATTTCTTCTGATCCTTCTGAGACCCCAAATCCTTCACTCCAGATAAAAACACAACTCTCTTCATTCTCTCGATTATCCAACATTCGATGTATTCCACCCCTACATACCCATGGACTGTAACATTCTGTAGGCACCTGTATTCAACCATGACAACGTCTGCTGAAAATGCAAATAGTCCATTCCCATTGATTCTCAATTGTCGATGTCACAACGCACAACCTCCACAAAGTCCAGCAGGTTTATCAAAGATCATTTCCTTTTCCTGAATCTAGATTGACTCGACCAAATTATGTCATTATTTTCCAAGTGTCGAGTTGTCACATTCCTCACAAAAGGTTCCATTGTTTTTCTCACAGTTGATACCAAGCTAACTACAATTTAGTTTTCTGATTGACCTCTCCGTCTTGTTTTAAATACTTAGGTTTACAATAGCTGCTTTCCAGTCTGCAGGATCCTTTTCAGAATCAAACCAGCTTTGAAAAATAATCAGTAATTATTTCATTAGCTCTACTGTCACCTCCTCATTACTCTGGGATGTAGCTTCAATTCAATGAGATTTTCAAAGACACACCTTTTATTAATTCTAATTTCCTGCTGTTCTTCATTTAACCAGTCACTCTTTCCCTACTGTTTCTGGAAGTTTGTTTCTGTACCTTCTTCAGGGAGATGGACTCAATGTATTGCACTCAGCAGACAGGTGACTTCTGTCAGCCAGTGAATACATCGGAGGACTGCACTACGGTGATGATGGATACGTTACTCACTCCTGCCTGGAAAGTTCCAGAATTAATCCAGTTTATTTCATGGTGAGCATCAGCACAGTTCTGTCCCTGGCTTCAGGCTTAGTGGTAAACTGAAGGAGGAGACACAGCTCAGTGACCACCTCAATTTTGAAACAAACTGGTTTAAAACCTTACACCTGGTCCAGCTGAGACAAATCTCCGGGAAATCTCAGGGAAGATAGTGCACTGTCCTGCTCCACCCTATTTATAGAGCTATCCTTCTGTGGAGTCTTATCTCCATTTGATTACCATGGACCCAGACACTGTAAATGCAGTGAAAAGAGTGAGGTTACCAGATCCAGCAACTGACAATACAAACCTGAGATAAGCATCCACATAAACTCCTCTGATTTTCCAATGATAGGAACAAGTCAATTTCCCACACGCATGGTGCACGCGTTCAGCGTTGAAATGTATTTCCATTCCTGAGTTTCTCTTCCTGGCTGAGAATTCCGTTGAAACCCCGTATAGCCCCACAGTAACAGTTTCTCTGTCCAAAGAAGCAGTTGACAGTGTAACAATACCTTTCTCTGTATCTCAGTATTGCCAATGGATTTGATCAGAACACTCAGAGAAGAGAGATAGAGGGAACCCAACTCACTTTAACAGGAACATATCTAAATGGACGTGATATTTAGGAATTTGGGAAATGGGGAAATGTGAGTATAACTTGCCATTTTGTTTTCCTTTCAGTTCATCATCAGCAATCCCTTGCTCACTTTTGATTTCTTTTCCTCTCTTTTTTTGTCCATTTCTCTGTCCATTCTATTTAAACCTGGCTCCCACCCCTCTCTCCAACCCAACCATCCGCGATTCCAGGATAAATAATATTATTTCACAGTTTGCTTTCAGTTGTGAAGCATGGTAACTGGACTCAAACCGTTACCTGCGCTTCTCCTGACAGAGGCTGCTATACCTGCTTAGATTCTCCAACACTTTCAGACGCCGGAGAGTTTTAATTTCGATCTCTAGCACCCACCATTCCTTGGTTTATTTCACCTTTAAAGTTGTTGTTTTCCAGGATGCCAGCATCACGGGCAAAGGCAGTATTTGTTGTCCATCACTAATAATCCTTGACCACGCGGCCATTTATCAAGACAAAATGAAGCCAAGAATTTTGTTGTGGGTCTGGAGTCACACTGAGATCAGATTGGGCAATAATGTTAAGATTCTTTACCAAAGACTATCAGTGAAATAATAAAAATAAATCCTGACGGTTTCTGGTTTCCATGAGTGAAGTTAGGTTTCATTCCAATTTTTGTCATTCGAATTTAAGCTCTGACATCGGCTGTGGTAGGAGTTTAAACACTTTATGGGAAGCACAGCCCTTTCCTCTGAATTAACCGTCCAGTTACATTATCACTCTGATACAGAGTCCTTGTTGCCTAGTCCGTATTCCCTAGTCCCTGCCAGAGAGAGATGGTGGGGAAATCAGTTTAGCTCCCAACAATCAAAAGGATTTTAGGGAAAAGAAAAGAAAGGGAGTTTGAGAGACACTTTCATGCAAGGTCATAGATTGCAGGATGCTGAAATGAAGACATTTCGACAGCATTCTGCAACATGAGCCAGTATTCCCAGGAATGATAGCTGAAGGGGATATTGGTGTCAATAAAGATGATGGAGAGTTTTGGATGATCATTTGTTCTGCAACATTGTAATTGGATGTGGGGTCAGCAGAGTATTCGATTCATTGGGCTGCATCTAACAATAATTTGTTTCAGTGACAATTTTATTAATTGTGACAGAGGGATTGTCTGTATGAGGCTGACCTAGTACCTTGGTGCTATCTTATCGAACTCACCTCATTAACTACCCACTCAATCTCATAGTATTCCTTTCATTCAATGCCAGCCGTTTCTTCAACCCATCATGGCTGGAGGGAGTCACCATTGCACTGATGCCCCTGGATATTCCGTGATCACTGGCATTGGTCGCATCTTTCAAAGGTCAATGGGCACACTGTTGAACTTTCTCAGTTTGGAGGACCCTGCACAGTTGACCCCGCGCATGGCAGATAAGGGGAATTAACACGACGATTTTTCATCTCTCTCTCTCTCTCTCTCTCTCTCTCTCTCTCTCTCCAGATGCACTTATTTTATATCTAATCACAATTATTAATTCTGGCTATTTCACGTTGTCTCACGCTATAGTATTCAGCTTCTAAACACTTGTCCCGTTCTGAAATACAATTTCTAGTACAGGACTTTTTATCCTCAACTGTTATCTGGAACGTTATTTGAAATATACCACTTTCTTTGTTATGAAGTTTCTTTTCCACTTTATCTGTGACTGTCTGATTCTTTACACAGTCACACAGTCTACCACTCAGTTGGCTGGACGGCTGGTTTGTGATGCAGAGGGAGGCCAGCATCGCAGGTTCAATTCCCCCAAACTGACAGAGGTTGCCATGAAGAGGACGTTCTCTCAACAATGGGCAATCTAGCATAGTCAATCCACTCCGAGCTGCACACACCTTTGAATTCTGGGAGTAAACTGGAGCATTGGAAGGAAACCCATACAAATACGTGGAGAATGTTCAAACTCACCTGAGTTTGGAATTGAACCCAGCTCTTTGGTGATCTAAGCCAGCAGTGCTAACCACATATCCATCATACTCCTCAGTTAGTTCTATTAATTACTTGTAGCTGACTAACGAAATCTAATTGACTTGTTCTGATAATTGAACCTGACCAGTCTTAAACCTTTATCTTCAGCCATATCACCACCCTGGTTACATTTAAAATTTTCTTGTGAGCGGTGGAGGAGTGGGACTAGAAATTGAAACAGTGACATCCTCCAACCTCAGTCAGAACTGGAGTGAAGAGAAATTCACAAAGTGGGAATTCATTCTAGTGGGAATTCTCTTTCCCAGAAGTTTGGGAGGGCTGAATCTTTATATTATATCGAGGCTGACTTTATCTGATTTTCCATAGGTAGGTGAATCAGGGATAATGGTGCAATGAGACGAAAGTGCAGCTGGGAACACAATGGGATGAGCCATGACCTTATTGACTGGTCGAATAATGTCAAAGGGCCGAATGTCCCAGTTGTGTCCGTCAGCCCTGTGTTCTGATGTTCCATTCAGCCCTTTGCCCCTGCAGTACAGGAGCAGACCGAGGCCACTCCGATGGTTTGGTGCAGTTTGGGAAATGTACTTGGAAATTCCAGGCTGGGTCAGGAAGTGACACCCCCTCCCCCCAAATCCCTGTTTCCAGGCTTCCCCTCTCCGGAACTTCTGCTCCAGATGTGGTTCATGTTACAGATCCAGATTCGCAGTTAATAAAGCCCCCATGCATCACACAGGGTCAACTCAGACAAATCATCTGCTGTCCCTGAATGCAACATTTTACATCATGAAAATAACCAGTTATTTTCCAAAAGCATAAATAAGAACGTAAGAAACAGGAACAGTAGGCTATTTGGCCCCTCAAACCTGCTCTGACATTCAATAAGAACATGGCTGATCTACTCCACGGCTCAACCCCACTTTCCTGCTAACCCTTTGCATCCCTCAACACGCTGAAATATCACAAACCAATCAACCCCGCATGTAAATACATTCAGTGACCCAGCTTCCACAAAACTCTGGGTTAGGAAATTCCAGCAATTCACTAACTTCTGAAAGAAGACATTTCTTTACAGCTCAGTTTGAAGTCGATATTGCTTTTTCTGTATCTACATCCCTGAGTTCGAGACTCTGCCCTGGTGTGGAACCACATTCTCAACACTTACCTTGTCAAGCCCCCTCTGTATCTTGTCCGTTTCATTAATGTCACCCTCATTCATTTAAACCACAATGAAGAATCGCGTCGGCATTTTTGAGTTATTCAAGAATTCTACCCTTTCATCCCAGGAACCAGTCTAATGAACCAACATTGCTGCATCAGCATGCTGACGTTACGTTTCATATACAGGAACAGTCCAATCCGTTGCACTGCTCCTTTTTTGGGAGTCCTCTCCATGAAATAACAGCCTGCCTTTTGGTTGTCAGTGTCATCCACAAACTCGGATGTATATTGCACTCAGCTCCCGTCGTCAAGCTATCAGTATAAATTGTAAGCAGCTCTTGCCATCGGACTGATATTTGTGGTACTCCAGTAGATACATTTTTTTTCATAATGATCAATGAAGCCTGAATCTCCAATTTCTATGTGTTTACCAATTGTCATTCGATGCTAATGCTTATCCACCATATTATAAGTTTCTCTCTTGTGTAAGAATCTTTATTTTGTGATATCTTGTGGAAAATCTATGGGAGGCCTCATGTTTAAAGGGAGTTTAAAGGGAGTTTAAGGGTTACTGCGGATGAAATCTGCCCTAAATGCTGTTGGATGCGAATCTTATCAGATGGAGTGGATCAGTTGGAGAAACATACAGAAGCGATGAGGAATTTGCAACAGCAACAGGATGTGATGGATGGCAATTATAGGAATGGGGGAAAGTCTCAGATACAGTCACATAGATGGACTAACTGCAGGAAGGGTAAGAGAGGTAGGCACCTAGGGTAGGATTCTTTTGTGGATATACCCATTTCAAACAGGCATGCTGTTTTGGAAAATGTAGAGTGTGATGGATTATCAGGGGAACGAAGCACGAACAGTTAATTTTCTGGTATTGAGGCTGCCATGCAACGAGGGGTACGTCGGCTTCCAAGAGATCAATTGTGTTAGGGGATTCTGTAGTCAGAGGTACACACAGACGTTTCTGTGGCCAGCAGAGGAAAAGCAAAATGGTGTGTTGTTTCCCTGTTGCCAGGATCAAGGATGTCTCAGAGAGGGTGTAGAATGTTCTCACGGGGGAGCGGGGCCAGCAAGAGGTCATTGTCCACATTGGAACCAACGATATAGGAAGGGAAAAGGTTGAGATTCTGAAGGGAGATTAGAGAGAGTTAGGTAGAATTTGAAAAAGGCAGTCCTCAAGGGTAGTAATGTCTGGATTACTCCCAGTGCTACGAGCGAGTGGGGACAGGAATAGGAGGATAGAGCAGATGAATGCATGGCACAGGAGCTGGTGTATGGGAGAAGGATTCATATTTTTAGATCATTGGAATCTCTTTTGGTGGAGAAGTGACCTGTACAAGGAGGACGGATTGCACCTAAATTGGAAGGGGACTAATATACTAGCAGGGAAATTTGCTAGAACTGCTTGGGAGGATCTAAAGTAGTAAGGTGGGGATGGGGTGGGGAGGGGGGTTTGGGACCCACGGAGATAGTGAGTAAAGAGAGCAGTCTGAGACTGGTACCGTTGAGAACAGAAGGGATTCAGACAGTCAGGGCAGTCAGGGGCAAGGTAGGACTAACAAAGTAAACTGCATTTATTTCAATGCAAGGCGCCTAACAGGAAAGGCAGATGAACTCAGGGCATGGTTAGGAACATGGGACTGGGATATCATAGCAATTACAGAAACATGGCTCGGGGATGGGCAGGACTGGCAGCTTGATACAAATGCTACAGGAACGATGGAAAGGTTGGCAAGAGAGGAGGGGAAGTGGCATTTTTAATAAGCGTATACCATTACAGCTGTCCTGTGGGAGGATATTCCTGGAAATACATCCAGGGAAGTTATTTGGGTGGAATTGAAAAAAAGAAAGGGATGATCACCGTATTAGGATTGTATTATAGACCCCCTAATAGTCAGAGGGAAATTGAGAAACAAACTTGTAAGGAGATCTCAGCTATCTGTAAGAATAATAGGGTAGTTATGATAGGGAACTTTAACTTTCCAAACATCGACTGGGACTGCCATAGTGTTAAAGGTTTATATGGAGAGGAATTTCTTAAGTGTGTACAAGACAATTTTCTGATTCAGTATGTGGGTGTAACTATGAGAGAAGGTGCAAACCTTGCCCTACTCTTGGGAAATAAAGCAGGGCAGGTGACTGAGGTATCAGTGGGGGAGCACTCTGGGGCCAGCGACCAAAATTCCATTCGTTTTGAAATAGTGATGGAAAAGGATAGACCAGATCTAAACGCTGAAGTTCTAAATTGGAGAAAGGCCAATTTTGACGGTACTAGGCAAGAACTTTCGCAAGCTGATTGGAGGCAAATATTCGCAGGTAAAGGAACGGCTGGAAAATGGGAAGCTTTCAGAAATGAGATAACAAGAATCCAGAGAAAGTATATTGCTGTCAGAGTGAAAGGGAAGGCTGATAGGTATAGAGAATGCTGGATGACTAAAGAAATTGCGGGTTTGGTTAAGAAAAATAAGGAAGCATATGTCAGGTATAGACAGGATCGATCGAGTGAACCTCCGAAGAGTACAAAGGAAGTTGGAGTATACTTAAGAGTGAAATCAGGAGGGCAAAAAGGGGACATGAGATAGCTTTGGCAAATAGAATTAACCAGAATTCAAAGGGTTTTTACAAATATATTAAGGACCTAACGGTAAGTAGGGAGAGAATCGGACCCCTCAAAGATCAGCAAGGCAGCCTTTGTGTGGAGCCACAGAAAATGGGGAGATACTAAATGAATATTTTCATCAGCATTTACTGTGGAAAAGGATATGGAAGATATAGACGGTAGGGAAATAGATGGTGACATTTTGCAAAATGTCCAGATTACAGAGGAGGAAGTGCTGGATGTCTTGAATCGGTTAAAGGTGGAAACATCCCCAGGACCTGATCAGGTGTATCCGAGAACTCTTTGGGAAGCAAGACAAGTGATTGATGGGCCTCTTGCTGAGATATTTGTATCATCGAAAGTCACAGGTGAGGTTCCAGAAGACTGGAGGTTGGCAAATGACGTGCCACTGTTTAAGAAAGTCGGTAAAAACAAACCAGGGAACTATAGATCTGTGAGCCTGACCTCAGTGGTGGGCAAGTTGTTGGAGGGAATCCTGAGGGAAAGGATGTATATGTATTTGAAAAGGCAAGGACTGATTGCATCTTGCAAAATATCTAGATTACAGAGGATGAAGTACTGGATGTCTTTAAACGGTTGGAGGTGGATAAATCCCCAGGACCTGATCAGGTGTACACGAGAACTCTGTGGAAAGCTAGAGAAATGATTGATGGGCCTCTTGCTGAGATATTTGTAAAATTGATAGTCACAGGTGAGGCGCCAGAAGACTGGAGGTTGGCAACCGTGGTTCCACTGTTTAAGAAGGGCAGTAATGAAAAGCCAGTGAACAATAGACCGGTGAAACTGAACTCGGCGGTGGGCAATTTGTTGGAAGGAAACCTGAGGGACAAGATGTACATGTATTTGGAAAGGCAAGGACTGATTAGGGATAGTCAACATGGCTTTGTGCCTGGGAAATCATGTCTCACAAACTTTATTGAGTTTTTGAAGAAGTAACAAAGAAGAATGATGAGGGCAGAGCAGTAGATGTGATCCATATGGACTTCAGTAAGGTGATCGGCATGGTTCAAACAAGGGTTGCAGATGCTGGAAACCAGATTCTAGATTAGAATGGTGCTGGAAAAGCACAGCAGTTCAGGCAGTATCCGAGGTGCAGGAAAATCGACGTTTTGGGCAAAAGCCCTTCATCAAGAGTAGAGGCAGAGTGCCTGCAGGGTCGAGAGATAAATGAGAGGAGGGTTGAGGTGGGCAGAAATTTAGCATAGAGTACAATAGGGGTGGGGATGGAGGTGAAAGGTTATGGAGGAGGGTGGAGTGGACAGGTGGAAAGAACGATAGGCGGGTAGGACAAGTCATGAGGACAGCGCTGAGCTGGAAGTTTGGAGCTGGGGTGAGGGGGGAAGGGGAAATGAGGAAACTGGCGAAGTCCACATTGATGCCCTGCGGTTGAAGTGTTCCGAGGCAGAAGATTAGGCGTTCTTCCTCCAGGCATCGGGCGGTGAGAGAGTGGCAGTGAAGGAGGCCCAGGACCTCCATGTCCTTGGCTGAGTGGGAGGGAGAGTTGAAATTTTGGGCGACAGGGCAGTGTGGTTGATTGGTGCGGGTGTCCCAGATGTGATCCCTAAAGCGCTCTGCGAGGAGTTGTCCAGTCTCCCCAACGTAGAGGAGACCGCATTGGGAGCAACGGATACAATAAATGATATTGGTGGATGTTCAGGTAAAATTTTGATCGATGTGGAAGACTCCTTTGGGACCTTGGCTGGAGGTAAGGAAGGAGGTGTGGGCGCAGGTTTTGCAATTCCTGCAGTGGCAGGGGATGGTGGCAGGATGGGAGTGTGGGTTGTAGGGGGACGTGGACCTGATCAGGTAGTCACGGAGGTAATGCGGAAGACGGAAATGGGTGGGGAGGGAAACATATCCCTGGTGGTGGGGTCCGTTTGGAGGTGGCGGAAATGTCGGCAGATGATTTGGTTTATGCGAAGGTTGGTAGGGTGGAAGGTGAGCACCGGGGCGTTCTGTCCTTGTTACGGTTGGAGGAGTAGGGTTTGAGGGCGGAGGGGCGGGATGTGGATGAGATGCGTTGGAAGGCATCTTTAACCATGTGGGAAAGGGAATTGCTGTCTCTAAAGAAGGAGGCCATCTGGTGTGTTCTATGGTGGAACTGGTCCTCATGGGAGCAGATACGGTGGAGGCGGATGAATTGGGAATATGGGATTGAAGTTTTGCAGAATGTAGGGTGGGAAGAGGTGTGATCCACGTAGCTGCGGGAGTTGGTGGGCTTGTAAAAAATGTTAGTGTCAAGTCGGTCGTCATTAATGGAGATAGAGAGTCCAGAAAGGGGAGGGAGGTGTCAGAGATGCTCCAGGCAAATTTAATGGCAGGATGGAATGTGTTGGTGAAGTTGATGAATTTCTCAACATCCTCGCGGGAGCACGAGGTGGCACCAATGCAGTCATCAATATAGCGGGGGAAGAGGTGGGGAGTGATGCCGGTGTAACTACGAAAGATGGACTTTTCTACGTAGCCAACAGAGACAGGCATAGCTGTGGCCCATATCTGTGCCCATGGCTACCCCTTTGGTCTGGAGGAAGTGGGAGGATTCGAAGGAGAAATTGTTGAGGGTGAGGACCAGTTCAGCCAAACGAATGAGAGTGTCGGTGGAAGGGTGTTGTTGGGGACTTCGGGGAGAGGAAGAAACGGAGGGCTTGGAGGCCATGGTCATGGCGGATGGAGGTGTAGAGGGATTGGATACCCATGGTGAAGATGAGGCGTTGGGGGCAGGGGAAAGGGAAGTCTTGGAGGAGGTGAAGGGCGTGGGTGGTGTCCCGAATGTATGTGGGGAGTTCCTGGACTAGTGGAGATAGGACAGTGCCGATGTAGGTAGAGATGTGTTCAGTGGGGCAGGAGCATGCTGAGATATATGGTCGGCCAGGGAGGTCAGGCTTATGGATCATGGGAGGGAGGTAGAATTGGGCAGTGCGGGATTCCCCGACTATGAGATTCGAAGCTATGGTTGGGAGATCTCCTGAAGTGATGAGGTTCTGTATGGTCTGGGAGATGACGGTTTTGTGATGGGGTGGGGTCATGGTCGAGGGGGTGGTAGGAAGAGGTGTCTTCTTTATGGTGTCTGGCTTCAGCGCTATAGAGGTCAGTGCGCCAGACTACCACTGCATCCCCTTTGTCTGCTGTCTTAATGGTGGGGTCGGGATTGGAACATTGGGAGTGGAGGGCTGCACCCTGTGAGGATGAGAGGTTGGAATGGGGGAGGGGGGTAGACAGGCTGAGGTGGTTAACGTCCCAGCGGCAAATAGAAATGAAATGGTCGAGGACGGGTAATAGGCTGGCACGGGGTGTCCAGGTGGATGGAGAGTGTTGGAGGTGGGTGAAGGGGTCCTCGGAAGGTGGGCGGGAGTCCTGATTGTAAAAATGAGCACGGAGTTGGTGGAAGAAGTGTTTGCCGTTTCAGAATGTATTAAATTCATTGATGCGTGGGCAGAAGGTGATACAGGTGAATCCTTTGCCACGGACTGATCTTTCGTCCTCCATGAGGGACAGGTCTGAAGGGATAATGAAAGCTCGGCAGGGCTGGGAGCTGGGAACCGGTGTGGGTGTGGAGATGGGAGTGGGGGCGGAGCTTGTAACTGGAGTGGATGTGGTGATGGGGGCATGGAGGTGAAGTCATTGTGTTCCTCTCAGGGTTCGGGGGGCGTGGATGGTGACAAGATTCCCCATGGCAGACTGATTATCAAGGTTAGATCTCATGGAATGCAGGGAGAACTCGCCATTAGGATACAGAACTGGTTCAAAGGTAGAAGACAGAGGGTGGTGGTGGAGGGTTGTTTTTCAGACTGGAGGCCTGCGACCAGTGGAGTGCCACAAGGATCGGTGCTGGGCCCTTTACTTTTCGTCATTTTCATAAATGATTTGGATGTGAGCATAAGAGGTACAGTTAGTAAGTTTACAGATGACACCAAAATAGCAGGTGTAGTGGACAGCGAAGAGGGTTTCCTCAGATTATAACAGGATCTGGACCAGATGGACCAATGGACTGAGAAGTGGCAGGTAGAGTTTAATTCAGATAAATGCGAGGTGCTGCATTTTGGGAAAGCAAATCTTAGCAGGACTTATATACTTAATGGTAAGGTCCTAGGGAGTGTTGCTGAACAAAGAGACCTTGGAGTGCAGGTTCATAGCTCCTTGAAAGTGGAGTCGCAGGTAGATAAGATAGTGAAGAGGTCATTTGATATGATTTTCTTTATTGGTCAGAGTATTGAGTACAGGAGTTGGGAGGTCATGTTGCGGCTGTACAGGACATTGATTAGGCCACTATTGGATTATTGCGTGGAAATCTGGTCTCCTTTCTATTGGGAAGATATTGTGAAACTTGAAAGGGTTCAGAAAAGATTTGGAAGGATTTTGCCAGAGTTAGAGAATTTGAACTATGGGGAGAGGCTGAACAGGCTGGGGCTGGAGGGTCTCCAGTTTCATTGGAACACTCCTTTAATCCAGAGAGTTATGGAATATTTTACACAGTGCCATCAGCCTCTTTGTGACCACTTCTCTTAAAATCAGCTATGAATTGCTGATGACCTGTTTACCCTTGGTCTTATCGGTTTGAGAAATGTCTTGTTCCTTTTGTTAGAGACAGTTCTAGATCTTCCCTCCTATTACCATTTTGTTTATACCATTGAACTATTTACAGCACCTTCACCTGTGAGGAACGATGTAAAATGCTGGTGTAAATTACCTTTCTGCTCCCTGTATCCAGTTGGATATACTTTCCTGACTTCCTTTCTACCAAAGATCACACACACCTCTTGAATTCTTCTTACATACATGAAAAGCCCGTGCCACTTGTTTTTATATTTCTTGCCAATTTGCTTGCATCACATCTTTTCTTCCTCTTTCTTTGATTTCTATATGCATACAGTCATATCACACACAAACACAGTCTTTGGTCCAACTTGTCCATGCCGGCCAAACTAAACTATTCCCATCTGCTTGCTTTGGCACATATACATCTAAACGGTTCACAATCATATGTTTGTCCTAATGTCTTTCAAATGTTGGATCGATACTTGCATCTGCCAGTCTTCCTCTGGCAGCGCATTCCATAAACACGTCACCCTCTGTGTAAAATAAAATCCCTCTTCCTCCCTTTTAAATCGTCCCTATTCCACCATAAACCTATGGTTCTATGATTTAATTTTCCTATCCTGTGGAAAAGACCTTAGCTTTTCACCCTATCCATGCCTTCCGTGAATTTGTAAATTTCTATAATGTCACCCCTCATCCTCCTACACTCCATCTGATACTAACTTCAAGAACAAGCATTTAAAGATCAGCACTGTACATTTGAAACAATGTTTCAAACATTGAACCGGTAACCAGCACCCGGTAACATTACAACTGGTAACCAGCACCCAGCCCAAACTTCATACTGTTTTTTGTTTTCTTCTTTATGTTACAATACTGAGGCAGCATGAAAATATTAAAAGTGCCGATAAGCCGTCAAGCACATGAATTCCTTTGTCTGACAGCAGTGATGATCTCTACAGTGAAAATTTATCTCTGGCCAGATCTATATAATACCACATGTTCAACATTGTCCCTCATAGCCTCCCTATGATCTTTTGTGATTGTGTCTTCTTTAGCTTGCACTCAATAGAGAGAACCCCTTTCCCCCATTCACATCTTAATTTAAACTCATTTTTTATCATCTTCTCGTTCACCACTGCTTAAAGCCTGTTTATCGGTTGTCACACTCTTCTTTCCCTGTCACCTAACGCCCCCACCTCTGGCAAGGAACTTAAATGCCCAGTTTCCAATAATTTCAGTTCTGAGGAATTGTCAGACTGGACTTGAAACGCTAATTCTGTTTCTCTGCCTCTGTAGACGCTGCCAGACCTGCTGAGTATCTCCAGAAATCAATAGGCACAGCACAAATTTTCAATTAAACAAATAACTATGAATACTGGAAATAAAATTGCACAAATTGCTGTAGGAAGTGGGAGCTTTGTCGAAGACTCACTGGACCCGAAAAATGAACTCAGCTTTCACTCCACAAGATGCAGCCAGACCTGCTTAGTTTCTTCAGCAATTTCTGTTTTTGAACATTTTCCTAAGACGTGTGTCGAATCTGCTCAAACGCCCTGTCCAGCACAGAGTGCTGTACATTGGGAAGGGAACAAAAACGCAAAGTGCACAAGTTCATTGGCTCTGAAACGACATAAGGCTGGCATCGCTGACACGACAGAGGTCTTAATCATGGTCAGGGAGAAAAAAAGAGGAAAAAACATTCACTTCAAACACAGCAGATTGTATTACGGGAAAAGAAACGATTCAGATTAATATGTTAAAGTATCGGAGGAATGTAAGAAATTGGAGGCGTGACGTCAGGGTGAGACCCTCATCAGAATGAGATTATGAAACTGGATGTGTTCGCACATCAGAAACCAGATTAGGTCACTGAGTACAGGGTTGATGGGTGAACGGGTCTCGGTGTGAACTGGGGGAAAGTCAGTAGAATTGATTTGCAGATATTGCAGCTAACACTGGGTTGTCTTGTGATGCTGTAGATCACAGCAGCAGCCACAGCAGAATTGCGTTCAATCACAATCCAAGCTTTTCCCCAGGATAATCCATGAATCTACCATTATCATCAAGCCGAGTGATGGTTCAGTGACGAGTTTGGGTGAACATGTCAGAGTCAGAACCATGTGTATCTAAACCTGATGACAACCCATTAAAGCTACCACACTTGACTGGTTACATTATAAACAGCGGAACCTCCATCTGGTGGAGAGGGGGAAATAATCCCGAGACAAACAGATAAGATCGAAACTCTCCAGTCAGTCCACATCCCGTCATCAATGTTGATGGACTAATATACAACTTACTGGAGGAGAGGACTCTAAACATATCCCCAGCCCTGTACTTCAGTGTAAAAGACAAGGGTGTAGTATCTGCACCATCCTCAGCCAAAAGTGTTGAGTCGATAATCCACCTCACCCTCCTCATGATGCCCACAGAATCACAGATGCAAGTCTTCAACCAATTCGATTCGCTGCACGTGACATGATGAAACAGCTGAACAGAGTCGATATGACAAAGGCAATGGGCCCGGACACCATTCCTGCAATAGGAATCAAGACTGTGCTGCACAACAAGCTGTGTGAGTGTGGAAGCAGTTTCATTCCAGCTCCAACTCTGAAGTCTGCCTGGCCATTTGGAAAGTTCCTCAACTATATCCAGCCCCATAACAAGGAAATGACTACAGTCTGACCATTTACCACGCCCTCAGTCCCGTCTCGATAGTCGCATTGGTGGGAGTTCTTTTTGACAGATCTGTCAAGCAGCACAGGAATAATGTGCTCAGTGTGGTTTCCGATAGGTCCCCATGTGGAGATAGTGCTGTTGTGCAAACTGGATTATTGATCCAGGCCAGAATAAATCTCCGGAAGCTGGTGGAAGTTAAAAACAATTACCAAAATATCCAGACATAAAATCTGGTACCAGTAATATTGTCCTTGAATCTAATGTCCATTGTAAACATCTGTTCCTTCCCCAATGTACTTTCAGGAAGTGAATCTCCCGTGCTTCCTGGTCTGGCCTACAAGTGTCTCCTGACAAACAGACATGTGATAAACTCTGCAATTGTCTCCAGAACGGCCAAGCAAGACACTCAATAGTATCAAATTGCTCGGAGTTCTTAAAGGATAAAACCAGACGGAACACCGGCAACGAGCTTTGGAAAAGGGAACGGGAAACACAGTCCTTTCAACCAGACAGATGCTGCCTTCCTAATGTTTAAGATCTTGTGACAACAATGACAGAGCTTTCCCGCACACTGAACAGAAACATCAGGAAGGGAGCAGGGCATTAAACACTTTTAGCTTTCCCTGTTCCAGCTCATGGAGACAAGTTCACTTTTATCACCCTAGTTAATGCATTCTTATGAAACTCATCAATTTCTGTCTTATGCTGCTCAATGATTGACCATCCAACCCATACAATCACAGAAGCACTGGCTCTGTACTGTCATAAATACAGCACGATCTACATTCGTCCCACCTTCCGATACGAGGCCCATAACCATGTATGTTATGGCACTTCAAGGGCACGACCATGTAATAATTAACGGTTGTGAGGTTACCTGTGCCGACAGCCCAGCCCTCTCAGGAAGTACATTCCTGACCCCAATAGCCTTTGGATGAAAACCAATCCTCAAGTCCTCACAAAACATCAAACCTTTCACTTTAAAATGGTACTCCCTTGTTCTTCACCCTTTGACTGAAAGGGACAGCTGCTGTCTATCCATTCTGTCCATGCCTCTGGTAATTTTATCCTTCTGAAGCACGTCCCTGTCAGCCTTCTCTGCTTCAAAGTAAACAACCCGAGCTGATCAACTCCATCCAAGGGAACATTCTGGTGAATCTCCACTGCACCCTCTCCAGTGCAATCACATACTTCCTGTAATGTGACTCCCAGAAATGTACATAGTATTCCATTTGGCCGAACCAAAGTTCGACATAGTTCTTATAATCTGTGCCTCCATGAATAAAGGCTATGTTTATGGTCGTTATGCTTTGTCAACTTGTGCATTAAACTGTTTAATCACATTCAGGGATATGGGGAGATGCATCCTCTGAGCTTCCTAGTGTGCTGCTATTCATTGAGCCCTCCCCTGTCTGGTTCCTTCTTCCAAAGTGCATCACCACGTATTTATCAGGGTTGCATTCCATCGGCCATTGATCCACCAATTTGATCATTCCATCTGCATCTTTCTGTAATATAAGGCCCTCCTTCTCACTGCCAACCAACAAGCCAAAATTTGTGTCAAAGGCAAACTGATTTATCACACTCACCCCAACACCCTCCATATTCACAGCTGCATCAGTTATGAATACTACAAATAATAAGGTTAAAAATCACACAACACCAGGTTATAATCCAACAGTTTTATTCGGACGCACTAGCTTTCGCAGCGCTGCTTCCTCATCACGTGATTATGCTCTTTGAAAGGTCGTATCTCCAAATAAACTGTTGGACTATCATCTAGTGTTCTGTAATTTTTAAACTTTGCCCAAGCCAGTCCAACACTGGCACCTCCGAATCACAAATAATATGGGACACAGGACTGATCCCTGTGGTACACGATTGGATGCTGGTCTCCAGTCAAACAAACAGACTTCAACCAGTCGACCTTCTGTCTCCTACCACTAAGGTGATTTGGATGCAACTTGGCAAGTCACGAATGAGTCCTACCTGTTCCCTGGTTATTCTGTTCCACTTGACGTACCAGTAGAATATCTGGGGATTCTCCCTAATTGTCCTGCCAGCAGGTTTCCATGTCGCTGTGTTAGTCAGTCCCCTTCAAATGAATAATTGCCTTCTTATTGCAGTCTGAAATGGTCTGTCCTTTACCTGCCATTATTTTCCTTAAATGTAGAGTAGGGCAGCCAGAGAAAAATCCTGTTTATTTCCACCTTGTCATATGTTTAGTGACTTTTCTAAATTTCACTATGATCATCTCTCATTCTTTGAAACACTAAAGAACACAGACCGAGTTTCCACATCAGGCAATCTCGCCATCTGAGGGATTAATCTGGAGAATGCCCATTGCACATCTTCCGTGGTCAGTATATTCTTTCTCAGAGTGGGTCACCAACACTGGAATCAATACTCTATGTACAGTTTCATTAGCAAGCTGTGAAACTGCTACAACATGAACTTCCGACTATGTTCTGATTCTCTTAAATGAAGGAGAACCTGACTTTAACTTTCCACTTCTATATATTCCTCCAATAACTATTCACATTACTTTATTTATGAATTCACTGCATGAGTTCTTATAAAAAGCCTTCTAAAAATCGAAATATGCCATTTCTATGTTGCAATAAACAAGTTCAAATCATTCTGAAGTTTGTCAGGGATGAAGTCTCTGTCAGACTCTGTCAGTGTACACTGATTCTCTCCAATGTTGATGTTAATTTCCAAATATCCAATGCCACATCCTACATAATAGATTCCATCGGTTTCCCGACAGATGTCAAGTTAATTGGTTTGCAGTTCTCCACCCTTTGTATCTCTTCTTCCCTTTGTAGATGCTTGAATCCCTTCAATACATCTACAATGCTTGGAACACATTTATTAACTTTCAGCCTCTGCAGAATGTACAGGAAAATAAAACAGTCAGCGACAGCACAATTAATGATTCTGGATCAATGGTGCTGGAAGAGCACATCAGTTCAGGCAGCATCCGAGGTGCAGCAGCAAAATAGACGCAAAAACCCTTCATCAGGAATAAGGGCAGAGAGCCTGAAGCGTGGAGAGATAAGCTAGGGGAGGGTGGGGGTGTGGAGAGAGTAGCATAGAGTACAATGGGTGAGTGGGGGAGGAGATGAAGTTGATAGGTCAGGGAGGAGAGGGTGGAGTGGATAGGTGGAAAAGGAGCTAGGCAGGTCGGACAAGTCCAGTCAAGTCAAGGGGACAGTGCGGAGCTGAAAATTTGAAACTAGGATGAGGTGGGGGAAGGGGAAATGAGGAAGCTGTTGAAGTCCACATTGATGTCCTGGGGTTGAAGTGTTCCGAGGCGGAAGATGAGGGGTTCTTCCTCCAGGTGTCTGGTGCTGAGGGAGCGGCGGTGAAAGAGACCCAGGACCTCCATGTCCTCGGCAGAGTGGGAGGGGGAGTTGAAATGTTGGGCCAAGGGGCGGTTTGGTTGATTGGTGCGGGTGTCTCGAAAGTGTTTCCTAAAGCGCTCTGCTAGGAGGCGTCCAGTCTCCCCAATGTAGAGGAGACCGCATCGGGAGCAACGGATACAACAAAAGATATTAGTGGATGTGCAGGTAAAACTTTTTGATGGATGTGGACAGCTCCTTTGTGGACTTGGATAGAGGTGAGGGAGGAGGTGTGGGCACAGGTTTTACAGTTCCTGCGATTGCACTTGGAAAGTGCCAGGATAGGAGGGTGGGTCGCAGGGGGGCGTGGACCTGACCAGGTAGTCACGGAGGGAACGGTCTTTGCGGAAGGCGGAAAGGTGTGGGGAGGGAAATATATCCTGGTGGTGGGGTCTTTTTAGAGGTGGCGGAAATGTCGGCGGATGATTTGGTTTATGCAGAGGTTTGTAGGGTGGAAGGTGAGCACCAGGGGCGTTCTGTCCTTGATACGGTTGGAGGGGTGGGGTCTGAGGGCGGAGGTGCGGGTGTGGACGAGATGCGTTGGAGAGCATCTTTAACCACGTGGGAAGGGAAATTGCGGTCTCTAAAGAAGGAGGCCCATCTGGTGTGTTCTGTGGTTGAACTGGTCCTCCTGGTAGCAGATACGGCGGAGGCCGAGGAATTGGGAATACGGGTTGGCATTTTTGCAAGGGATAGGGTGGAAGAGGTGTAATCCAGGTAGCTGCGGGAGTCGGTGGGTTTGTAAAAAATGTCAGTGTCAAGTCCGTCGTCACTAATGGAGATGGAGAGGTCCAGGAAGGGGAGGGAGTTGTCAGAGATGGTCCAGGTAAATTTAAGGTCAGGATGGAATGTGTTGGTTAAGTTGATGAATTGCTCAACTTCCTCGCGGGAGCACGAGGTGGCGCCAATGCAGTCATCAATGTAGCGAAGGAAGAGGTGGGGAGTGGTGCCGGTGAAATTACGGAAGATCAACTGTTCTACGTACCCAACAAAGAGACAGGCATAGCTGGGGCCCATACGTGTGCCCATGGCTACCGCTTTGTTCTTGAGGAAGTGGGAAGATTCAAAGGAGAAATTGTTAAGGGTGAGGACCAGTTCGGCCAAACGAATGAGAGTGTCGGTAGAAAGGTACTGTTGGGACGTCTGGAGAGGAACAAACAGAGGGCTTAGAGGCCCTGGTCATGGCGGATGGATGTGTAGAGGGATTGGATATCCATGTTGACGATGAGGCGTTGGGGACCAGGGAAACGGAAGTCTTGTAGGAGGTGGAGGGCGTGGGTGGTGTCTCGAACGTATGTGGAGATTTCCTTAACTGGGGCAATAGGACAGTGTCGAGGTAGGTAGAGATGAGTTCAGTGGGGCAGCAGTATGCTGAGACAATGGGTCGGCCAGGGTGGTCAGGCTTGTGGATCTTGGGAAGGAGGTAGAACCGGGCAGTGGGGGATCCCGGACAATGAGGTTGGAAGCTGTGGGTGGGAGATCTCCTGAGGTGATGAGGTTCTGTATGATCTGGGAGATGATGGTTTGGTGATGGGGAGTGGGGTCATGGTCGAGTGGGCAGTAGGAAGAGGTGTCCTCGATTTGGCGTTTGACTTCAGCGATGTAGAGGTCAGTGCGCCAGACTACCACTGCGCCCCCTATATCCGCAGGCTTGATGGTGAGGTTGGGATTAGAGCAGACGGATTGGAGGGCTGCGCGTTGTGAGGGTGAGAGATTGGAGTGGGGACGGGGGTAGACAGGTTGAGGCGGTTAATGTCCCGGCGGCAGTTGGAAATGAAGAGGTCGAGGGCAGGTAATAGTTCAGTGCGGGGTGTCCAGGTGGATGCAGTGTGTTGGAGGTGGGCGACGGGGTCCTTGGAAGGTGGGCGGGAATCCTGATTGTGAAAGTACGCTCGGAGGCGGAGGCGACGGAAAAATTGTTCGATGTCACGGCGTGTATTAAATTCATTGATGCGGGGGACGAAGGTGAGTCCTTTGCTGAGGACTGATCGTTCGTCCTCAGTGAGGGGGAGGTCTGGAGGGATGGTGAAAACTCGGCAGGGCTGAGAGCTGGGATCTGGTGTGGGTGTGGAGCTGGGAGTGGGGGCGGAGCCAGTACTTGGAGTGGGTGTGATGGTGGGGGGAATGGAGGTAGAGTCATGGGCAAGGGTAGTGTTCCCCTCGGGGTTCTGGGGGGTGGGGATAGTGACAGTGGGGTCTGTGGGGGGCGTGTCAGCAGAATGCAGGTGAGTGGCGCTGGTGGGGTCGGAAGTGGTGGAAGACACGGCAGTAGGGGTGGCGGACGTCACTGAGCGTGTGGCATCGGCGATGATGTGAGGGGCGGAAGTGGCTGTGGGAGTGGCCATGATGGGGGCAGAAGTCACATCATCAATCAGCGTGGGGGTGGTAGCTGCATCAGCCGCATGGCTAATGGTGTTTCCGAGGCCAGGGGAATCTTCTGGAATGTTCGAGGAGCGCTGGTTATGGAGGTGGGTAGATAAAAGTTTGTTGTACTTACAGTTTTTGATTTTTGAGATGGAATTGAAGTACTGTTTGTTGAGAGTATGAATTCTCCTGAGGATGTAGTACGGAGTGGGTCCGTTGCAATTCTGAGAGAGTGTGGCCCTCAGCTGAGGCAGGGCTGACTGTAGAGAGGTTAGGTGCCGGCGCATTACTGCAAGCGTGGAGCGGAGGATCTTGAAGGAGAACTGTTGCTAGTGTTTTTGAATCTGTAGTCTGTACTGTTTGTCCTGTTCGGGTCCGAACTCTGCTGGTTTAAAGGTGGTCTGGAGTCCGTGTAGGATGAGTTGGTTATGGAGGCAGGCACTGAGGAAGCAAATGTGGCTGTAGTAGCGGGTTAGCTTCAGGACATGGTTGAAGAGCTTCAGGGTAGAGGAAATGACCTGGGAGTTGCAGTGGGAGAGAGACTCCCTGAGATTCTTATAGAGAGAGGAGGAAAACTTCTTCAAGGCAGGCATCCTTGCAAGAGGATTCGCAGTAGGGTTAAAATCAACGAGGTAAAAACAATGACTGCAGATGCTGGAAACCAGATTCTGGATCAGTGGTGCTGGATGCGGTCTCCTCTACATTGGGGAGACTGGGAGCCTCCTCGCAGAGCGCTTTAGGGAACATCTCCGAGATTCCCGCACCAATCAACCAAACCGCCCCGTGGCCCAATATTTCAACTCCCCCTCCAACTCTGCCGAGGATATGGAGGTCCTGGGCCTCCTCCAACGCCGCTCCCTCACCACCAGACGCATGGAAGAAGAACGCCTCATCTTCCGCCTCGGAACACTTCAACCCCAGGGCATCAATGTGGACTTCAACAGCTTCCTCATTTCCCCTTCCCCCACCTCATCCTAGTTTCTAACCTCCAGCAACACTGTCCCCTTGACTTGTCCGGACTTGTCCGACCTGCCCAGCTCCTTTTCCACCTATCCACTCCACCCTCTCCTCCCTAACCTATCACCTTCATCTCCTCACACACTGACCTACTGTACTCTTTGCTACTATATTTCCACCCCCACCCTCCTCTAGCTTATCTCTCCACGCTTCAGGCTCTCTTCCTTTATTCCTGATGAAGGGCTTTTGCCCGAAACGTCGATTTTGCCTGTCCTCGGATGCTGCCTGAATTGCTGTGCTCTTCCAGCACCATTGATCCAGAATCTGGTTTCCAGCATCTGTAGTCACTGATGGAGTGAAAGTGAGGGGGTCAAGGTGATTGTGAAGAAGTGAGTGTGAGGGGGTCATGGTGACAGTGATGGAGCGAGTGGGAGGGGATCAGGGTGATGGTGACAGTGTGAGTCTGAGGGGGTCACACTGATTGAGCGAGTGTGAGGGCGTCAGTTTGACGGTGATGAAGTGAGTGTGAAGGGGTCAGTATTGCTGTGATGGAGCGAGTGTGAGGGGCTGAAGGTGACAGTGAAGGAATGAGTTTTAGAGGGTCAGGGTGATGGGGATGGAGTGAGTGTGAGGGGTTCCCATTGACAGTGATGGAGTGAGTGTGATGGTGTCAGGCTGACGGTGATGGAGTGAGTGTGAGCAGGTCAGGTTGACACTGATGGTGTGAATGTGAGGGGCTCAAGGTGATTGTGAAGAAGTGAGTGTGAGGGCGTCATGGGGACGGTGATGGAGCGAGTGTGAGGGGCTGAAGGTGACAGTGAAGGAATGAGTTTGAGAGGGTCAGGGTGTTGGGGATGGAGTGAGTGTGAGGGGTTCCCATTGACAGTGATGGAGTGTGTGTGAGGGGGTCAGGGTGATGGTGTTGGAGTGAGTGTGAGGGGATCTCGGTGATGGTGACAGTGTGAGTCTGAGGGGGTCACACTGATTGAGCGAGTGTGAGGGCGTCAGTTTGACGGTGATGAAGTGAGTGTGAAGGGGTCAGTATTGCTGTGATGGAGTGAGTGTGAGTGGGTCATGGTGACGGTGAGGAAGTGAGTGTGAGGTGGTTAGGGTGACGGTGATGGAGAGAGTGTGAGTGGGTCAGTGTGATGGTGATTGAGTGAATGTAAATGGGTCAGTGTGACAGTGATGGAGTGAGTGTGAGAGGATCAGTGTGTCAATGATGGAGTGAGTGTGAGGGGGTCAGTGTGACTGTGACGGAATGAGTGTGAGACGGTCAGCGTGACGGTGCTGGAGTGAGTGTGTGTGGGTCAGGGTGACGGTGATGGAGTGAGTCTGAGGGGTTCAGCGTGACGGCAATGGAGTGAGTGTGAGCTTGTCAGGGTGACGGTGATGGAGTGAGTGTGAGAATATCAGGATGACGGTGATGGAGTGAATGTGAGGGGGTCAGGGTGACGGTGATGGAGTGTGTGAGAGGGGATCAGTGTGACGTAGATGGAGTGAGAGTGAAGGTGTCTGGGTTGATGATGGAATGAGTGTGTGGCGGTAAGGGTGAAAGTGATGGAGTGAGTGTGAAGGGGTCAGTGACAGTGAAGGAGTGAGTGTGAAGTTGACCGGTTGACAGTTGTGGAGTGAGTGTGAGGGGATTAGTCTGAGGGGGATGGAATGAGTGTGAGGGAGTCAGTGTGATGCTGCTGGAGTGATTGTGAGAGGGTCACTGTGACGGAGATGGAGTGATTGTGAAGGGGTCAGTATGATTGTGATGGAGTGTGTGTGAGGGGGTCAAGGTGACAGTGATGGAATGATGTGAGGGGGTCAGGGTGATGGGGATGGAGTGAGTGTGAGGGGATGAGTGTAACGGTGATGAAGTGAGTCTGAAGGGGTCAGTATGACTGTGATGGAGTGAGTGTGAGGGGGTCAATGTGACAGTGATGGAATGAGTGTGTGGGGATCACAGTGACGGTGACAGTGTGAGTCTGAGGGGGTCAGGGTGACGATGATTGAGCGAGTGTGAGGGTGTCAGTGTGACGGTGATGAAGTGAGTATGAAGGGGTCACTGTCACTTTGATGGAGTGAGGGTGAGGGGATCAGAGTAATGGTGATGGAGTGCGTGTGAGGGGGTCACGGTGACAGTGATGGAGTGAGTGTGAGGGAGTCAGGGTTACGGTGATGGAGTGAGTGTGAGGTGGTTAGGGTGACGGTGATGGAGAGAGTGTGAGTGGGTCTGTGTGATGGTGATTGAGTAAATGTGAGAGGATCAGTGTGTCAGTGATGGAGAGAGTGTGACGGGGTCAGTGTGACTGTGACGGAATGAGTGTGAGACGTTCAGGGTGACAATGCTGGAGTGAGTGTGTGTGGGTCCGGGTGACGGTGATGGAGTGAATGTGAGGGGTTCAGCGTGACGGTGATGGAGTGTGTGTGAGTTGGTCAGGGTGAAGATGATGGCGTGAGTGTGAGCTGGTCAGGGTGATGGTGATGGAGTGACTGTGAGAAGATCAGGTTGACGGTGATGGAGTGAATGTGAAGGGGTCAGGGTGACGGTGATGGAGTGAATGTGAAGGGGTCAGGGTGACGGTGGTGGAGTGAATGTGATGGGGTCAGGGTGATGGTGAAGGAGTGTGCGTGAGCGGGTCAGAGTGACGGCGATGGAGTGAGTATGAAGGGGTCACTTTTACTGTGATGGAGTGAGGGTGAGGAGATCAGGGTGATGTTGATGGAGTGAGTGTGAATGGGTCACCGTGACAGTGATGGATTGAGTGTGAGTGGGTAAGGGTGACGGTGATGGAGTGAGTGTGAGGTAGTTAGGGTGACGGTGATGGAGAGAGTGTGAGTGGGTCAGTGTGATGGTGATTGAGTGAATGTAAGAGGGTCAGTATGACAGTTATGGAGTGAGTATGAGGCGTTAATGGTGACGGTGATGGAGCGAGTGTGGGGGGTCATGGCGATGGTGATGGAGTGAATGTGAGGGGACAGGTTGAGGACGTTGGAGTGAGTGTGTGGGGGTCAGGGTGACGGAGATGGAGTGAGTGTGAGTGGGTCAGGGTGACAGTGATGGATTGAGTGTGAGGTGGTTAGGGTGACGGTTATGGAGTGAGTGTGAGGGCATTTAGGGTGACAGTGATGGGGTGAGTGTGAGGAGGTCAGGGTGACTGTATTGAATGAGTGTGAGGGGGTCAGAGCGGTGGGGTGGAGTGTGTGTGGGGGGATGAGTGCGATGTTGATGGAATAAGTGTGAGGTGGTCAGGGTGAGGATGATGGAGTTTGGGAGTTAGGGTGACGGTGACGGAGTGAGTGGGAGGGGGTCACAGTGACGGTGATGGATTGAGTGTGAGGTTGTCAGGGTTAAGCTGATGTAGTGAGTGTGAGTTGGTAAGGGTGATGGTGATGGATTGAGTGTGAGCTTGTCAGGGTGACGGTGAAGGACTGAGTGTGAGAAGATCAGGATGACGGTGATGGAGTGAATGTGAGGGGGTCAGGGTGACGGTGATGGAGAGTGTGTGAGGGGATCAGTGTGACGGCGATGGAGTGAGAGTGAGGGTGTCAGGGTGACGATGATGGAAGGAGTGTGTGGCGGTAAGGGTGAAAGTGATAGAGTGAGTGTCAAGGGGTCAGTGACAGTAAAGGAGTGAGTGTGAAGTCGACTGGTTGACAGTTGTGAAGTGAGTGTGAGGGGATTAGTCTGACGGTGATGGAGTGAGTGTGAGGGAGTCAGTGTGATGCTGCTGGAGTGAATGTGAGAGGGTCACTGTGACGGTGATGGAGTGATTGTGAAGGGGTCACGTTGACAGTGATGGAGTGTGTGTGAGGTGGTCAGGGTGATGGTGTTGGAGTGAGTATGAGGGGATCACGGTGACGGTGATAGTGTGAGTCTGAGGGGGTCAGGGTGACGATGATTGAGCGAGTGTGAGGGGGTCAGTGTGACGGTGATGAAGTGAGTATGAAGGGGTCACTGTTACTGTGATGGAGTGAGGGTGGTGGGTTCAGGGTGATGGTGATGGAGTGAGTGTGAGGTGGTTAGGGTGACGGTGATGGAGAGAGTGTGAGTGGGTCAGTGTGATGGTGATTGAGTGAATGTAAGATGGTCAGTGTGACTGTGATTGAGTGAGTGTGAAAGGGTCAGTTTGACAGTGATGGAGTGAGTATGAGGCGTTCACGGTGACGGTGATGGAGCGAGTGTGGGGGGTCAGGGCGATGGTGATGGAGTGAGTGTGAGGGGACAGGTTGAAATCGTTGGAGTGAGTGTGTGGGTGTCAGGGTGATGGAGATGGAGTGAGTGTGAGTGGGTCAGGGTGACGGTGATGGATTGAGTGTGAGGTGGTTAGGGTGACGGAGATGGAGTGTGTATGAGGGCATTTAGAGTGACAGTGATGGGGTGAGTGTGAGGAGGTCAGGGTGACTGTATTAAATGAGTGTGAGGGGGTCAGGGCGGTGGGGATGGAGTGTGTGTGGGGGAATGAGTGTGATGTTGATGGAGTAAGTGTGAGGGGGTCAGGGTGAGGATGATGGAGTGAGTGTGTGGGGGTCAGGGTGACGGTGACGGAGTTAGTGGGAGGGGGTCACGGTGACGGTGTCGGAGTGAATGGGAGGGGATCAGGGTGACAGTGATGGAGTGAGTGTGAGGGGGTCAGGGTGACGGTGACGGTGTGAGTGTGAGCAGGTCAGTTTGACACTGATGGAGTGAATGTGAGTGGGTCAAGGAGATTGTGAAGAATTGAGTGTGAGGGGGTCATGGTGAGGGTGATGTAGCGAGTGTGAGGGGGTCCGGATGACAGTGAAGGAGTGAGTGTGAGGGGGTCAGGGTGACAGTGAAGGAATGAGTGTGAGAGGGTCAGGGTGATGGGGATGGAGTGAGTGTGAGGCGGTACCGTTGACAGTGATGGAGTGTGTGTGAGGGGTTCAGGGTGATGGTGTTGCAGTGAGTTTGAGGGGATCTCGGTGACGGTGACAGTGTGAGTCTGAGGGGGTCAGGGTGACGATGATTGAGCGAGTGTGAGGGCGTCAGTTTGACGGTGATGAAGTAAGTGTGAAGGGGTCACTGTTACTGTGATGGAGTGAGGGTGGTGGGATCAGGGTGATGGTGATGGAGTGAGTGTGAGGGGATCACCCTGACAGTGATGGAGTGAGTGTGAGTGGGTCAGGGTGATGGTGATGGAGTGAGTGTGAGGTGGTTAGGGTGACGGTGCTGGAGTGAGTATGTGTGGGTCAGGGTGACGGAGATGGAGTGAGTGTGAGGGGTTCAGCGTGACGGTGATGGATTGAATGTGAGTTTGTCAGGGTGACGGTGATGGATTTTGTGTGAGCTTGTCAGGGTGAAGGTGATGGAGTGAGTGTGAGATGGTAAGGGTGATGGTGATGGATTGAGTGTGAGCTTGTCAGGGTGACGGTGATGGAGTGAGTGTGAGAAGATCAGGATGACGGTGATGGAGTGAATGTGAGGGGGTCAGCGTGACGGTGATGGAGAGTGTGTGAGGGGATCAGTGTGACGGAGATAGAGTGAGAGTGAGGGTGTCAGGGTGACGATGATGGCATGAGTGAGAGAAGATCAGGATGACGGTGATGGAGTTACTGTGATGGTGTCAGGTTGACGATGATGGAATGAATGTGTGGCGGGAAGGGTGAAGATGATGGAGTTAGTGTGAAGAGGTCTGTGCGATGCTGCTGGAGTGAGTGTGAGAGGGTCACTGTGATTGTGATGGAGTGAGTGTGAAGGGGTCAGTATGACTGTGATGGAGTGAGTGTGAGGCGTTCATGGTGACGGTGATGGAGTGAGTGTGGGGGCTCAGGGCGATGGTGATGGAGTGAGTGTGAGGGGACAGCGTGAGGACGTTGGAGTGAGTGTGTGGGTTCAGGGAGACGGAGATGGAGTAGGTGTGAGTGGGTCAGGGTGACTGTGATAGATTGAGTGTGAGGTGGTTAGGGTGACCATGAAGGAGTGAGTGTGAGAGGATCAGTGTGACGTTGTTGGAGTGAGTGTGGAATTGACAGTGTGATGGCGATGGAGTGAATGTGAGGGGGTCAGGGTGACAGTGATGGAGTGAGTGTGAGGATATCAGGGTGACTGTGATTGAATGAGTGTGTGGAGGTCAGGGCGGTGGGGATGGAGTGTGTGTGGGGGATGAGTGTGATGTTGATTGTGCGAGTGTGAGGGGGTCAGGGTGAGGATGATGGAGTGAGTCCGTGGGTCAGGGTGATGGTGATGGAGTGAGTGGGAGGGGACAGGTTGAAATCGTTGGAGTGAGTGTGTGGGTGTCAGGGTGATGGAGATGGAGTGAGTGTGAGAAGATCAGGATGACGGTGATGGAGTGAATGTGAGTGGGTCAGCGTGACGGTGATGGAGCGTGTGTGAGGGGATCAGTGAGAAGGAGATGGAGTGAGAGTGAGGGTGTCAGGATGACGATGATGGAATGAGTGTGTGGCGGTAAGTGTGAAAGTGATGGAGTGAGTGTCAAGGGGTCAGTGACAGTAAAGGAGTGAGTGTGAAGTCGACTGGTTGACAGTTGTGAAGTGAGTGTGAGGGGATTAGTCTAACGGTGATGGTGTGAGTGTGAGGGAGTCAGTGTGATGCTGCTGGAGTGAATGTGAGAGGGTCACTGTGACGGTGATGGAGTGATTGTGAAGGGGTCACGTTGACAGTGATGGAGTGTGTGTGAGGTGGTCAGGGTGATGGTGTTGGAGTGAGTATGAGGGGATCACGGTGACGGTGATAGTGTGAGTCTGAGGGGGTCAGGGTGACGATGATTGAGCGAGTGTGAGGGGGTCAGTGTGACGGTGATGAAGTGAGTATGAAGGGGTCACTGTTACTGTGATGGAGTGAGGGTGGTGGGTTCAGGGTGATGGTGATGGAGTGAGTGTGAGGTGGTTAGGGTGACGGTGATGGAGAGAGTGTGAGTGGGTCAGTGTGATGGTGATTGAGTGAATGTAAGATGGTCAGTGTGACTGTGATTGAGTGAGTGTGAAAGGGTCAGTTTGACAGTGATGGAGTGAGTATGAGGCGTTCACGGTGACGGTGATGGAGCGAGTGTGGGGGGTCAGGGCGATGGTGATGGAGTGAGTGTGAGGGGACAGGTTGAAATCGTTGGAGTGAGTGTGTGGGTGTCAGGGTGATGGAGATGGAGTGAGTGTGAGTGGGTCAGGGTGACGGTGATGGATTGAGTGTGAGGTGGTTAGGGTGACGGAGATGGAGTGTGTATGAGGGCATTTAGAGTGACAGTGATGGGGTGAGTGTGAGGAGGTCAGGGTGACTGTATTAAATGAGTGTGAGGGGGTCAGGGCGGTGGGGATGGAGTGTGTGTGGGGGAATGAGTGTGATGTTGATGGAGTAAGTGTGAGGGGGTCAGGGTGAGGATGATGGAGTGAGTGTGTGGGGGTCAGGGTGACGGTGACGGAGTTAGTGGGAGGGGGTCACGGTGACGGTGTCGGAGTGAATGGGAGGGGATCAGGGTGACAGTGATGGAGTGAGTGTGAGGGGGTCAGGGTGACGGTGACGGTGTGAGTGTGAGCAGGTCAGTTTGACACTGATGGAGTGAATGTGAGTGGGTCAAGGAGATTGTGAAGAATTGAGTGTGAGGGGGTCATGGTGAGGGTGATGTAGCGAGTGTGAGGGGGTCCGGATGACAGTGAAGGAGTGAGTGTGAGGGGGTCAGGGTGACAGTGAAGGAATGAGTGTGAGAGGGTCAGGGTGATGGGGATGGAGTGAGTGTGAGGCGGTACCGTTGACAGTGATGGAGTGTGTGTGAGGGGTTCAGGGTGATGGTGTTGCAGTGAGTTTGAGGGGATCTCGGTGACGGTGACAGTGTGAGTCTGAGGGGGTCAGGGTGACGATGATTGAGCGAGTGTGAGGGCGTCAGTTTGACGGTGATGAAGTAAGTGTGAAGGGGTCACTGTTACTGTGATGGAGTGAGGGTGGTGGGATCAGGGTGATGGTGATGGAGTGAGTGTGAGGGGATCACCCTGACAGTGATGGAGTGAGTGTGAGTGGGTCAGGGTGATGGTGATGGAGTGAGTGTGAGGTGGTTAGGGTGACGGTGCTGGAGTGAGTATGTGTGGGTCAGGGTGACGGAGATGGAGTGAGTGTGAGGGGTTCAGCGTGACGGTGATGGATTGAATGTGAGTTTGTCAGGGTGACGGTGATGGATTTTGTGTGAGCTTGTCAGGGTGAAGGTGATGGAGTGAGTGTGAGATGGTAAGGGTGATGGTGATGGATTGAGTGTGAGCTTGTCAGGGTGACGGTGATGGAGTGAGTGTGAGAAGATCAGGATGACGGTGATGGAGTGAATGTGAGGGGGTCAGCGTGACGGTGATGGAGAGTGTGTGAGGGGATCAGTGTGACGGAGATAGAGTGAGAGTGAGGGTGTCAGGGTGACGATGATGGCATGAGTGAGAGAAGATCAGGATGACGGTGATGGAGTTACTGTGATGGTGTCAGGTTGACGATGATGGAATGAATGTGTGGCGGGAAGGGTGAAGATGATGGAGTTAGTGTGAAGAGGTCTGTGCGATGCTGCTGGAGTGAGTGTGAGAGGGTCACTGTGATTGTGATGGAGTGAGTGTGAAGGGGTCAGTATGACTGTGATGGAGTGAGTGTGAGGCGTTCATGGTGACGGTGATGGAGTGAGTGTGGGGGCTCAGGGAGACGGAGATGGAGTAGGTGTGAGTGGGTCAGGGTGACTGTGATAGATTGAGTGTGAGGTGGTTAGGGTGACCATGAAGGAGTGAGTGTGAGAGGATCAGTGTGACGTTGTTGGAGTGAGTGTGGAATTGACAGTGTGATGGCGATGGAGTGAATGTGAGGGGGTCAGGGTGACAGTGATGGAGTGAGTGTGAGGATATCAGGGTGACTGTGATTGAATGAGTGTGTGGAGGTCAGGGCGGTGGGGATGGAGTGTGTGTGGGGGATGAGTGTGATGTTGATTGTGCGAGTGTGAGGGGGTCAGGGTGAGGATGATGGAGTGAGTCCGTGGGTCAGGGTGATGGTGATGGAGTGAGTGGGAGGGGACAGGTTGAAATCGTTGGAGTGAGTGTGTGGGTGTCAGGGTGATGGAGATGGAGTGAGTGTGAGAAGATCAGGATGACGGTGATGGAGTGAATGTGAGTGGGTCAGCGTGACGGTGATGGAGCGTGTGTGAGGGGATCAGTGAGAAGGAGATGGAGTGAGAGTGAGGGTGTCAGGATGACGATGATGGAATGAGTGTGTGGCGGTAAGTGTGAAAGTGATGGAGTGAGTGTGAGGGGGTCAGGGTGACGGTGATGGAGTGAGTGTGAGGTGGTTAGGGAGACTGTCAGTGTGAGTGAGTGGGTCAGTGTGATGGTGATTGAGCGAATGTAAGAGGGTCAGTGTGACTGTGATGGAGTGAGTGTGAGAGGATGAGTGTGTCAGTGATGGAGTGAGTGTGAGGTGGTCAGTGTGACTGTGATGGAGTGAGTTTGAGGAGTTCAGCGTGACGGTGCTGGAGTGTGTGTGAGTTGGTCAGGGTGACTGTGATGGATTGAGTGTGAGGTGGTCAGAGTCACGGAGATGGAGTGAGAGTGAAGGTGTCAGGGTGATGATGATGTAATGAGTGTGTGGCAGTAAGTGTGAAAGTGATGGAGTGAGTGTGAAGGGGTCAGTGACAGTGAAGGAGTGAGTGTGAGGAGATTAGTCTGACGGTGATGGAGTGAGTGTGAGGGAGTCAGTGTGATGCTGCTGGAGTGAGTGTGAGAGGGTCACTGTGACGGTGATGGAGTGAGTGTGAAGAGGTCAGTATGACTGTGATGGAGTGAGTGTGTGGGTTTCATGGTGACGGTGATGGATCGCGTGTCGGGGGTTAGGGTGACGGTGATGGAGTGAGTGTGAGTGGGTCAGCGTGACGGTGCTGAGATTGAGTGTGAGGGGGTCAGCGTGACGGTGATGGAGTGAATGTGACTGGGACAGTGTGATGGTGATGGAGTGAGTGTGAGGTGGTCATGGTGACGGTGATGAAGTGAGTGTGAGGGGGTCAGTGTGATGGTGATAGAGTGAGTGTGTGTGGATTAGGGTGACAGTGATGGAGTGAGTATGAGGGGATTCAGCGTAACAGTTATGGAGTGAATGTGAGGGGATCAGTGTGTCGGAGATAGAGTGAGTGTGAGGGGTCACTATTACTGTGATGGAGTGAGGTTGAGGGGATCAGGCGATGGTGATGGAGTGTGTGTGAAGGGGTCACTGTGACAGTGATGGAGTGAGTGTGAGGCGGTTAGGGTGACAGTGATGCAGAGAGTCTGAGTGGGTCAGTGTGATGTTGATTGAATGAGTATGAAGGGGTCACTGTTGCTGTGATGGAGTGAGGGTGAGGGGATCAGGGTGATGTTGATTGGAGTGAGTTTGAGTGGGTCAGGGTGACGGTGATGGAGTGAGTGTGAGGTGGTTAGGGTGACGGTGATGGAGAGATTGTGAGTGGGTCAGTGTGATGGTGATTGAGTGAAAGTAAGAGGGTCAGTGTGACTGTGATGGAGTGAGTGTCAGAGGATCAGTGTGTCAGTGATGGAGTGAGTGTGAGGGGATCAGTGTGACTGTGGTGGAATGAGTGTGAGACGGTCAGGGTGACGGTGCTGGAGTGAGTGTGTGTGGGTCAATGTGACGGTGATGGAGTGAGTGTGAGGGGTTCAGCGTGACGGTGATGGAGTGTGTGTGAGATGGTCAGGGTGACGGTGATGGATTCAGGGTGAGCTGGTCAGGATGATGGTGATGGAGTGACTGTGAGAAGATCAGGTTGACGGTGATGGATTGAATGTGAGGTGGTCAGGGTGACGGTGATGGAGTGAGTGTGAGTCGTTCAGGGTGACGGTGATGGAGTGTGTGTGAGGGGATCAGTGTGACGGCGATGGAGTGAGACTGAGGGCGTCAGGGTGACGATGATGGAATGAGTGTGTGGCAGTAAGAGTGAAAGTGATGGAGTGAGAGTGAAGGGGTCATGGTGACGGTGATGGGGTGAGTGTGAGTGGGTCAGCGTGACGGTGCTGAGATTGAGTGTGAGGGGGTCAGCGTGACGGTGATGGAGTGAATGTGACTGGGACAGTGTGATGGTGATGGGGTGAGTGTGAGGTGGTCATGGTGACGGTGATGGAGTGAGTGTGAGGGGGTCAGTGTGATGGTGATAGAGTGAGTGTGTGTGGATTAGGGTGACAGTGATGGAGTGAGTGTGAGGGGATTCAGCGTAACAGTTATGGAGTGAATGTGAGGGGATCAGTGTGTCGGAGATAGAGTGAGTGTGAGGGGTCACTATTACTGTGATGGAGTGAGTGTGAGGCGGTTAGGGTGACAGTGATGCAGAGAGTCTGAGTGGGTCAGTGTGATGTTGATTGAATGAGTATGAAGGGGTCACTGTTGCTGTGATGGAGTGAGGGTGAGGGGATCAGGGTGATGTTGATTGGAGTGAGTTTGAGTGGGTCAGGGTGACGGTGATGGAGTGAGTGTGAGGTGGTTAGGGTGACGGTGATGGAGAGATTGTGAGTGGGTCAGTGTGATGGTGATTGAGTGAATGTAAGAGGGTCAGTGTGACTGTGATGGAGTGAGTGTCAGAGGATCAGTGTGTCAGTGATGGAGTGAGTGTGAGGGGATCAGTGTGACTGTGACGGAATGAGTGTGAGACGGTCAGGGTGACGGTGCTGGAGTGAGTGTGTGTGGGTCAATGTGACGGTGATGGAGTGAGTGTGAGGGGTTCAGCGTGACGGTGATGGAGTGTGTGTGAGATGGTCAGGGTGACGGTGATGGATTCAGGGTGAGCTGGTCAGGATGATGGTGATGGAGTGACTGTGAGAAGATCAGGTTGACGGTGATGGATTGAATGTGAGGTGGTCAGGGTGACGGTGATGGAGTGTGTGTGAGTCGTTCAGGGTGACGGCGATGGAGTGTGTGTGAGGGGATCAGTGTGACGGCGATGGAGTGAGACTGAGGGCGTCAGGGTGACGATGATGGAATGAGTGTGTGGCAGTAAGAGTGAAAGTGATGGAGTGAGAGTGAAGGGGTCAGTGACAGTTAAGGAGTGAGTGTGATGTTGACCGGTTGACAGTTGTGGAGTGAGTGTGAGGGGATTAGTCTGACGGTGATGGAGTGAGTGTGAGGGAGTCAGTGTGATGCTGCTGGAGCTCGTGTGAGAGGGTCTCTGTGACGGAGATGGAGTGAGTGTGAAGAGGTCATTATGACGGTGATGGAGTGAGTGTGAGGGGTTCATGGTGACAGTGATGGAGCGAGTCTATGGGGTGAGTATGACAGTGATGGAGTGAGTGTGAGGGGATTCAGCGTAACAGTTATGGAGTGAATGTGAGGGGATCAGTGTGACGGTGTTATAGTGAGTGTGAGATTGTCAGTGTGACAGTGATGGAGTGAGTGTGATGGGGTTCAGGGTGACAGTGATGGAATGAGTGTGAGGGGGTCAGGGCCTGGAGGAGGGAGTGTGTGTGGGGGGATGAGTGTGATGTTGATGGAGTAAGTGTAAGGGGTCCAGGATGAGGATGATGGAGAGAGTGTGTTGTGGTCAGGGTGACGGTGACGGAGTGAGTGGGAGGGGGTCAGGGTGCCGGTGACGGAGTGAGTGGGAGAGGATCAGGGCGACAGTGATGGAGTGAGTGTGTGGGTGTCAGGGTGACAGTGATTGAATGAGTGTGAGGGGGTCAGGGCGGTGGGGATGGAATGGGTGTGGGGGGATGTGTCTGATGGTGATGGAGTGAGTGTGAGGGGGACAGGGTGAGGACGTTGGAGTGAGTTTGATGTGGTAAAGGTGACGGTGATGGATTGAGTGTGAGAAGATCAGGATGACGGTGCTGGAGTTACTGTGAGGGTGTCAGGGTGACGATGATGGAATGAGTGTATGGCGGTAAGGGTGAAGGTGATTGAGTGAGTGTGAAGGGGTCAGTGCGATGCTGCTGGAGTGAGTGTGAGAGGGTCACTGTGATGGTGATGGAGTGAGTGTGAAGGGGTCAGTTTGACTGTGATGTAGTGAGTGTGAGGCGTTCATGGTGACGGTGATGGAGTGAGTGTGGGGGGTCAGGGCGATGGTGATGGAGTGAGAGTGAGGGGACAGGGTGAGGACGTTGGAGTGAGTGTTTGGGTTCAGGGAGACGGAGAAGGAGTGAGTGTGAGTGGGTTAGGGTGACGGTGATGGATTGAGTGTGAGGTGGTTAGGGTGACGGTGAAGGAGTGAGTGTGAGGGGATCAGTGTGACGTTGTTGGAGTGAGTGTGGAATTGTCAGTGTGATAGTGATGGAGTGAATGTGAGATGGTCAGGGTGACAGTGACGGTGTGAGTGTGAGGAGGTCAGGGTGACTGTGATTGAATGAGTGTGAGGGAGTCAGGGCGATGGGGATGGAGAGTGTGGAGGGGATGATTGTGATGTTGATGGAGTAAGTGTGAGGGGGTCAGGGTGAGGGTGTCAGAGTGAGTGGGAGTTGGTCACGGTGACGGTGACGGAGTGAGTGGGAGGGGATCAGGGTAACAGTGATGGAGTGAGTGTGAGGGGTTCAGGGTGACGGTGATGGAGTGAGTGTGAGCAGGTCAGGTTGACACTGATTGAATGAATGTGAGGGTGTCAAGGTGATTGTGAAGAAGTGAGTGTGAGGTGGTCATGGTGACGGTGATGGAGCGAGTGTGAGGGGGTCAGGGTGACAGTGAAGGAATGAGTCTGAGAGGGTCTGGGGATGGTGTGATTGTGAGGGGGTCCCGTTGACAGTGATGGAGTGTGTGGGAGGGGGTCAGGTTGACGTTGATTGAGCGAGTGTGACGGCGTCAGTTTGACGGTGATGAAGTGAGTGTGAAGGGGTCAATGTTAATGTGATGGAGTGAGGGTGGTGGGTTCAGGGTGATGGTGATGGAGTGAGTGTGAGGTGGTTAGGGTGACGGTGATGGAGAGAGTGTGAGTGGGTCAGTGTGATGGTGATTGAGTGAATGTAAGAGGGTCAGTATGACAGTGATGGAGTGAGTGTGAGAGGATCAGTGTGTCAGTGATGGAGTGAGTGTGAGGAGTTCAGTGTGACTGACGGAATGAGTGTGAGACGGTCAGGGCGACGGTGCTGGAGTGAGTGTGTGTGGGTCAGGGTGACGGTGATGGAGTGAATGTGAGGGGTTCAGCGTGACGGTGATGGAGAGAGTGTGAGTCGGTCATGGTGATGGTGATGGATTGAGTGTGAGCTTGTCAGGGTGACGGTGATGGAGTGAGTGTGAGACGTTCAGGGTGACGGTGATGGAGTGTGTGTGAGGGGATCAGTGTAACGGAGATGGAGTGAGAGTGAGGGTGTCAGGGTGACGATGATGGAATCAGTGTGTGGCGGTAAGGGTGAAAGTGATGGAGTGAGTGTGAAGGGGTCAGTGACAGTGAAGGAGTGAGTGTGAAGTTGACCGGTTGACAGTTGTGGAGTGAGTGTGAGGGGATTAGTCTGATGGTGATGGAGTGAGTGTGAGGGAGTCAGTGTGATGCTGCTGGAGTGAGTGTGAGAGGGTCACTGTGACGGTAATGGACTGATTGTGAAGGGTTCAGTATGACTGTGATGGAGTGAGTGTGAGGGGGTCAAGGTGACAGTGAAGGCAGGAGTGTGAGGGGGTCAGGGTGATGGGGATGGAATGAGTGTCAGGGGATGAGTGTGACGGTGATGAAGTGAGTGTGAAGGGTTCAGTGTGACTGTGATGGAGTGAGTGTGAATGGTTCAGGGTGATGGTGCTGGAGTGAGTGTGAAGGCGTCAGTGTGATGGTGATGGAGTGAGTGTGAGGGGTCACGTTGACAGTGATGGAGTGTGTGTGAGGTGGTCAGGTTGATGGTGTTGGAGTGAGTATGAGGGGATCACGGTGACGGTGAAAGTGTGAGTCTGAGGGGGTCAGGGTGACGATGATTGAGCGAGTGTGAGTGGGTAAGGTTGACGGTGACGGAGTGAGTGGGAGGGGATCAGGGTAACAGTGATGGAGTGAGTGTGAGGGGTTCAGGGTGACGGTGATGGAGTGAGTGTGAGCAGGTCAGGTTGACACTGATTGAATGAATGTGAGGGTGTCAAGGTGATTGTGAAGAAGTGAGTGTGAGGTGGTCATGGTGACGGTGATGGAGCGAGTGTGAGGGGGTCAGGGTGACAGTGAAGGAATGAGTCTGAGAGGGTCAGGGTGTTGGGGATGGTGTGATTGTGAGGGGGTCCCGTTGACAGTGATGGAGTGTGTGGGAGGGGGTCAGGTTGACGTTGATTGAGCGAGTGTGACGGCGTCAGTTTGACGGTGATGAAGTGAGTGTGAAGGGGTCAATGTTACTGTGATGGAGTGAGGGTGGTGGGTTCAGGGTGATGGTGATGGAGTGAGTGTGAGGTGGTTAGGGTGACGGTGATGGAGAGAGTGTGAGTGGGTCAGTGTGATGGTGATTGAGTGAATGTAAGAGGGTCAGTGTGACAGTGATGGAGTGAGTGTGAGAGGATCAGTGTGTCAGTGATGGAGTGAGTGTGAGGAGTTCAGTGTGACTGACGGAATGAGTGTGAGACGGTCAGGGCGACGGTGCTGGAGTGAGTGTGTGTGGGTCAGGGTGACGGTGATGGAGTGAATGTGAGGGGTTCAGCGTGACGGTGATGGAGAGAGTGTGAGTCGGTCATGGTGATGGTGATGGATTGAGTGTGAGCTTGTCAGGGTGACGGTGATGGAGTGAGTGTGAGACGTTCAGGGTGACGGTGATGGAGTGTGTGTGAGGGGATCAGTGTAACGGAGATGGAGTGAGGGTGTCAGGGTGACGATGATGGAATCAGTGTGTGGCGGTAAGGGTGAAAGTGATGGAGTGAGTGTGAAGGGGTCAGTGACAGTGAAGGAGTGAGTGTGAAGTTGACCGGTTGACAGTTGTGGAGTGAGTGTGAGGGGATTAGTCTGATGGTGATGGAGTGAGTGTGAGGGAGTCAGTGTGATGCTGCTGGAGTGAGTGTGAGAGGGTCACTGTGACGGTAATGGACTGATTGTGAAGGGTTCAGTATGACTGTGATGGAGTGAGTGTGAGGGGGTCAAGGTGACAGTGAAGGCAGGAGTGTGAGGGGGTCAGGTTGATGGGGATGGAATGAGTGTCAGGGGATGAGTGTGACGGTGATGAAGTGAGTGTGAAGGGTTCAGTGTGACTGTGATGGAGTGAGTGTGAATGGTTCAGGGTGATGGTGCTGGAGTGAGTGTGAAGGCGTCAGTGTGATGGTGATGGAGTGAGTGTGAGGGGGTCACGTTGACAGTGATGGATTGTGTGTGAGGTGGTCAGGTTGATGGTGTTGGAGTGAGTATGAGGGGATCACGGTGACGGTGAAAGTGTGAGTCTGAGGGGGTCAGGGTGACGATGATTGAGCGAGTGTGAGTGGGTAAGGTTGACGGTGATGGAGTGAGCGTGAGGTGGTTAGGGTGACATTGATGGACAGAGTGTGAGTGGGTCAGTGTGATGGTGATGGAGTGAATGTATGAGAGTCAGTGTGAATGTGATGGAGTGAGTGTGAGGGGATCAGTGAGTCAGTGATGGAGTGAGTGTGAGAGGGTCAGTGTGACTGTGATGGAATGAATGTGAGACGGACAGGGTGACGGTGCTGGAGTGAGTGTGTGTGGTTCAGGGTGACGGTGATGGAGTGAGTGTGAGAGGTTCAGCGTGACGGTGATGGAGTGTGTGTGAGTTGGTCAGGGTGACGGTGATGGATTGAGTGTGAGGTTGTCAGGGTGAAGGTGATGGAGTAAGTGTGAGCTGGTCAGGGTGATGGTGATGAAGTGACTATGAGAAGATCAGGTTGATGGTGATGGAGTGAATGTGAGGGGGTCAAGGTGATGGTGATGGAGTGTGTGTGAGGGGGTCAGTGTGACGGAGATGGAGTGAGAGTAAGGGTGTCAGTGTGACGATGATGGAATGAGTGTGTGGCGGTAAGAGTGAAAGTGATGAAGTGAGTGTGAAGGGGTCAGTGACAGTGTAGGAATGAGTGTGAAGTTGACCGGTTGACAGTCATGGAGTGTGTGTGAGGGGATTAGTCTGACGGTGATGGAGTGAGTGTGAGGGAGTCAGTGTGATGCTGCTGGAGTGAGTGCGAGAAGGTCACTGTGACGGTTTTGGAGTGAGTGTGAAGAGGTCAGTATGACTGTGATGGAGTGAGTGTGAGGGGTTCATGGTGACGGTGATGGAGCGAGTGTGGAGGGTCAGGGTGACGGTGATGGAGTGAGTATGAGTGAGTCACGATGACTGTGATGGAGTGAGTGTGAGTGGGTCAGGGTGACGGTGCTGAGATTGAGTGTGAGGGGGACAGCGTGACGGTGATGGAGTGAGTGTGACTGGGACAGTGTGATGGTGATGGAGTGAGTGTGAGGTGGTCATGGTGACGGTGATGGAGTGAGTTTGAGACGATCAGTGTGATGGTGAGAGAGTGAGTGTGTGTGGGTCAGGGTGACAGTGATGGAGTGAGTGGGAGGGGATCCAGCGTAACAGTTATGGAGTGAGTGTGAGGGGATCAGTGTGACGGTGTTATAGTGAGTGTGAGATTGTCAGTGTGACAGTGATGGAGAGAGTGTGATGGGGCTCAGGGTGACAGTGATGGAATGAGTGTGAGGGGGTCAGGTCAGTGGGGATGGAGTTTGTGTGGGGGGATGAGTGTGATGTTGATGGAGTAAGTGTGAGGGGGTCAGGGTGAGGGTGTCGGAGTGAGTGGGAGTGGGTCACGGTGACGGTGACGGAGTGAGTGGGAGGGGATCAGGGTAACAGTGATGGAGTGAGTGTGAGGGGTTCAGGGTGACGGTGATGGAGTGAGTGTGAGCAGGTCAGGTTGACACTGATTGAATGAATGTGAGGGTGTCAAGGTGATTGTGAAGAAGTGAGTGTGAGGTGGTCATGGTGACGGTGATGGAGCGAGTGTGAGGGGGTCAGGGTGACAGTGAAGGAATGAGTCTGAGAGGGTCAGGGTGTTGGGGATGGTGTGATTGTGAGGGGGTCCCGTTGACAGTGATGGAGTGTGTGGGAGGGGGTCAGGTTGACGTTGATTGAGCGAGTGTGACGGCGTCAGTTTGACGGTGATGAAGTGAGTGTGAAGGGGTCAATGTTAATGTGATGGAGTGAGGGTGGTGGGTTCAGGGTGATGGTGATGGAGTGAGTGTGAGGTGGTTAGGGTGACGGTGATGGAGAGAGTGTGAGTGGGTCAGTGTGATGGTGATTGAGTGAATGTAAGAGGGTCAGTGTGACAGTGATGGAGTGAGTGTGAGAGGATCAGTGTGTCAGTGATGGAGTGAGTGTGAGGAGTTCAGTGTGACTGACGGAATGAGTGTGAGACGGTCAGGGCGACGGTGCTGGAGTGAGTGTGTGTGGGTCAGGGTGACGGTGATGGAGTGAATGTGAGGGGTTCAGCGTGACGGTGATGGAGAGAGTGTGAGTCGGTCATGGTGATGGTGATGGATTGAGTGTGAGCTTGTCAGGGTGACGGTGATGGAGTGAGTGTGAGACGTTCAGGGTGACGGTGATGGAGTGTGTGTGAGGGGATCAGTGTAACGGAGATGGAGTGAGGGTGTCAGGGTGACGATGATGGAATCAGTGTGTGGCGGTAAGGGTGAAAGTGATGGAGTGAGTGTGAAGGGGTCAGTGACAGTGAAGGAGTGAGTGTGAAGTTGACCGGTTGACAGTTGTGGAGTGAGTGTGAGGGGATTAGTCTGATGGTGATGGAGTGAGTGTGAGGGAGTCAGTGTGATGCTGCTGGAGTGAGTGTGAGAGGGTCACTGTGACGGTAATGGAGTGATTGTGAAGGGTTCAGTATGACTGTGATGGAGTGAGTGTGAGGGGGTCAAGGTGACAGTGAAGGCAGGAGCGTGAGGGGGTCAGGGTGATGGGGATGGAATGAGTGTCAGGGGATGAGTGTGACGGTGATGAAGTGAGTGTGAAGGGTTCAGTGTGACTGTGATGGAGTGAGTGTGAATGGTTCAGGGTGATGGTGCTGGAGTGAGTGTGAAGGCGTCAGTGTGATGGTGATGGAGTGAGTGTGAGGGGGTCACGTTGACAGTGATGGAGTGTGTGTGAGGTGGTCAGGGTGATGGTGTTGGAGTGAGTATGAGGGGATCACGGTGACGGTGACAGTGTGAGTCTGAGGGGGTCAGGGTGACGATGATTGAGCGAGTGTGAGTGGGTAAGGTTGACGGTGACGGAGTGAGTGGGAGGGGATCAGGGTAACAGTGATGGAGTGAGTGTGAGGGGTTCAGGGTGACGGTGATGGAGTGAGTGTGAGCAGGTCAGGTTGACACTGATTGAATGAATGTGAGGGTGTCAAGGTGATTGTGAAGAAGTGAGTGTGAGGTGGTCATGGTGACGGTGATGGAGCGAGTGTGAGGGGGTCAGGGTGACAGTGAAGGAATGAGTCTGAGAGGGTCAGGGTGTTGGGGATGGTGTGATTGTGAGGGGGTCCCGTTGACAGTGATGGAGTGTGTGGGAGGGGGTCAGGGTGACGATGATTGAGCGAGTGTGAGTGGGTAAGGTTGACGGTGATGGAGTGAGCGTGAGGTGGTTAGGGTGACATTGATGGACAGAGTGTGAGTGGGTCAGTGTGATGGTGATGGAGTGAATGTATGAGGGTCAGTGTGAATGTGATGGAGTGAGTGTGAGGGGATCAGTGAGTCAGTGATGGAGTGAGTGTGAGAGGGCCAGTGTGACTGTGATGGAATGAATGTGAGACGGTCAGGGTGACGGTGCTGGAGTGAGTGTGTGTGGTTCAGGGTGACGGTGATGGAGTGAGTGTGAGAGGTTCAGCGTGACGGTGATGGAGTGTGTGTGAGTTGGTCAGGGTGACGGTGATGGATTGAGTGTGAGGTTGTCAGGGTGAAGGTGATGGAGTAAGTGTGAGCTGGTCAGGGTGATGGTGATGTAGTGACTATGAGAAGATCAGGTTGATGGTGATGGAGTGAATGTGAGGGGGTCAGGGTGATTGTGATGGAGTGTGTGTGAGGGGGTCAGTGTGACGGAGATGGAGTGAGAGTAAGGGTGTCAGTGTGACGATGATGGAATGAGTGTGTGGCGGTCAGAGTGAAAGTGATGAAGTGAGAGTGAAGGGGTCAGTGACAGTGTAGGAGTGAGTGTGAAGTTGACCGGTTGACAGTCATGGAGTGTGTGTGAGGGGATTAGTCTGACGGTGATGGAGTGAGTGTGAGGGAGTCAGTGTGATGCTGCTGGAGTGAGTGCGAGAAGGTCACTGTGACGGTTTTGGAGTGAGTGTGAAGAGGTCAGTATGACTGTGATGGAGTGAGTGTGAGGGGTTCATGGTGACGGTGATGGAGCGAGTGTGGAGGGTCAGGGTGACGGTGATGGTGTGAGTATGAATGAGTCACGATGACTGTGATGGAGTGAGGGTGAGTGGGTCAGGGTGACGGTGCTGAGATTGAGTGTGAGGGGGACAGCGTGACGGTGATGGAGTGAGTGTGACTGGGACAGTGTGATGGTGATGGAGTGAGTGTGAGGTGGTCATGGTGACGGTGATGGAGTGAGTTTGAGGCGATCAGTGTGATGGTGAGAGAGTGAGTGTGTGTGGGTCAGGGTGACAGTGATGGAGTGAGTGGGAGGGGATTCAGCGTAACAGTCATGGAGTGAGTGTGAGGGGATCAGTGTGACGGTGTTATAGTGAGTGTGAGATTGTCAGTGTGACAGTGATGGAGTGAGTGTGATGGGGCTCAGGGTGACAGTGATGGAATGAGTGTGAGGGGGTCAGGTCAGTGGGGATGGAGTGTGTGTGGGGGGATGAGTGTGATGTTGATGGAGTAAGTGTGAGGGGGTCAGGTTGAGGATGATGGAGTGAGTATGTTGTGGTCAGGGTGACGGTGACGGAGTGAGTGGGAGGGGGTCAGGGTGATGGTGACGCAGTGAGTGGGAGGGGATCAGGGCGACAGTGATGGAGTGACTGTGTGGGTGTCAGGGTGACAGTGATGGAATGAGTTTTAGGGGGTCAGGGCGGTGGGGATGGAATGGGTGTGGGGGGATGAGTCTGATGGTGATGGAGTGAGTGTGAGGGGGGACAGGGTGAGGACGTTGGATTGAGTGTGAGGGTGTCAGGGTGACAATGATGGAATGAGTGTATGGTGGTAAGGGTGAAGGTGATGGAGTGAGTGTGTAGAAGTCAGTGCGATGCTGCTGGAATGAGTGTGAGAGGGTCACTGTGATGGTGATGGAGTGAGTGTGAAGGGGTCAGTATGACTGTGATGGAGTGAGTGTGAGGCGTTCATGGTGACGGTGATGGAGCGAGTGTGCGGGTCAGGGCGATGGTGATGGAGTGAGTGTGAGGGGAAAGGGTGAGGACGTTGATGTGAGTGTGTGGGTTCAGGGAGACGGAGATGGAGTGAGTGTGAGTGGGTCAGGGTGACGGTGATGGATTGAGTGTGAGGTGGTTAGGGTGACGGTGAAGGAGTGAGTGTGAGAGGATCAGTGTGACGGTGTTGGAGTGAATGTGGAATTGTCAGTGTGATGGTGATGGAGTGAATGTGAGGGGGTCAGGGTGACAGTGATGGAGTGAGTGTGAGGGAGTCATGTTGACAGTGAAGGAATGAGTGTGAGAGGGTCAGGGTGAAGGGGATGGAGAGTGTGGAGGAGATGAGTGTGAAGTTGATGGAGTAAGTGTGAGGGGGTCAGGGTGAGGATGATGGAGTGAGGGTGTGGGGGTCAGGGTGACGGTGACGGAGTGAGTGGGGGGGATCAGGGTGACGGTGACGGAGTTAGTGGGAGGGGATCAGTGTGACAGTGATAGAGTAAGTGTGAGGGGATCAGGGTCACGGTGATGGAGTGAGTGTGAGCAGGTCAGGTTGACACTGATTGAGTGAATGTGAGGGGGTCAAGGTGATTGTGAAGAAGTGAGTGTGAGGGAGTCATGGTGAGGGTGATGGAGCGAGTGCGAGGGGGTCCGGGTGACAGTGAAGGAGTAAGTGTGAGGGGGTCAGTGTGACAGTGAAGGAATGAGTGTGAGATGTGAGGGTGATGGTGATGGAGTGAGTGTGAGGCGGTCCCATTGACAGTAATGGAGTGTGTGTGTGGGCGTCCGGGTGATATGTGTTGGAGTGAGTGTGAGGGGATCTCACTGACGGTGACAGTGTGAGTCTGAGGAAGTCAGGGTGACGATGATTGAGCGAGTGTGAGTGCGTCAGTTTGACGGTGCTGAAGTGAGTGTGAAGGGGTCACTGTTACTGTGATCGAGTGAGGGTGGTGGGTTCAGGGTGATGGTGATGGAGTGAGTGTAAGGGGGTCACCGTGACAGTGATGGAGTGAGTGTGAGTGGGTCAGGGTGATGGTGATTGAGTGAATGTAAATGGGTCAGTGTGGCTGTGACGGAATGAGTGTGAGACGGTCTTGGTAACGATGCTGGAGTGAGTGCGTGTGGGTCAGGGTGACGCTGATGGAGTGAGTGTGAGGGGTTCAGAGTGACGGTGATTGATTGAGTGCGAGGTTGTCAGGGAGAAGGGGATGGAGTGAGTGCGAGTTGGTAAGGGTGATGGTGATGGACTGAGTGTGAGCTTGTCAGGGTGACGGTGATGGAGTGAGTGTGAGAAGATCAGGATGACGGTGATGGAGTGAATGTGAAGGGGTCAGGGTGACGGTGATGGAGTGTGCGTGAGGGGATCAGTGTGACGGCGATGGAGTGAGAGTGAGGGTGTCAGGGTTACGATGATGGAATGAGTGTGTGGCGGTAAGGGTGAAAGTGATGAAGTGAGTGTGAAGGGGTCAGTGACAGTGAAGGAGTGAGTGTGAACTTGACCGGTTGACAGTTGTGAAGTGAGTGTGAGGGGATTAGTCTGACGGTGATGGAGTGAGTGTGAGGGAGTCAGTGTGATGCTGCTGGAGTGAGTGTGAGAGAGTCACTGTGACGGTGATGGAGTGATTGTGAAGGGGTCATTATGACTGTGATGGATTGAGTGTGAGGAGGTCACTGGGACGGTGTTGGAGTGATTGTGAAGGGGTCAGTATGACTGTGATGAAGTGAGTGTGAGGGGGTCAAGGTGACAGTGAAGGAATGAGTGTGAGGGGATCAGGGTGATGGAGATGGAGTGAGTGTGAGGGAATGAGTGTGACGGTGATGAAGTGAGTGTGAAGGGTTCAGTGTGACTGTGATGGAGTGAGTGTGAGGGGTTCAGTGTGATGGTGCTGGAGTGATGTGAAGGCGTCAGTGTGATGGTGATGGAGTGAGTGTGAGGGGCTCACTTTGACAGTGATGGAGTGTGCTTGAGGTGGTCAGGGTGATGGTGTTGGAGTGAGTGTGAGGGGATCACGGTGACGGTGACAGTGTGAGTCTGAGGGGGTCAGGGTGACGATGATTGAGCGAGTGTGAGGGGGTCAGTGTGACGGTGATTAAGTGAGTATTAAGGGGTCACTGTCTCTTTGATGGAGTGAGGGTGAGGGGATCAGGGTGATGGTGATGGAGTGCGTGTGAGGGGGCCACCATGACAGTGATGGAGTGAGTGTGAGGGAGTCAGGGTTACGGTGATGGAGTGAGTGTGAAGGGGTCAGGGTGACTGTGACGGAATAAGTGTGAGACGTTCAGGGTGACAATGCTGGAGTGAGTGTGTGTGGGTCCGGCTCACGGTGATGGAGTGAATGTGAGGGGTTCAGCGTGACGGTGATGGAGTGTGTGTGAGGTTGTCAGGGTGAAGATGATGGCGTGAGTGTGAGCTGGTCAGGGTGATGGTGATGGAGTGACTGTGAGAAGATCAGGTTGACGGTGATGGAGTGAATGTGAAGGGGTCAGGGTGACGGTGATGGAGTGAATGTGAAGGGGTCAGGGTGACGGTGGTGGAGTGAATGTGAAGGGGTCAGGTTGATGGTGAAGGAGTGTGCGTGAGCGGGTCAGAGTGACGGCGATGGAGTGAGAGTGAGGGTGTCAGGGTGACGATGATGGAATGAGTGTGTGGCGGTAAGGGTGAAAGTGATGAAGTGAGTGTGAAGGGGTCAGTGACAGTGAAGGAGTGGGTGTGAAGTTGACCGGTTGACAGTTGTGAAGTGAATGTGAGGGGATTAGTCTGACGGTGATGGAGTGAGTGTGAGAGGATCAGTGTGATGCTGCTGAAGTGATTGTGAGAGGTTCACTGTGACGGTGATGGAGTGAGTGTGAAGAGGTCAGTATGACTGTGATGGAGTGAGTGTTCGGGGTTCATGGTGACGGTGATGGAGCGAGTGTGGGGGATCAGGGTGGCGGTGATGGAGTGAGTATGAGTGGGCCAGGATGACTGTGATGGAGTGAGTGTGAAGGGGTCATGGTGACGGTGATGGAGTGAGTGTGAGTGGGTCAGGGTGACGGTGCTGAGATTGAGTGTGAGTGGTTCAGCATAACGTTGATGGAGTGAGTGTGACTGGGACAGTGTGATGGTGATGGAGTGAGTGTGAGGTGGTCATGGTGACGGTGATGGAGTGAGTGTGAAGGGGTCAGTGCGATGCTGCTGGAGTGAGTGTGAGAGGGTCACTGTGATGGTGATGGAGTGAGTGTGAAGGGGTCAGTATGACTGTGATGGAGTGAGTGTGAGGCGTTCATGGTGATGGTGATGGAGCGAGTGTGGGGGGTCAGGGCGATGGTGATGGAGTGAGTGTGAGGGGAAAGGGTGAGGACGTTGGAGTGAGTGTGTGGGTTCATGCAGACGGAGATGGAGTGAGTGTGAGTGGGTCAGGGTGACGGTGATAATTGAGTGTGAGTTGGTTAGGGTGACGGTGAAGGAGTGAGTGTGAGGGGATCAGTGTGACGGTGTTGGAGTGAGTGCGGAATTGTCAGTGTGATGGTGATGGAGTGAATGTGAGGGGGTCAGGGTGACAGTGATGGAGTGAGTGTGAGGGAGTCAGGTTGACAGTGAAGGAATGAGTGTGAGAGGGTCAGGGTGATGGGGATGGAGAGTGTGGAGGGGATGAGTGTGAAGTTGATGGAGTAAGTGTGAGGGGGTCAGGGTGAGGATGATGGAGTGAGGGAGTGGGGGTCAGGGTGAAAGTGACGGAGTGATTGGGAGGGGGTCAGGGTGACGGTGACGGAGTGAGTGGGAGGGGATCAGGGTGACAGTGATGGAGTGAGTGTGAGGGGTTTAGGGTCACGGTGATGGAGTGAGTGTGAGCAGGTCAGGTTGACACTGATGAAGTGAATGTGAGGGGGTCAAGGTGATTGTGAAGAAGTGAGTGTGAGGGGGTCATGGTGACGGTGATGGAGCGAGTGACAGGGGGTCCGGGTGACAGTGAAGGAGTGAGTGACAGGGGGTCAGTGTGACAGTGAAGGAATGAGTGTGAGAGGGTCAGGGTGATGGAGATGGAGTGAGTGTGAGGCGGTCCCATTGACAGTGATGGAGTGTGTGTCAGGGTGTCAGGGTGATGGTGTTGGAGTGAGTGTGAGGGGATCTCACTGACGGTGACAGTGTGAGTCTGAGGGAGTCAGGGTGACGATGGTTGAGCGAGTGTGAGGGGGTCGGTTTGACGGTGCTGAAGTGAGTGTGAAGGGGTCACTGTTACTGTGATCGAGTGAGGGTGGTGGGTTCAGGGTGATGGTGATGGAGAGAGTGTAAGGGGGTCACTGTGACAGTGATGGAGTGAGTGTGAGTGGTTCAGGGTGATGGTGATTGAGTGAATGTAAATGGGTCAGTGTGACTGTGATGGAGTGAGTGTGAGAGGATGAGTGAGTCAATGATGGAGTGAGTGTGAGGTGGTCAGTGTGGCTGTGACAGAATGAGTGTGAGACGGTCTTGATTACGATGCTGGAGTGAGTGTGTGTGGTTCAGGGTGACGCTGATGGAGTGAGTGTGAGGGGTTCAGAGTGACGGTGATGGATTGAGTGTGAGGTTGTCAGGGTGAAGGTGATGGAGTGAGTGTGAGTTGGTAAGGGTGATGGTGATGGACTGAGTGTGAGCTTGTCAGGGTGACGGTGATGGAGTGAGTGTGAGAAGATCAGGATGACGGTGATGGAGTGAATGTGAAGGGGTCAGGGTGACGGTGATGGAGTGTGCGTGAGGGGATCAGTGTGACGGCGATGGAGTGAGAGTGAGGGTGTCAGGGTTACGATGATGGAATGAGTGTGTGGCGGTAAGGGTGAAAGTGATGAAGTGAGTGTGAAGGGGTCAGTGACAGTGAAGGAGTGAGTGTGAAGTTGACCGGTTGACAGTTGTGAAGTGAGTGTGAGGGGATTAGTCTGACGGTGATGGACTGAGTGTGAGGGAGTCAGTGTGATGCTGCTGGAGTGAGTGTGAGAGAGTTACTGTGACGGTGATGGAGTGATTGTGAAGGGGTCATTATGACTGTGATGGAGAGAGTGTGAGGGGGTCACTGGGACGGTGTTGGAGTGATTGTGAAGGGGTCAGTATGACCGTGATGGAGTGAGTGTGAGGGGGTCAAGGTGACAGTGAAGGAATGAGTGTGAGGGGGTCAGGGTGATGGGGATGGAGTGAGTGTGAGGGAATGAGTGTGACGGTGATGAAGTGATTGTGAAGGGTTCAGTGTGACTGTGATGGAGTGAGTATGAGGGGTTCAGTGCGATGGTGCTGGAGTGAGTGTGAGGGGCTCACTTTGACAGTGATGGAGTGTGCTTGAGGTGGTCAGGGTGATGGTGTTGGAGTGAGTGTGAGGGGATCACGGTGATGGTGACAGTGTGAGTCTGAGGGGGTCAGGGTGACGATGATTGAGCGAGTGTGAGGGGGTCTGTGTGACAGTGATGAAGTGAGTATGATGGGGTCACTGTCAATGTGATGGAGTGAGGGTGAGGGCATCAGGGTGATGGTGATGGAGTGCGTGTGAGGGGGTCACCGTGACAGTGATGGAGTGAGTGTGAGGGAGTCGGGGTTACGGTGATGGAGTGAGTGTGAGGTGGTTAGGGTGACGGTGATGGAGAGAGTGTGAGTGGGTCTGTGTGATGGTGATTGAGTAAATGTGAGAGGATCAGTGTGTCAGTGATGGAGAGAGTGTGAGGGGGTCAGTGTGACTGTGACGGAATGAGTGTGAGACGTTCAGGGTGACAATGCTGGAGTGAGTGTGTGTGGGTCCGGGTGACGGTGATGGAGTGAATGTGAGGGGTTCAGCGTGACGGTGATGAAGTGTGTGTTATTTGAACAGGGTGACGGTGATGGATTGAGTGTGAGGTTGTCAGAGTGAAGATGATGGCGTGAGTGTGAGCTGGTCAGGGTGATGGTGATGGAGTGACTGTGAGTAGATCAGGTTGACGGTGATGGAGTGAATGTGAAGGGGTCAGGGTGACGGTGGTGGAGTGAATGTGAAGGGGTCAGGGTGATGGTGAAGGAGTGTGCGTGAGGGGGTCAGAGTGATGGCGATGGAGTGAGAGTGAGGGTGTCAGGGTGACGATGATGGAATGAGTGTGTGGCGGTAAGGGTGAAAGTGATGAAGTGAGTGTGAAGGGGTCAATGACAGTGAAGGAGTGGGTGTGAAGTTGACCGGTTGACAGTTGTGAAGTGAATGTGAGGGGATTAGTCTGACGGTGATGGAGTGAGTGTGAGAGGATCAGTGTGATGCTGCTGGAGTGAGTGTGAGAGGGTCACTGTGACGGTGATGGAGTGAGTGTGAAGAGGTCAGTATGACTGTGATGGAGTGAGTGTTCGGCGTTCATGGTGACGGTGATGGAGCGAGTGTGGTGAGTCAGGGTGGCGGTGATGGAGTGAGTATGAGTGGGCCAGGATGACTGTGATGGAGTGAGTGTGAAGGGGTCATGGTGACGGTGATGGAGTGAGTGTGAGTGGGTCAGGGTGATGGTGCTGAGATTGAGTGTGAGGGGGTCAGCATAACGTTGATGGAGTGAGTGTGACTGGGACAGTGTGATGGTGATAGAGTGAGTGTGTGTGGGTCAGGGTGACAGTGATGGATTGAGTGTGAGCGGATTCAGCGTAATAGTTATGGAGTGAGTGTGAGGGGATCAGTGTGACGGTGATAGAGTGAGTGTGAGATTATCAGTGTGACAGTGATGGAGTGAGTGTGAGGGGGGTTCAGGGTGACAGTGATGGAATGAGTGTGAGGGGGTCAGGGTGGTGCGGATGGAATGGGTATGGGGGCATGAGTGTGATGGCGTTGGAGTGAGTGTGAGGGGGTCAGGGTGAGGACGTTGGATTCAGTGTGAGGTGGTTAGGGTGACGGTGATGGATTGAGTGTGAGAAGATCAGGATGACGGTGATGGAGTTACTGTGATGGTGTCAGGGTGACGATGATGGAATGAGTGTGTGGCAGTATGGGTGAAAGTGATGGAGTGTATGTGAAGGGGTCTGTGACAGTGAAGGAGTGAGTGTGAAGTTGACCGGTTGACAGTTGTGTCGTGAGTGTGAGGGCATTAGTCTGACGGTGATGGAGTGAGTGTGAGGAATTCAGTGTGATGCTGCTGGAGTGAGTGTGAGTGGGTCACTGTGACTGTGATGGAGTGAGTGTGAAGAGGTCAGTATGATTGTGATGGAGTGAGTGTGAGGGGTTCATGGTGACGGTGATGGAGCGAGTGTGGTGGGTCAGGGTGACGGTGATGGATTGACTGTGAGTTGGTTAGGGTGACGGTGATGGATTGAGTGTGAGAAGATCAGGATGACGATGATGGAGTTACTGTGAGGGTGTCAGGGTGATGATGATGGAATGAATGTGTGGTGGTAAGAGTGAAGGTGATAGAGTGAGTGTGCAGGGGTCAGTGTGACAGTGAAGGAGTGAGTGTGAGGTTCACTCGTTGACGGTTGTGGAGTGAGTGTGAGGGGATTAGTATGACGTTGATGGAGTGTGTGTGAGGGGGTCAGTGTGATGCTGATGGAGTGAGTGTGAGAGGGTCATTGTGACGGTGATGGAGTGAGTGTGAAGGGGTCAGTCTGACTGTGATGGAGTGAGTGTGAGGCGTTCATGTTGACGGTGTTTGAGCGAGTGTGGGGGGTCAGGGCGATGGTGATGGAGTGAGTGTCAGGGGATCAGTGTGACGTTGATAGAGTGAGTATGAGATTGTCAGTGTGACAGTGATGGAATGAGTGTGAGGTGGTCAGCGTGACGGGGAAGGAGTGAGTGTGAGGAGGTCAGTGTGACGGTGATGGAGTGAGTGTGAGGGGATCAGTCTGAATTTGATGGAGTGATTGCGAGAGGATCAAGATGACGGTGATGCAGTGAGTGTGAAGGGGTCATGGTGACAATGATAGCGTGGGTGTGAGGGGGTCAGTGTATTGGGGATGGAGTGAGTGTGAGTGGATCTGTGTGACAGTGATAGAGTGAGTGTGAGATTGTCAGTGTGACAGTGATGGAGTGAATGTGAGGGGATTCAGGATGATAGTAATGGAATAAGTGTGAGGGGGTCAGCGTGACGGGGAAGGAATGAGTGTGAGGAGGTCAAGGTGACGGTGATGGAGTGAGTGTGAGGGGATCAGTGTGACGGTGATACAGTGAGTGGGAGCGGGTCAGTGTGACGGTGATGGAGTGAGTGTAAGGGGGTCAGGGTGACACTGATGGAGTGAGTGTGAGGGGGTCAGGGTGACGGGGAAGGAATGAGTGTGAGGAGGTCAAGGTGACGGTGAAGGATTGAATGTTAAGGGGTCAGGGTGACAGTGAAGAAATGAGGGTGAGGGGTCACTGATCACCTCACACTCCATCACCATCAGCCTGACCCCCTCACACTCACTCTATTACTGTCACCGTGATCCCCTCACACTCACTCCATCACTCTCACACTGATCCTCTCACACTCATTCCATCACCATCACCCTTAACCTTGCATAATCATCCCATAACCGTCAGCATGACCCCTTCACTCCAGCAGCATCATACTGACCCCTTCACACCCACTCTATCACTGTCACCATGACCCCCTTACACTCAATCCAGCACCGTCACAGTGACCCACTCACACTCACTTCATCACCATCACACTGACCCCTTCACACCCACTCTCTCGCTGTCACCCTGACCCTCTCACACTCCCTCCATCACTGTCACACTGACCCCCTCACACTCACTCCATCACCATCATCCTGACCCCCGCACACTCACTCCATCAATGTCACCCTGACCCCCTCACACATCACTTCATCACCGTTACCCTGACCCTCTCACACTCACTCCATGACCATCACACTGACCCTTCACACCTACTCCGTCACCGTCACCCTGACCCCCGCACACTCACTCCATCTCCATCACACTGACCCTTTCACACCCACTCTATCACTGTCGCCATGACCCCTTCACACTCACTGCATCACCGTCATCCTGACCCTCTCGCACTCACTCCATCAACTTCAAACTGATCCCCTCACACTCCCTCCATCAATTGTCACCCTGACAACGACACACTTAGTCCATCACCGTCACCCTGACGCATTCACACTTGCTCCATCACTGACAGAGTGATCCCCTCACACTCACTCCAGCACCTTCACACTGACCCCCTCACACTCACTCCATCACCATCACCCCAATCCCCTCACACTCACTCCATCAATGTCACACTGACCCCCTCACACATCACTCCATCACCATCACCCTGACACCCTCACTCTCACTCCATCACCATCACACTAATCCCCTCACACTCACTACATCACTTTCGCACGGACCCCCTCACACTTACTCCTTCATCGTCACCCTGATTCCCTCAGATTCACTCCATGACCGTCACACTGATCCGTTCACACTCACTCCCTCACCGTCAGCCTGACCCCCACACACATTCCATCACCGCCACCCTGACCTCCTCACACTCACTCCATCACCATCACCCTGACCCCCTCACTCTCACTCCATCACCGTCACACTAATCCCCTCACACTCACTACATCACTTTCACACGGACCCCCTCACACTCACTCCTTCATCGTCACCCTGATTCCCTCAGATTCACTCCATGACCGTCACACTGATCCATTCACACTCACTCCCTCACCGTCACCCTGACCCCACACACACTCCGTCACGGTCACCCTGACCTCCTCATACTCACTCCATCTCCGTCACTCTGACCTCCTCACACTCACTCCATCACCGTCACCCTGACCTCCTCACACTCACTCCATCACCGTCGCCCTGACACCCTCACACTCACTCCATCACTGTCACCCTGACCCCAAACACTCACTCCATCAATGTCACCCTGACCCCAAACGCTCACTCCATCACCGTCACCCTGGCCCCCTCACACTCACTCCCTCACTGTCACCCTGAGCCCCTTACACTCACTCCATCACCGTCAACCTGATCCCCTCACACTCACTCCATCACCGTCACACTGACCCCTACACACTCACTCCATCACCGTACCCTGACCCCCTCACATTAACTCCATCACCATCACACCGACAATCTCACACACACTCAATCACCGTCACTCTGATCCCCTCACACTCAATCCATCACCGTCACACTGACCCCTACACACTCACTCCATCTCCATCACACTGACCCCCTCACACTCACTCCATCACCGTCACCCTGACACCCCCACACTCACTCCATCACCCTCGCACTGACCCCCTCACACTCACCCCATCACCGTCACCCTGACACTCTCACACTCACTCCATAACCATCACACTGACCCCCTCACACTCACTCCATCAGCGTCACACTGACGCCCTCACACTCACTCCATCATCCTCACCCTGACCCCATTCCACTCACTCCATCATTGTCACCCTTTACCTCTCACAATCATCGCATCACCGTCTCCATGATGGTGTCACCCTTTACCTCTCACAATCATCGCATCCACCGCCAAACCACAACAACGCGACGGTCGGAGGAGGAGCGTCTTATCTTCCGACTGGGAACCCTCCAACCACAGGGGATGAACTTGGACTTCACCAGTTTCTTCATCCCCCCTCCCCCCACCTTGTCTCAGCCGAATCCCTCCAGCCCGGCACCGCCTTCCTGACCTGCTTCTTGACCTCTCCGCCTCCACCCTACTCCGACCTATCACCTTCACCTTGACCTCTTTCCACCTATCACATTTCCAACGCCCCTCCTCCAAGTCCCTCCTCCCTACCTTTTATCTTCTCCTGCTGAACACTCTCTGCTCATTCCTGAAGAAGGGCATGTGCCCGAAACGTCGAATCTTCTGTTCCCTAGATGCTGCCTGACCTGCTGTGCTGTTCCAGCAATAAAGTTTCAACTTTGATCTCCAGCGTCTGCAGACCTCACTTTCTCCCCTCATGATCACACCATCACAGTCTCCCTGACCCCCGTCACACTCAATCCATCACCGTCACACCGACCCCCAAACATTCACTGCATCACCATCACCATGACACTCTCACACTCACTCCATCACCGTTATTTTAACCCCCTCACACTCCGCCCATCACCATCACACTGAGCCCGTCACACTCTCTCTATCACCGTCACCCTGAGCCGCTCACACGCACTCCATCACCATCACACTGACCATCTCACACTCACTCAATCACCATCACACTGATCCCCTTACACTCACTCCATCACCATGACACTGACCCCCTCACACTCACTCCATATCCTCACCCTGACCACCTCACACTCACTCCATCAACGTCACACTGACACCCTCACACTCACTCCATCACGGTCACCCTGACACCCCCACACTCCCTCCATCACCGTCACACTGACCCCCTCACACTCATTCCATCACTGTCACACTGACCCCCCCCGCACTCACTCCATCACCGTCACCCTGACCCCCTCACACTCACTCCATCACCATCACACTGGCAATCCCACACTCCCTCCATCACAGTCGCATTGACTCCCTTGCACTCACTCCATTACCGTCACCCTGACCCCCTCACACTCACTCCATCACCATCATATTGACTCCATTAAACTCACTCCGTCACCGTCACACTGACCCCCTCACACTCACTCCATCATCCTCAACCTGACACGCTCACACTCACTGCATCACCGTCACACTGATCCCCTCACACTCACTCCATCATCGTCACCCTTAACCTCTCACAATCATCCCATCACCATCTCCATGACCCCTTCACACTCACTCCATCACCTTCATGCTTACCGCCACACACTCACTCCATCACTGTCACCCTGACACCCTCATGCTCACTCCATCACTGTCACCCTGACCCCGACACACTCATTCCTTCTCCGTCACATTGACACCCTCACACTCATTCCATCACCGTCAAACTGAACCCTCACACTCACTCATTCACCATCAACCTGACCCCCTCACACTCACTCCATCACCGTCACATTGATCCCCTCACATTCATTTGTTCACCATCATCCTGACCCCCTCACACTCCCTCCATCTCCGTCACACTGACTCCATTAAACTCACTCCGTCAGCGTCACTCTGACCCCCTCGCATTCACTCCATCATCGTCACACTGAACCCCTCACACTCACCCAATCACCGTCAGTCTGACCCTCTCACACTCACTCCATCACCCTTACCCTAACCCCATCACACTCACTCCATCAGGATCACATTGAACCCCTCACACTCACTCCATCTCCCTCACCCTGACCCCCTCATACTCACACCATCACCGTCTCCCTGATCCCCTCACTCACAGTCCATTATCGTCACCCTGAGCACCTCACACTCACTCCATCAGGATCACATTGACCCCCTCACACTCACTCCATCACCCTCACCCTGACCCCCTCATACTCACACCATCACCGTCACCCTGACCCCCTCACACTCACTCCATCACCATCACACAGGTCCCCTCACACTCACTCCATCAGTGTCACCCTGACCCCCTCACATTCACTCCATCTACGTCACACTGACCCCCTCACACTCATTCCATCACCGTCACTCTGACCCACTCACACTCACTCCTTCACCGTCAAACTGACACCCTCACACTCACTCCATCACCGTCACGCTGACCACCTCGCACTCACTCCATCATCGTCACACTGACGCCCTCACACTCACTCAATCAACGTCACACGGAACCCCTCACACTTACTCCATCATCCTCACCCTGACCCCCTCACACTCACTCCATTAAAGTCACACTGATCCCCTCACACTCACTCCATCATCGTCACTCTTAACCTCTCACAATCATCCTGTCACCGTCACCATGACCCCTCCACACTCACTCCATCACTTTCACGCTTACCGCCACACACTCAATCCATCACTGTCACCATGACCCCGACACACACACTCCTTCACCGTCACTTTGACACCCTCACCCTCACTCCATCACCCTTACCCTGACCCCATCACACTCACTCATTCACCGTCACACTGAACCCCTCACACTCACCCAATCACCGTCAGTCTGACCCTCTCATACTCACTACATCTACGTCACATTGAACCCCTCACACTCACACCATCTCCCTCACCTTGACCCCCTCATACTCACACCATCAACGTCACCCTGACCCCCTCACACTCACTCCATCACCATCACACAGGTTCCCTCACACTCACTCCATCAATGTCACCCTGACCCCCTCACATTCACTCCATCTACGTCACACTGACCCCCTCACACTCATTCCATCACCGTCACCCTGACCCTTTCACACTCACTCCATCAGGATCACATTATCCCCCTCACACACACTCCATCACCGTCACCCTGACCATTTCACACTCACTCAATCAGGATCATATTGATACCCTCACGCTCACTCCATCACCCTCACCGCCACCCCCTCACACTCACTCCATCACCATCACACTGATCCCCTCAAACTCACTCCATCAGTGTCACCCTGACCCCCTCACATTCACTCCATCACCGCCAAACTGAACCCCTCACACTCTCCCCATCACTGTCAAACTGACACCCTCAGACACACTCCATCACCCTCATACTGACTCAATCACGCTCACACCATCCCCGTCATACTGATCCTCTCACACTCACTCCAGCACCGTCACACTGATCCCCCACACTCACTCCTTCAAAGTCACCCTGACCCCCTCACACACTCCATCACTGTCACACTGAACCATACACACTCACTCCATCACCATCACGCTGACCCCCTCATACTCGCTCCATCACCATTAGACTGACCCTCTCACACTCAATCCATCACCGTCATCTTGACCCCCTCACACTCATTCCAGCACTATCACTCTGACCACCTCACACTCCGTCCTTCACCGTCACACTGACACCCTCACACTCACTCCATCACTGTCACACTAACCCCCTCATACTCTCTCCATCACCGTCACACTGACCCCCTCACACTTACTCCATTATCCCCCCTCTGTCCCCTCCCACTCACGCCATCACCGTCACACTGACCCCCTCACACTCACTCATTCACCGTCAACCTGACCCCCTCACATTCACTCCATCACTGTCACCCTGACCCCCTCACACTCATTCCATTACCCTCACCCTGACCCCCTCACACTCATTTCTTTACCGTCACCCTGACCCCCTCACACTCACTCCATCACCGTCAAACCGAACCCCTCACACTCACTCCATCACTGTCAGTCTGACCCTCTTACACTCGCTCCATCTACGTCACACTGAACCCCTCACACTCACTCCATCACCGTCGCCCTGACCCCCTCACACTCACTCCATCAGGATCACATTATACCCCTCACAAACAATGCATCACTGTCACCCTGACCCCCTCACACTCACACCATCACTGTCACCCTGACACCCTTACACTCACTCCATCACCATTACACTGATCCCCTCAAACTCACCCAATCAGTGTCACTCTGACCCCCTCACATTCACTCCATCATCGTCAAACTGACCCCCTTACACTCTCTCCATCACCGTCAAACTGACATCCTCAGACTCACTCCATCACCCTCACCCTGACTCAATCACACTCACGCCATCACTATCACACTGACCCTCTCACACTCCCTAATTCACTGTCACACTGACACCCTCACAGTCATGCATCAACGTCACGCTGATCGCCTCATACCCACTCCATCACCGTCACCCTGACCCCCTCACACTCATTCCATCACCCTCACCCTGGCCCCCTCACACTCAATCCATCTCCGTCACCCTGGCCCCCTCACACTCATTCCATCACCCTCACCCTGACCCCCTCACACTCAATCCATCACCGTCACCGTGACCCCCTCACAATCACTCCATCACCGTCAAACTGAACCCCTCACTCTCACTCCATCACCGTCAGTCTGACCCTCTCACACTCACTCCATCTACATCACAGTGACCCCCTCACACTCACACCATCACCCTCATCCTGACCCCCTCACACTCACTCCATCGGGATCACATTGACCCCCTCACACTCACTCCATCACCGTCACCCTGACCTCTCTCAATCACTCCATCACCGTCAAACTGACACCCTCAGACTCACTCCATCAACCTCACCCTGACTCAATCACATTCATACCATCACCGTCATACTGATCCTCTCACACTCGCTCCAGCACCGTCACACTCATCCCCTCACATTCACTCCTTCAAAGTCACCCCTCACTCACTCCATCACTGTCACACTGACCCCTGCACACTCACACCATCACCGTCCCCCTGACCCCCTCACTCTCATTTCTTTACCGTCACCCTGACCCCCTCACACTCACTCCGTCACCGTCAAACTGAACCCCTCACACTCACTCCATCACTGTCAGTCTGACCCTCTTACACTCACTCCATCTACGTCACACTGAACCCCTCACACTCATTCCATCACCGTCGCCCTGACCCCCTCACACTCACTCCATCAGGATCACATTATACCCCTCACAAACAATGCATCACCGTCACCCTGACCCCCTCATACTGACTCCATCAGGATCACATTGACCCCCTCACACTCACTCCATCACCCTCACTCTGACCCCCTCACACTCACACCATCACTGTCACCCTGACCCCCTTACACCCACTCCATCACCAATACACTGATCCCCTCAAACTCACTCCATCAGTGTCACTCTGACCCCCTCACATTCACTCCATCATCGTCAAACTGACCCCCTTACACTCTCTCCATCACCGTCAAACTGACATCCTCAGACTCACTCCATCACCCTCACCCTGACTCAATCACACTCACGCCATCACTATCACACTGACCCTCTCACACTCCCTCCTTTACTGTCACACTGACACCCTCACAGTCATTTATCAACGTCACGCTGACCGCCTCATACCCACTCCATCACTGTCACCCTGACCCCCTCACACTCTCTCCATCGCCGTCACCCTGACCCCTTCACACTCATTCCATCACCCTCACCCTGACCCCCTCACACTCAATCCATCTCCGTCACCCTGACCCCCTCACACTCATTCCATCACCCTCACCCTGACCCCCTCACACTCAATCCATCACCGTCACCGTGACCCCCTCACAATCACTCCATCACCGTCAAACTGAACCCCCTCACTCTCACTCCATCACCGTCAGTCTGACCCTCTCACACTCACTCCATCTACATCACAGTGACCCCCTCACACTCACACCATCACCCTCACCCTGACCCCCTCACACTCACTCCATCGGGATCACATTGACCCCCACACACTCACTCCATCACACTCACCCTGACCCCCTCACACTCACACCATCACCGTCTCCCTGATCCCCTCAAACTCAATCCATTATCGTCACCCTGAGCCCCTCACACTCACTCCATCAGGATCACATTGACCCCCTCACACTCACTCCATCACCCTCACCCTGACCCCCTCACACTCACTCCATCACCGTCACCCTGACCTCTCTCAATCACTCCATCACCGTCAAACTGACACCCTCAGACTCACTCCATCAACCTCACCCTGACTCAATCACATTCATACCATCACCGCCATACTGATCCTCTCACACTCGCTCCAGCACCGTCACACTCCTCCCCTCACATTCACTCCTTCAAAGTCACCCCTCACTCACTCCATCACTGTCACACTGACCCCTGCACACTCACTCCATCACCATCACCCTGACCCACTCACACTCACTCCATCACCATCACCCTGACCCCTTCATACTCACTCTATCACCGTCACCCTGACCCCCTCACACTCACTCCATCACCGTCACACTGACCCCCTCACACTCACTCCATCAACGTCACACTGACAATCCCACACTCACTCCATCAGTGTCACACTGACCCCTGCACACTCACTCCATCACCATCACTCTGACCCCCTTATACTCACTCCATCACCGTCACCCTGATCCCCTCACACTCACTCCATCAAAGTAAACCTGACCCAATTAAACTCACTCTGTCACCATCATTCTTACCCCCTCACACTCACTCCACCTCCGTCAAACTGACCCACTCACACTCACTCCATCACCGTCAACCTGACCCCTTCACACTCACTCCATCATCATCAAACTGACCCAAGCACACTCACTCCATCACCGTCACCCTGACCCTCTCACACTCATTCCATCAACGTTACCCTGGCCCCCTCACACTTACTCCATCACCGTCACTTTGACCCCCTCACATTCACTCCTTCACCGTCACCCTGACCGCCTCACACTCACTCCATCTCTGTCACCCTGACCCCATTAAACTCACTCCATCAACTTGACATTGACCACTCTCACACTCGCTCCATCACCGACACACTGACCACCTCACATTCAGTCCATCACCCTCAACCTGACTCAATCACACTCACTCCATCACCGTCATACTGATCCTCTCACACTCGCTCCAGCACTGTCTCCCTGACCACCTCACACTCGCTCCATCACCCTCACCCAGACTCAATCACACTCTCTCCATCTCCGTCATCATTGTCCCCCTAACACTTACTCCATCACTCTCACCCTGGCCCCCTCACACTCACTCCATTACCATCACCCTGACCCCCTCACACTCACTCCATCACCGTCTCACTGACCCCCACACACTCACTCTATTACTGTCTCCCTAACCTCCTCAAACCCACTCCATCACCGTCACCCTGACCCCCTCACACTCACTCCATCACCGTCACCCTGATCGCCTCACACTTGCTCCATCACCGTCACCCTGACTCCCTCACAATCACTCCATCACGGTAACCCTGACCCCCTCACACTCACTCACTCACGGTCACCCTGGCCCTCTGACACCCACTCTATCACCGTCACTCTGACCCTTTCACAGTCACTATGTCACCAACACTCTGACCACCCTCACACACACTTCGTCAAACAATGTCCCTCACAACTTCCACCGTCACTCTCACTCGACACACTCCACCGCCATCATACACATTGCCGCACATGACCCCACCATCATGCTCACACCCACACTCCACCACCATCACACATACTGCCCCACACAACTCCCACCGTCACACCCAACACCACCCACTCCACCACCATCACACACACTACCCCACACCACCCTCACTGTCACGCTCAAACCCACACACTCAACCACCATCACACACACTGCTCCACACCACCCTCACCATCACGCTCACTCCCACACACTCCACCACCATTTCACACACTGCCCCACACCACCCCCACCATCACGCTCACTCCCACACACTCCACCACCACCACACACACAGCCCCACACCACCCTCACCATCACGCTCACCCCCACACATTCCACCACCATCAGACTCGCTGGCCCACACCACCCTCACCGTCATGCTCACCCCCACACACTCCATCACAATCACACACGCTACCACACATGACCACCACCATTACGCTCACACCCATACACTCCACCACCCTCACACACACTGCCCCACACTACCCCCAACGCCACGCTCACCCACACACACTCCACCACCCACACACACACACTACCCCACACCACCCCCACCGTCATGCTCACCCCCAAACACTCCACCACCATCACAACATACTGCCACACACCACCCACATCGTCATACTCACCCCCACACAATCCACAACCATCACACATGCTACCCACACCACCCCCACCATCACACGTCACCCCACACACTTCAACACCCTCACACACACTGCCTCACACCACCCGCACCATTACACTGCAACACCCACACACTCCACCACCCTCTCACACACTGCCCCACACCACCCTCACCATCATGCTCACCCCCACCCACTGCCCCACACTCACACACATTTCCCCACACCATCCCCAACGTCACGCTCAACCCCACGCACTCCACCACCCTCACACACTGCCCCACAACACTCCCACCGTCACGCTCACCCCCATACACTCCACCACACTCACACACACTGCCCCACACAACCCCCACTGTCACGCTCACCCCCACAAACTCCCCTACCGTCATGTTCACTCCCCTGCATAGTCGCACACCTTCACACACCCTCCACCATACGTAACCCCACTGCCCTGCTCACTCACCCTGCACAAAGCCTCACCATCAGACTCACTCAATCACACTCTCCCCCACTGTGTCGTTCACTCCCACACACAGCCCCACCCTGACTCTCAGACCCCGTGCACTGCTCATCATCACGCTCACTCTCTCGCACACTCCCATTGTCCCGTTCACTCCCCTGCACATGCGCCCACCGTCACTCTCACGTCCCCACACGCTCTCCCACCGTCACGTTCTCTCCCCACACATTCCCCCACTATCACGCTCACCCCCTCGCACACTCTGCCAGCATCACACTCGCTCCCCCACGCATTCCCCCACCATCACGCTCACTCCCTCGCACACTCCCCCAGCATTACACTCACATGTCCACGCAGTCTCCTACCATCACACCCCTCACATACCTTAAACTAAGCTCCTGCCTGTGAACGCCATCCCCATTCTCTTCCCTGAGTAATAGACAGTATGTCCCACATAGTGTGTTCTGTTTGTGATATCCTGTTGTACCAGTCTCAGCCACAGCCTACGGTGCCAGTCCACCTATTACCCCCTAGTAACGGCTCATGTTCTCACACCCACTATGTCCCCGAACAATGGCGTTTGGCCCAAGCTCCATACTGTTTCCCTGGCAATGGCCTGATATGCCGTCCAAATTTCTGTTCCCTATCATCGGCCTGAAGAACGACAACCCTCTTCCGTTCCACCAGCACCGAAGGATTCGAGGAAGACAGTAACATTGAGAGGTTATGATCGCAAGATGGAGAGTGAATGAGATTGTGGAAGGCAAGGACAGTGCAATTGAGTGTGTAAATGGGAAAAGGAGAGAGAAATAGCAGTGCAGTGTGAGAGTGGGAGGGATATATGGAGGTAGAGGGACAAAGGGAGCAAGATGAATTCTGCTGAGAGCCAAGTTGGAGTGGGAGATCCAGAGGTGAAAGTAAGGACAGAGGGAGTTAAACCCAGCTCCTGAGCTCAGGGCACGGTGCCTTCCACTTCCCTGAGGACCAGGACTTGGGCTGAGTCTGTCTCTCTCCAGCTCAGCTTCTCCAACACAAAGACACACAACAACATCGGTCACTCTGCTGCTCAGCACGCTTTAATTAATATTTTTATTGTTTACAAATGGACGTGATGGATACAGTCAGTGGGATGGTGCCTTTTGTCACTGGCCCCTGAGTTGTGAGAAACATTAAAACTTTAATTAACATTAAAGGATGGTCAAACCAGCGCTACCCTCAGTCTGTTACCATAGCGACAGGTTGCTCCATCGCTGAAACACTGAACTGAAATGAGAAAATCCCGGATGGATTGATTAATGAGGGAATTTGATGGATGGATGTATTTGGGTGAAGGGATATTTCAGCACATTCTTCAGCTGCTGCCTGAACTTAGTCTGGGTCACGGCATAAATCGCGGTGTTTGTGCAGCAACTGAGGAGCTGCAGCATGAAACCCAATTCCCGCACAAAGGGATGGAGATAGACAGGGGTATACACAATAAACCAAATCCGTCTCCATATAGAATACAGCATGAACGTTGACCATAACAGGATGAAATTGGCCGAGATCACAAACAGTAAAATGATGGATTTTTTTCGGTTCCTCATTTCTGTGTCAGACTGAGCGTCCCCATTGGTGTGAGCGCGGAGTCTCCTGCGTGCTCTGCTGTTCATTAAAATGTGTCTGACGGTGAGAACATTGAGTAGCAGAATCAGGAGAAATGGGACACATGGGGTTAGAATGTGGTGGAGGGACTCGATTGTGACCCAGACACTGGAGTAATAAACAGCGACTGTTACATCACAAAACCAGGGGATGTTCTGCAGCCAATACCGAGCCGTGAGCATAAAATACCAGGAAATGTTCTTTAAACAGCTCAGCACAGTCACTGCTCCCAGAACCACAGCCGCCGTTTTCTCACTGCAATATTTACTTTTTAGCTTCTGGCAACAAATGGCCACAAACCGATCAAAGGTGAAAGTGACGGTGAACCAGACAGAGCAGTCAGTGGCTGCAAAAAGCAGGACGGCGTGGATATTACACACGGGGACGGAGTCCTTCAGGAAATAAAACTGTTCCCGGAAAACAATGGGAATGTGTCTCAGGATCAGGTCGAGGATAATGACCAGGAGATCGGCCGCTGCCATGGCTCCCAGGTAACGTCTGACACATGGACACAATCCACAATCTTTATAAAGCAGGACGTAGATGGTCACTACGTTAACTGTGAGGAAGAAAAACAAACCCATTATCCATCAGCCTGGAGGCAAAGGGACCCGTTTGATTGGGGACCCAGTGAGATTTACAAATGTGTCCCTGTATTCAGGGATTTATTGAAATAACTGGAGATGGAATAACAAATGGGAAGGTCGGAATTACTGACAAGAATGTCACATGAACCACAAGAAACCCTCCCTCCCCAAACACAAAGAGACACATCCATAAGGACAGATGGTTTCGAGAACATTCCCACACACTCAATCACTCGAGAGCAGACACAGGTCACTCCTTCCCAGTTACTAATACGGAGGGTGGAAACGTTGCTTTCCTGAATGATTCTCTCCCAGTTTCCTAAAGACAAACGGAGTTTGGGAATTCCTGTATTTTGGTCTAAATTGTGGTCGAACCTGTGTCGTGGAGAAATGTTAACGCACGGAAAACGTATTCACCCCTTTAACTGCCTGAGGGGCCCTGGAACGAGATCTGTTCCCTCGGGATCTTATCGTTTGTTCAATTCACTGACGTCCGGCCGTTCACAAACAATGTCACGACAGAACGTTCCGGGGATTGTCAGTTATAGAATGTCTGGGACAGAACGTTCCGGGAAATGGCAATTATAGAATGTCAGGGACAGAACGTTCCGGGGAATGGCAGTTATAGAATGTCAGGGACAGAACGTTCCGGAGAATGGCAGTTATAGAATGTCAGGGACAGAACGTTCCGGGGAATGTCAGTTATAGAATGTTGGGGACAGAATGTTCCGGGGAGTGTCAGTTATAGAATGTCAGGAACAGTACGTTCCGGGGAAAGTCAGTTACAGAATGTCGGGGACAGAACTTTCCGGGTAATGGCAGTTATACAATGTTGGGGGCAGAACGTTCCAGGGAATGTCAGTTATAGAATGTAAGGGACAGAACATTCCGGGGAATGTCAGTTATAGAATGTTGGGGGCAGAACGTTCCAGGGAATGTCAGTTATAGAATGTAAGGGACAGAACATTCCGGGGAATGTCAGTTATAGAATGTCGGGGACAGAACGTTCCGGGGAATGTCAGTTATAGAATGTCGGGGACAGAACGTTCCGGGGAATGGCAGTGATAGAATGTCTGGGACAGAACGTTCCGGGGAATGTCAGTTATAGAATGTCAGGGACAGAACATTCCGGGGAATAGCAGTTATAGAATGTCGGGGACAGAACGTTCCGGGGAATGTCAGTTGTAGAATGTCATGGACAGAACGTTCGGGGGAATGGCAGTTATAGAATGTCGGGGACATAACGTTCCGGGGAATGCCAGTGAGAGAATGTCAGGGACAGAACGTTGCGGGGAATGGCAGTTATAGAATGTCGGGGACAGAACGTCCCGGGGAATGTCAGTTATACAATGTTGGGGACAGAACGTTCCGGGGAATGTCAGTTATAGAATGTCGGGAACAGTACGTTCCGGGGAAAGTCAGTTATAGAATGTCCGGGACGTAACTTTCCGGGGAATGGCAGTTATAGAATGTCGGGGACAGAACATTCCGGGGAATGTGAGTTAAAGAATGTTGGGGACAGAACGTTCCGGGGAATGTCAGTTATAGAATGTCAGGGACAGAACATTCCGGGGAATGGCAGTTATAGAATGTCGTGGACAGAACGTTCTGGGCAATGTCAGTTGTAGAATGTCAGGGACAGAACGTTCGGGGGAATGTTAGTTATAGAATATCCGGGACAGAACTTTCCGGGGAATGTCAGTTATAGTGTGTCGGGGACATAACGTTCCGGGGAATGTCAGTTATAGAATGTCGGGGACAGAACGTTGCGGGGAATGTCAGTTATAGAATGTCGGGGACAGAACATTGCGGGGAATGTCAGTTATAGAATGTCGGGGACAAAACTTTCCCGTGAATTGCACTGATACAATGTCCGGGACAGAACGTTCCGGGGAATTTAAGTTATAGAATGTCGGGAACAGAACGTTCCGGGGAAAGTCAGTTATAGAATGTCGGGGACAGAACGTTCCGGGGAGTGGCCGTGATAGAATGTCTGGGACAGAACGTTCCGGGGAATGTCAGTTATAGAATGTCGGGGACAGAACGTTCCGGGGAATGTCAGTTATAGAATGTTGGGGACAGAACATTCCGGTGAATGGCAGTTATAGAATGTCGGGAACAGAACGTTCCGGGGAATGTCATTTGTAGAATGTCGGGGACAGAGCGTTCGGGGGAATGGCAGTTATAGAATGTCGGGGACAGAATGTTCCGGGGAATGTCAGTTATAGAATATCCGGGGCAGAACGTTCCGGGGAATGTTAGTTATCGAATATCCGGGACAGAACTTTCCGGGGAATGTCAGTTATAGAATGTCGGGGACAGAACGTTCCGGGGAATGTCAGTTATAGAATGTCGGGGATAGAACGTTCCGGGGAATGGCAGTGATAAAATGTCCGGGACAGAACGTTCCGGGGAATGTCAGTTATAGAATGTCGGGAACAGAACGTTCCGGGGAATGTCAGTTATAGAATGTCGGGGACAGAACGTTCCGGGGAATGGCAGTGATAGAATGTCTGGGACAGAACGTTCTGGGGAATGTCAGTTATAGAATGTCGGGGACAGAACGTTCCGGGGAATGTCAGTTATAGAATGTTGGGGACAGAACATTCCGGTGAATGGCAGTTATAGAATGTCGGGGACAGAACGTCCCGGGGAATGTCAGTTGTAGAATGTCAGGGACAGAACGTTCTGGGGAATGTCAGTTACAGAATGTCGGGAACAGTACGTTCCGGGGAAACTCAGTTATAGAATGTCCGGGACAGAACTTTCCGGGGAATGTCAGTTATAGAATGTCGGGGACAGAACGTTCCGGGGAATGTCAGTTATAGAATGTTGGGGACAGAACGTTCCAGGGAATGTCAGTTATAGAATGTCAGGGACAGAACGTTCCGGGGAATGTCAGTTATAGAATGTCGGGGACAGAACCTTCCGGGGAATGTCAGTTGTAGAATGTCGGGGACAGAACTTTCGGGGGAATGCTAGTTATCGAATATCCGGGACAGAACTTTCCGGGGAATGGCAGTTATAGAATGTCGGGGACATAACGTTCCGGGGAATGTCAGTTATAGAATGTCAGGGACAGAACGTTGTGGGAAATATCAGTTATAGAATGTCGGAGACAGAACGTTCCGGGGAATGTCAGTTATAGAATGTCGGGGACAGAACGTTGCGGGGAATGGCAGTGATAGAATGTCCGGGACAGAACGTTCCGGGGAATGGCAGTGATAGAATGTCTGGGACAGAACGTTCCGGGGAATATCAGTTATAGAATGTCGGGGACAGAACGTTCCAGGGAATGTCAGTTATAGAATGTCGGGGACAGAACGTTCCGTGGAATGGCAGTGATAGAATGTCCGGGACAGAACGTTCCGGGGAATGGCAGTGATAGAATGTCTGGGACAGAACGTTCCGGGGAATGTCAGTTATAGAATGTCGGGGACAGAACGTTCCGGGGCATGTCAATTATAGAATGTTGGGGACAGAACATTCCGGTGAATGGCAGTTATAGAATGTCGGGGACAGAACGTTCCGGGGAATGTCAGTTGTTGAATGTCAGGGACAGAACGTTCGGGGGAATGGCAGTTATAGAATGTCGGGGACAGAACGGTCCGGGGAATGTCAGTTATAGAATGTCCGGGACAGAACGTTCGGGGGAATGTCAGTTATAGAATGTCGGGGACAGAACGTTCTGGGGAATGTCAGTTGTAGAATGTCAGGGACAGAACGTTCGGGGGAATGGCAGTTATAGAATGTCGGGGACATAACGTTCCGGGGAATGCCAGTGATAGAATGTCAGGGACAGAACGTTCCGGGGAATGTCAGTTTTAGAATGTCGGGAACAGTACGTTCCGGGGAAAGTCAGTTATAGAATGTCCGGGACGTAACTTTCCGGGGAATGGCAGTTATAGAATGTCGGGGACAGAACGTTCCGGGGAATGTGAGTCAAAGAATGTTGGGGACAGAACGTTCCGGGGAATGTCAGTTATAGAATGTCAGGGACAGAACATTCCGGGGAATGGCAGTTATAGAATGTCGGGGACAGAACGTTCTGGGGAATGTCAGTTGTAGAATGTCAGGGACAGAACGTTCGGGGGAATGTTAGTTATAGAATATCCGGGACAGAACTTTCCGGGGATTGTCAGTTATAGTGTGTCGGGGACATAACGTTCTGGGGAATGTCAGTTATAGAATGTCGGGGACAGAACGTTGCGGGGAATGTCAGTTATAGAATGTCGGGGACAGAACGCTGCGGGGAATGTCAGTTATAGAATGTCGGGGACAGAACGTTCCGGGGAATGGCAGTGATAGAATGTCCGGGACAGAACGTTCCGGGGAATTTAAGTTATAGAATGTCGGGAACAGAACGTTCCGGGGAATGTCGGTTATAGAATGTCGGGGACAGAACGTTCCGGGGAGTGGCCGTGATAGAATGTCTGGGACAGAACGTTCCGGGGAATGTCAGTTATAGAATGTCGGGGACAGAACGTTTCGGGGAATGTCAGTTATAGAATGTTGGGGACAGAACATTCCGGTGAATGGCAGTTATAGAATGTCGGGAACAGAACGTTCCGGGGAATGTCAGTTGTAGAATGTCGGGGACAGAGCGTTCGGGGGAATGGCAGTTATAGAATGTCGGGGACAGAATGTTCCGGGGAATGTCAGTTATAGAATATCGGGGGCAGAACGTTCCGGGGAATGTTAGTTATCGAATATCCGGGACAGAACTTTCCGGGGAATGTCAGTTATAGAATGTCGGGGACAGAACGTTCCGGGGAATGTCAGTTATAGATTGTCGGGGACAGAACTTTCCGGGGAATGGCAGTGATAAAATGTCCGGGACAGAACGTTCCGGGGAATGTCAGTTATAGAATGTCGGGGACAGAACGTTCCGGGGAATGGCAGTGATAGAATGTCTGGGACAGAACGTTCTGGGGAATGTCAGTTATAGAATGTCGGGGACAGAACGTTCCGGGGAATGTCAGTTATAGAATGTTGGGGACAGAACATTCCGGTGAATGGCAGTTATAGAATGTCGGGGACAGAACGTCCCGGGGAATGTCAGTTGTAGAATGTCAGGGACAGAACGTTCGGGGGAATGGCAGTTATAGAATGTCGGGGACAGAATGTTCCGGGGAATGTCAGTTATAGAATATCGGGGACAGAACGTTCTGGGGAATGTCAGTTACAGAATGTCGGGAACAGTACGTTCCTGGGAAACTCAGTTATAGAATGTCCGGGACAGAACTTTCCGGGGAATGTCAGTTATAGAATGTCGGGGACAGAACGTTCCGGGGAATGTCAGTTATAGAATGTTGGGGACAGAACGTTCCAGGGAATGTCAGTTATAGAATGTCGGGGACAGAACGTTCCGGGGAATGTCAGTTGTAGAATGTCGGGGACAGAACTTTCGGGGGAATGCTAGTTATCGAATATCCGAGACAGAACTTTCCGGGGAATGGCAGTTATAGAATGTCGGGGACATAACGTTCCGGGGAATGTCAGTTATAGAATGTCAGGGACAGAACGTTGTGGGGAATATCAGTTATAGAATGTCGGGGACAGAACGTTCCGGGGAATGTCAGTTATAGAATGTCGGGGACAGAACGTTCCGTGGAATGGCAGTGATAGAATGTCCGGGACAGAACGTTCCGGGGAATGGCAGTGATAGAATGTGTGGGACAGAACGTTCCGGGGAATGTCAGTTATAGAATGTCGGGGACAGAACGTTCCGGGGAATGTCAGTTATAGAATATTGGGGACAGATCATTCCGGTGAATGGCAGTTATAGAATGTCTGGGACAGAACGTTCCGGGGAATGTCAGTTGTTGAATGTCAGGGACGGAACGTTCGGGGGAATGGCAGTTATAGAATGTCGGGGACAGAACGGTCCGGGGAATGTCAGTTATAGAATGTCCGGGACAGAACGTTCGGGGGAATGGCAGTTATAGAATGTCGGGGACAGAATGTTCCGGGGAATGTCAGTTATAGAATATCGGGGGCAGAACGTTCTGGGGAATGTCAGTTACAGAATATCAGGGACAGAACGTTCCGGTAAGCCTTTGACCTGTCCATCACATTTCCCCCTATCCACCCCACCAACATGATGTGCTGTGTTCAGGCTGCATATCCATCCAACACGGGGAGCTGCACTGACCACATCATTGCATTATCTATTAACCTCAACCAGATAGTCTGACCAGCACAGCGACTTGTGCAGGGATCACCCGTGAATTAATCTGTAAACCAGGAACAGTTACCCTCCCAGCATTTAGGACTGTGTACCCCACCACAGTACATTGTTCTGTGAACCAGGAACAGTTACCCTCCCAGCATGTCGGACTGTGTACCCCACCCCAGTGCATTGATCTTTGAACCAAGAACAGTTACCCTCCCAGCATGTCGGACTGTGTACCCCACCCCAGTGCATTGATCTGTAACCCAGGAGCAGTTACCCTCCCAGCATGTCGGACTGTGTACACCACCACAGTGCATTGATTTGTAAACCAGGAGCAGTTACCCTCCCAGCATGTCGGACTGTGTACCCCACCCCAGTGCATTGATCTTTGAACCAAGAACAGTTACCCTCCCAGCATGTCGGACTGTGTACCCCACCCCAGTGCATTGATATGTAACGCAGGAGCAGTAACCCTCACAGCATGTCGGACTGTGTACACCACCACAGTGCATTGATTTGTAAACCAGGAACAGTTACCCGCCCAGCATGTCCGACTGTGTACCCCACCCCAGTGCATTGATCTGTGAACCAGGAACAGTTACCCGCCCAGCATGTCGGACTGTGTACCCCACCCCAGTGCATTGATCTGTAAACCAGGAGCAGTTACCCTCCCAGCATGTCGGACTGTGTACCCCACCCCAGTGCATTGATCTGTAAACCAGGAGCAGTTACCCTCCCAGCATGTCGGACTGTGTACCCCACCCCAGTTCATTGATCTGTAAACCAGGAGCAGTTACCCTCCCAGCATGTCGGACTGTGTACCCCACCCCAGTGCATTGACCTGTGCACCAGGAGCAGTTACCCTCCCAGCATGTAGGACTGTGTACACCATCCCAGTGCATTGATCTGTAAACCAGGAGCAGTTACCCTCCCAGCATGTAGGGCTGTGTACACCAAACCAGTGCATTGATCTGTTAACCAGGTGTCGTTACCCTTCTGGCATGTAGAGCTCTCTACACCAACCCACTGCATTCCTCAGTAACACTGTGCTCGATCCCTGCGCAGTATGGGGAAACTTGCAGCCCGTGCTGGAAGTGACAGGATGCGTCGCTCCCACCCATTTACAGCTCCATATCCCCATTGTTGCCCTGACAAGGTGGTGCTGTGGGTGTGAAACTCACTGCCAGAGAGAGATGGCGGAGGAATCAGTTTAAATATCACCACATGGGAGGGGTTTGGGGTATACAGAGAGGGAAGACTGAGAGACAATGTCATGGAAGGATGTGTTCCCAGGTTTCAGAATGCTCAAATGTAGACACTTCGATAGCATCCTGTAACATGAACCTGTCTTCCCAGGAAAGATGGGAAAAAGGGATATTGGTGTGAGGCCAGATGAGCATTTGTTCTGCATCATTGTTACTGGAATTGCTTTCAACCGAATCTATGACTCATTGGGCAGATTCTAACAATAATTTATTTTTGTTTGATTTTCCTTGACTGTGACAGAGGGATCGTCCGCATGAGGCTGAGATAGTTTCCTGGTGCTATCGTATCGGACTCACCCCATTAACTACCCACCCCACCCCATGATGTCTCTCTCATTCAATACCAGCCCGATTCTCCCACCCATCATGGCGGGAGGTACTCACCATCGCCCGGATGCCCCTGGATATTCCGTGATCCCTGGCACTGGTGCCACGTTTAAAAGGCCAATGGGCACACAGTTGAGCTTTCTCAGTTCGGAGCTGCCCTGCAAAGTTTACCTCGAGCATGGCAGTTCATGGGCAATTACACCGCGGTTTGTCGACAGGGGCAAGGAGATCCTGGTGGATGAGCTAGTAAGAATGAGACCATTTTCTTTCCAGAGGAGGCCACACCATCAGAGCCACCAAGCATGGTCTGAGCTCTCCTTCTACCTCAGTGAAGCATCTGCGGTCTGAAGAAATGCCCAACAATACAGGACAATTTCAATAACCTTCCCCGCTCTTTCAGGATAAGGGTCACCGTATTCTCTCTGCTCCCTCACACTCACTGTGTGTCTGTTATAGCATCGACCCCGAACAAGGCTCATCCTCCACCTCTCTCACTGCTGCATGTAGCACCTTCGCCCCCCCCCCTTCCCTCCACTTTACCCCACTCCCCTACACTAATCACACTGCATGGATACAACACTGTGGACTGACTCCCTCCGGACACCTCACCATGACACCGTTCCGCACCTACACCAGAACTAAGAGCAGGGACACCAACTCCCACCCTCACTCCAGCCCTCCCTTTCTCCCATTCCAGGAGAAACAGCCTGGAATAGGACAGAAAGGGCCAAGCCGGGTGGTGGAGTGCACGATATCCGTTCCCTCACCCCCTCCCCCTGCCATGTGGGGAGGACCCTGGCACAAGCCAGAGAGGACCGGGACACCTCGTGTGGAGATTGTGAAACATCCACGTCCCACCGACCGAGTAAGGAGCAATGTTCAGTGAAGGGCGATTCTAACTTTAAACCCATTGGCAGCTCCGTTTCTCCCCAGCACAACTTAGAAGCCATGGCCCTGATGCCATTTCCCTTTTGTGTCGAGCTGGTACAAATGGAATCCCCACGGTCTCGGTGGGCCGGAGGGTGGGCTCACAACACATCGTCACCACCACCTCCCAGGAAGGGAGCACGGAGACCCCCTCCTACACCTTCCCCTGTAAACAGCTCAGACACTGAAACCAATTTGTTACTGCACTCCCCACTTGTCCTGACATCTTCAACAATCTGTGCTCATATAAACTCAGGACTCTCTGCTCCTGCGCCCCCTATTTTACGGTACGGCCTGTTTTATATTGTCTTTCAGTGTCTTTCCTACCAAAGTGCATCACCTCACACTGCTCTGCATTTATCCCCAGCTGCCATACACCTGATCACTGCACCAACGTGTGATTGTCCTGTTCGAGTTCCACACTGTCCTCCATAGACTTTACAATTCTTCCAGGTTTGGTGCCATCTACAAACATTGAGATTGTTATAGCGTCACAGTTCCCATGCAACAACTGAAATTCTGCGACACTCACTAGTGTGAGCAAGTGAAATACCGCTATATTCCCACGGGCAGAGTCGAATAATGACATGCTGTCAATGGAGCAACAAAAGTCCTGATACAAACCAGACGGAGTGAATGAAATATTGACCAACCATAGAGAAGTGAATTCCAGATTGGCTCCAAGTTTCTGTATTGACATCAGGGTATTAATGGCATGCAGTCGAAAGTATGTATAGAACATAGAACATAGAAGAATACAGCGCAGTACAGGCCCTTCGGCCCTCGATGTTGCACCGATCCAAGCCCACCTAACCTACACTAGCCCACTATCCTCCATATGCCTATCCAATGCCCGCTTAAATGCCCATAATGAGGGAGAGTTCACCACTGCTACTGGCAGAGCATTCCATGAACTCACGACTCGCTGAGTAAAGAACCTACCCCTAACATCTGTCCTATACCTACCACCCCTTAATTTAAAGCTATGCCCCCTTGTAATAGCTGACTCCATACGTGGAAAAGGATTCTCACTGTCGACCCTATCTAAACCCCTAATCATCTTATACACCTCAATCAAATCACCCCTAAACCTTCTTTTCTCCAATGAAAACAACCCCAAGTGCCTCAGCCTTTCCTCATACGATCTTTCTACCATACCAGGCAACATCCTGGTAAACCTCCTCTGCACCCGTTCCAGTGCCTCCACATCCTTCCTATAGTATGGCGACCAAAACTGCACACAATACTCCAGATGCGGCCGCACCAGAGTCTTATACAACTGCAACATGACCTCAGTACTCCGGAACTCAATTCCTCTACCAATAAAAGCCAGTACGCCATATGCCTTCTTCACCGCACTATTTACCTGGGTGGCAACTTTCAAAGATTTGTGTACATGGACACCAAGATCCCTCTGCTCATCCACACTACCAAGTATCCGACCGTTAGCCCAGTACCTTTAATAGAGTGTGAATGCTGTTCTGAACTGAGAGCTTCCAAGCCCCTGTGATATGAGAGGATGGCACACCCAGAGTGTGAAGGATAATTGAAAATATGTCACATTTGGCTGTGAAATAGATCCCTGAGATGGTTGCTCCTTGGACAACAATTCGAATTTTACCAATCAGTTTAAATTATGCCCCAGGATACTAAAACCAAATCGAGTTTGAATGTATTGGTTTTCGGAAGTTGAACCAATGAAATGATCCGACGTTGTGCATATTAAGAATACAGGCATTTAGAAAATTGCAGACAGAGTAAATGCCATCAACACAGATCCAAGAGATTAGGGAATACTCTCTATCAAAGGTACCTTTTCATGTGGAATGTGTTCGCAGTAAAAAGTTAGAAGATGACCCAGGGAGATCTATGGCCACAAGAAGACACACAAACAACAGCTGCTCTGTGATTTTGAAATTAAATGAGTGCAATTTTAATAAGTGTCTTATTGAAACAGTAAATCATTATAGAGTTGGATTGGGGTAATAAGCAGTTAAAAGAAAGGGGGTCTCAGAATTCAGAATGCTTGATGTAAAATGTTCACTTTCAGAGTTAAAAAAATAAATTGATGTTATTGTGTAAACAGTGGAATTTGGGAGTTCACTGTCACTCATATTTTAACACTTTACAAGGCAACTTGAGCATTTCTTTATGTTTAGTTTAAGTTACCAGATGAGCTTCATGCCGTGCCCTGACAATTCCTGTGTGTGTGTATCTGTGTGTCTGTGCGTGGGGCAGGTCTGGCAGTCTCTGTGGTGCTTTGAGTGATGCAATGCCACCCTCTGCTGGCCTCTCCACGCCACTGCACCGGCATTTGCAGAGGGTGAAAACCAACAGAGATTCATTCAGAGAGGGAGAGGGAGAGGGCAGCTGCTCACAGCACCATCCAAACTGATGTCTTATCCATGTACTGATCTAAATGTCCATCAAACATTGTAACTGTCCCTGCTTTCACCAATTGCTCTGGGAGTTCATTCCACACTTAAGCCAGATTCTGACTAAAATAATTACCCCTCATGACTACTGTAAATCTTTTTCCTCACACCGTAAAATATCCCTGAGTTTTGAATCCCCAAATGTAGGGTAAAGACATCAGCCCTTCAGCTTCTCTGTACCCCTCATTATTTTATAAACCTCTGTAGAGTTACTCCTTAATCTCATACTCTCCATAGAAAAGAGTCCCAGTCTGTCCAGCCTCTCCTCATAGCTCACTCCATCCATTCCCAACAACATCCAGTTTAATGTCTGCTCAATCCTCTACAGCTTTATAATATCAAGGTCAGTAATATCAAAGTGAATAATCAAGGCATTTTCTATGGGTGAGGAGACCAAAACTAGACGGTACAGGCTTAAGGTGAGAGGGGAACACTTAAAATGACCTAAGGGGAAGATTTTTCACCCAGAGGGTGGTGTGCCTATGGAATGAGCGGGCAGGGTGATCAGACTGGACACAGTATTCCAGAAGAGGCCTCACCAATATCCTGTATAACCACAACATAACGTCCCAATCCCAATACTCAAAGGTCTGAACAATGAAGACTTGTGTGATAAACACCTCCTTAACCACACTATCTATCTGAGATGCAAATTTTAAAGAATTATACCTGATGGCCTCGGTTTCTGTTCTCCAACACTGCCAAATGCCCTGCTTTTAATTATATAGGTCCTTCTCTTGTTTGATTTACGAAATCAATACCTCGCATTAAACCAAAATAAACTCCATCTGCCACCCCTCAGCCCAGTGTGTGATATTACCACCTCCTCACTCTCCCCCTTTAAAATATCCTCCCTGTCTCCAGGAGGCCTGCACACTCCGGCCTTGACTTTCACGAAGACCCTGAGCTTGGGTTGCCTTGTGTGGCTTGGGGGAGGAGGGACAGATTGCAGACACTCTCAATGGGGAGGAGAGGCTGGACAGTAATTAGCGGCCTGGTGTCATGCCAATGTTTTAAGAAGAGGGCAGTTTCACGTTCGAGGTGAGTAATATTGATCGGTGTTTTGGGACCAGAAATTATGCTTGTACGTTGTCTGTGGTGTTCAGTGATAAAAATCTATTCGAGACCCTTCATTGGGCAGACTGTGACTGCAGGATTTCTTTCCTTAACATTGTAGATTACAGATAATAGCGATTGAAGACGTTCATAGTTAATTTCGATAGCACAACACGTGCACTCAATATCCTACAGTTGAGACAAATATCTTGCATTTGTTTAACAATACAAAGTGTTTTGTGTAATTCAGTAATGGTAACCTGATAATAATAAATCCACACTGAGCTGAAAGCTGGCACTTAAAATATGACCCAAGTATGGGTATGGTAGTGTAGTGGGTAGTGTTCCTGGCTCTGAACCAGAACTCTGGATTTGATTTTAATTGCTGAACTTGTGTGGTAGTGTTCCTAGTTCTGGACTAGTAGGACTGGATTCAAGTCCTGCCTGTTGCAGAGGTATGTCACAGCATGTCAGAACAGGCTGATGAACAAACACACAGGAGAATACTGTGACAGCTTTATGGATATTGCCCATTTATGCTCGTGTCCCTACCTCTGAGCACAAAGGTCTCGGTGTAAATCCCACAGAAGTGTCTCATGATACATCTGAACAAACTGATTAAACTGGTTGTAGAATTGTGACCTGATGGAGAAAGAATTGTCAGAATTGAATTTCAGAATTTAGGCCCGGAATGACTGAATGCACAGCTATTCGTGTTGATTGGAGTCACATCTTGCAGCAGTAGAGGTTTATAAAATCAGAACGGTCATGGATAGGGTGAGTTGTTAGGGTTTTCCCCCAGGTTAGGGGCGTTCAAAACTAGGGGGCATTGGATGAACGTGAAAGGGGAAAGGTTTTGAAGAGGACTAAGAGGAACCGTTTTCACACAGAGGGTGGTGTGCATATGGAATGAGTTGCCAGAGGAAATGGTGGAGGATGGTACAACTACAACATGTAAAAGGCACCTGGGTACTGACAGGCCTGCCGAGCTTTAGCAGCAATTTATGTATTTCTTTAAAAAATGCATTCATTTTAACACAGGTATTCGAAATACATTAAATATTTTATTTTTTTTTAAGACGCAGGGGAATATCAACATATTTTCAAATTGACCAAGACCATTTTCTGCTATGGGTATGGCTATGTGCGAGATGGCAACAATGATGCATCGACATGGAACAGGGAATGTGATGGAGACATAGTTGGACATTATACAAGGAGACCTCACATGATCCAGTTTGGGAGAGATAGACATTATTGTGTGATTCAACTCAGAGAGGGAGACAAAGTAATCTTCCTGAGAAGGAATGGCCTATTATACTCTCTCTCTCTCCCTCATTATTCCTCATCACAGCAATGTGTGTGAGCTAAAAAAAAAAACCTATACGGTCATCATTACCATTCTCATTTTTAAAGAATTCATGCAGTGTGGAAACAGGCCCTTCGGTCCAGCAAGTCCATACCAAACTTCCAAAACAGTAACCTTGCCAGGCCCGTTCTCTGAGATTTACTTCTGACTAATGCAACTAACCTCGAAATCCCTGAATATGACAGACAACTTAGCATGACCAATCCACCTAATGTACACAGTTTGAGCTATTAGAAGCTCACGCAGTCAAAGGGAGAATGTACAAACCCCACACAGATAGTCGCCGAGACTGGAATAGAACCCCTGCTCCTATTGCTGTGAAGTAGCAGTGCTAACCACTGAGCCACTGTGCTGCACTTTGGGTGATTACTGACCAAAATTCATTGGAATTTTCTCACTGCCGAATGCAAAGGGAATTCAGCCAAATCCAACTGTCCCAGGATGAAATCCCATTGCTAGCAGCTTGTGTGAATAGAATATCTTCAGAAGCGGAATCACATTTAGGACAACCTCTCAATTTTTCCTTTTGTCATAAGTTACACTAATATTTGGACAAAGTTCTTTCAACTTCAAATTGCAGAGTGTGTGTGTGTGTGTGTCACCATTTTAAACAGGGAAATATTGATTATATATTTGCAATACCCAAACAGTTTGCCATTCATCTTTCAATCATAGTTTGAGTAACATTTCTCTGGATCATAAACGTGTTGTTTTAGCAGATTAAAGAAACTACCCTGACTTGTTCCTAAAACTGACCCTGACCCAGTCTGAGACCGATATTATCGGCCATATCACCGACCTGGTTACATTTAACATTTGTTGTGAGCAGTGGAGTAGTGGGACGAGAAAAGGAAACAGTGACCCAAAAAGTCGGAAAACTATAGACGGGTAAGCCTGATGTCAGTGGTGGGTAAGTTGATGGAGGGGATTCTGAGGGATAGCACTGACATACATTTGGGAAGGCAAGGGCTGATCGGGGTAGTCAACGTGTCTTTCTGCATGGGAAATCATGTCTCATTAATTTGGTTGAGTTTTATGAAGAGGTAAAAAAGAAGATTAATGAAGGCAATTTGGTAGACATTGTCTATATGGACTTCAGCAAGGTGTTCATAACATTTCAATTGGTAGATAGATTAAAGGTTCGGTCACATGGGACACAGAAGAAGCTAGTCACAATTGGCTTGAAGGAAGAGGGATATTTTTCAGACTGGAGGCTTGTAACCAGCAGTGTGCTGCGAGAATCAGTGCTCAGTTCACTGCATTTCATCATTTATGTAAAGAACGTAGATGTGGATATCTGGGTCATAGTTAGTAAGTTTACAGATGACATAAGAATGTGGTGTAGTAGATTATCTCAGAGTACAACGAGGCCACATTTAGATGGGACAAAGGGCAAGGAGTGACAGATGAAGTTTATTTAGATAAATATAAGGTTTTGCATTTTAGGATAAAATTATACTCTTAATGGCAAGGTCCTGGGGAGTGTTATGGAACAAAGGGACCTAGGGCTGCAGGTACATTGTTCCTTGAAAGTGTAGTCACAGGTAGACAGAGTGGTGCTGAACATATTTGGCACATTTGCCTTATTCAGTCAGAGCATTGAGTATAGGGTTTGTGGTGGCATGTTGCATCTGTACAGCGTGTTGGGAAGGCCATTTTAAGAATACTGCATACCACGCGGTTGTCTGCAGAAAAGATTTACGTAGATGTCCCAGGGAGAGGTTGATTAGGTTGAGGTGTTCCTCCCTGGAGTGTCAGAGGCTGAAGGGTGACATTATAGATGCTTATAAAATCATCAGGGGAATGGATATTCTGAACAGCCACGTTCTGCTCTTCAGGGTAGGGAAGACTAGATTCAGAGGCATAGGTTGATGGAGAGAGGGCAAATGATTTAGAAGGGACCTGGAGATAAATGTTTCACAAAGAGAGTGGTGTGTGTACAGAAAGTGCTGTCAGAGGAAGTGCTGAAGGCGATTACAATCGCACATTTAAAAAGTATCTGAAAGAGGAGGGATATTGGCCAAATGCTGGCAAATGGGACGAGATCAGATTTGATATCTGATCGGAGTGAACAGGTTGGACTAACGGGTCTGTTTCTGTTCTGCATGACTCTCTGATTCTATAAGAAGAATGACGAAAAATTCTAAAATGAACTTTCAAGTGGGAATTCTCTTCACTGGTAGTTTATCGTGCCTCTATGTTCATGTTGATTGAAAGCTGCATTATTAAATATTTGACAGGGAAGTAAGTCACGGATAATGGGACACAGACAGGAAAGTGGGGCTGAGTCCACAACCTGATCAGCCACAATCGTAGTTCCTGGTGGAGAAGGCTCAAAGTGTCTAATGACCCACTCCTGCTCCTCGGTCCCATGTTTCTGTGTTCCATTCAGCCCCTCATATCTGCTAGACAGGGACAGTTGGGGCCCATTGCTCCTATAATCTGGTGCACAGAGACAGAGGAGACCATTCGGCCTCTCAAGACTGTCACACACGATTTGAGGTGATTTGGGAAATGTAGTTGGAAAATCCAGGCACAGGTATGAAGGAGGCCCCTCATCTCTCTTCACAGAGCTTCCCCTCTCTGCAACTTGTGCTTCATTTGTTGGTCATGCTGTAGACGCAGACTGACTTTGAATACAGCCCATATACTCACCAGAGATAGCTCACAAAATCATCTGGTCTCCCTGACTGCAATATTCAGTAATTGCACATTTATGACAAAAACACCCACTAACTCTCCAATAACAGAATGTGAGAACATCAGAAGCAGGTCGTTCACTCCCCAAGTCTGCCTTGCCCTTCACTAAGATCATGACTGATCTGCTCTTGGTTTCAAGTCCTCTTTCATACCCAATTCTTCATCGCCCTCAACTCTCTGTCAGGTCAATATCAATCTCCCTCTTCTTCAAATACTTTCAGTCATCTTGCTCCCTAACATTCTTGAGAAGAGAAACCGTGACAATCAATACCATTTGTTTGAAGAAAACACGTGTTGTTCCTATATCATGGCCGATTGATATGGACAAAAGAGGTTAACACAAGGGTTCTGGTAAAAATGACTGGCCCTGATATCAAGGCAATGGTTGGCTTTTGTTGACATCAAGGAGCTTAACAAAACTGGACTTAATGGGGATCAGACTAAACTATCCAGTGTTTGGAGTCAGACATGGCACAAAGGAAGATGTTCACCATCTCAGTCCTGTGTCACCTCTGTGGGAGCTTCCCCTTCACAAACATCTTCAGCTGCTTCATCAATGTCTCCCCGCCCCTCCCCTTCAAAAATATTTGAAGGCGGTAGCCTTGACTCTAATGTTTTCGTATTTTAAAGGAAATGTAAACTGTCTGTTTCAGATGCAATGTGACTGGTCAAACCACTCGGTGTGAAGCAAACACCATTTATTTAAACACGGAAGATAAAATGAAATCAAAGAAAGAGGAATTTAGAATAACGTAATTCTATTGGACACGTTAACAGAATAATAGATCGTGGAGCGATTACTAATGAACTGTTCCAATATAGGGAAATCCCATAAACACAGCCCTTGGCAAAAAGGAATGTTCAGACACAGATTGTCACAAATATTTCTCCAATCCAGGAATTGAAGACAGCAGCAAGAGAAAATTCAGAGAGAGTAGCAGCCAGGAGACATTCACTGAAGCTTCCAACTCTGTGTAGTCCCCAATAATTTCTGATGTTGCTGAGAAACCAAAACCCAGAGATGCTAATCTGCGAGAGTTGCCCACACCCATTCAAGCTGCATTAAAATAAACTCAAGGCCTCCCTCGCTGTTTATCCAGTGGTCTTAACTAGCCAGCTCGTTCAATCTCTCTCTTAAAAGAAACCAGAACAAAATAACCTCTTAACGTTGCAGCATCATCACACTTGTCAGCACATCGAGCTGTCAAACAGGAAGCAGGGGTAACCCAATTCGGCCCTTGGCCATGTCCAACCAGACAAGGAAGAAGTCATTCAGTCCTTTGAGTCAATTACACAGAAACAGAATGAGGCCATTCAGCCCGTTGAGCCACTTATATGTGAACAGAATAAGGCCATTCAGCCCGTTGAGCCACTTATATAGGAACAGTAGACGGCCATTCCCACCTCAATGCACTTACACAAGGGCAGAATAGGGTAATTGATGCTGATCCTGATGAATGGCTTATGCCCAAAACGTTGACTCTCCTGCTGTGCTTTTCCAGCAAACCCCTGTCTACTCTGATCTCCAGCATGGGCAGTCCTCACTGTCTCCTAATTGATGCTCTAACATGATGACCAATTGGAGCCAGAGGCTGCACAGACACGTTGCCCCACGTTGTACCTCGTGGCGCCATCGTTCATGATACACACGTGGGACTTTGTTTACTCGCGGTGAAGTCTCAAGAAGGCATGTTCCATCTCCGAGGTGACAGCCTGGTGTTCTCTATGTAGGAGCGAAAGCTGGTGGGAATGGCTACCTGTTTCAGATGGAAGGTGTTGTGCCTGCTGTTAGGGCTTGTGAACAACATAACGTTCAGTACGGGTTCACACGTGGATTAGATTAGATTACTTACAGTGTGGAAACAGGCCCTTCGGCGAAACAACTCCAAACCGACCCACCGACGCACATCCCACACAGACCCATTCCCCTACATTTACCCCTTCACCTACCACTATGGGCAATTTAAGTTGGCCAATTCACCTCACCTGCACATTTTTGGACTGTGGGAGGAAAGCAGAGCACCCGGAGGAAACCCACGCAGACACGGGGCGAATGTACCAATTCCACACAGAGAGTCACCGGAGGCTGGAATTGAACCCTGGTCTCTGGCGCTGTGAGGCAGCAGTGTTAACCACTGTGCCACCGTGCCGACTTCGCATTCACGTGGGGAGAGTTAATTAAGGCATATAAACTATTAGGAAAGTCACGTTAGACTGATGAATGTACTCTCTAAGTTCAAATAATGCTGATCTTATTCATGTTGATCTTGTCTCGTGCTTGTCCTGTTCAGTTTATCCTGTATGCCTTACTCTGTGGAAGTATATTTCCACCCTATGATCTGTCTGGCCATGCTTACTATGATCTGCCTCCAGTGCTCATAAATAAAGTGTTTCCCTGTATTGAGGTATATGTGGCAATAAATCAAACCAATCAACCCTGGGTAAAATATGGAATTTCTCACCCTATCGATGTCTCTTTTGGAAATAAGTGATTGCTGCCACTCCTCGTGTTTCAGCATCGCCATTTCTTTGTCTCTCACAGCTCTTCCGATTAAGCACTCAGCCAATGTGCCAAAAGCCTTTTTCACTGCCCTGTCTACCTGTGACTCCACTCTTAGAGAACCGTGCACTGAACCCCAAGGTCTCTCTGCCCACTACACCCCTTAACACCCTCCCATTCACCATGAAACTCCTACCTTGATTTGACTTTCCAAAACGCAAGATCGCACACATCTATATTAAACTCCATTTGCCATTTCTCAACCCACAACCCCACCTGATAAAGGTCAAGCGGCAATTTCTGATAAACGACCTTCAGCTGGCATCTGTGGCTGTACTTTCTATTCAGCAAATCCCGTTCTGTCTTAAAGTGACCGGACATGATTTCGGTTTCATAACACCTCCCCCCTTCAGGAAAAAAAAACATGAAACAGCAGAATGAAAAGATGGCTTCATTTCTTTTCCTCTAATTCTTACTTCCATTATTATGAATTACAAAAGTATTAATCTCAGCTATACCATACATATTAATTCTGCACACAAAACTAACATCGCAATAAGTCAAATCTTATCTAAACTTTTTCCTTTAAATCTGCGATAACATTTTAGGAACCACAGCGTGTACATTTTCTAAGTTTAAAGTCGGTAAAATAAGACTCCAATGAAATACTCTGTTCTTTAAATATTCTGTTCTTTAAATATTCAAAGAATGCGAGAGGTTTGTCGTTTTCCACGATCATCTCTGACAATTTGTTTATCATATAAACATTAAAATAATGTCAGTCCAGTGCGAAACGTAGTCATTCTTTTTCAATAATGGAGATGTTGCATTTTTTTTCTGGTGGATATTGAGTTTTTTTTCCGCAAGTAGCTAATTGGCCATTCAATTCCATCATCATCTTACTGTATCAATACATCTCCGAGCCCTAAATCCCAAGCATCAAATGCAATTTTCAAAAGGTTTTCAAAATATTTGGTTCAGCTATAACTGGTGCGGTGATTAATCCTGCTTTAAAATTCTCAAAAGCCTCCTGGCATTGTTCTGTCCACTACAATTCTGTGTTCTTTGTTAGTACATCCATCAGTGGTGCCAATACACTGATAACCTTTGGAATAAACTTATGATAGAATCCACTCAGTTCCAAAAATCGAAGCACCTCTTTCTTCGAGGATGGTCATGGAAATTCCTCAAAGCCCTTCGTCTTTGTGTTCCATGGGGTCAACCTTCCATGTCCAATGTAATGTCCCAAGAACGTCACCCCTGCCTTCGAGAATTCTGTTTTCTTTAAGTTTATTACCAAGTTTGCTTCTTGTAATCGTTCAACATGCTCTGTCAACTGTAACATGTGAGCTATCAATCACTTGCTAAAGAACACTACATCATACAGATAAACTACACAATTTGTACATCTGGCCACAACTCTGTTCCTGAATCTTAAATGTGTGTGGAGCATTATTCATTCACATGACGTGCTCTAACTTTTTTTGTCATCTCCGGTATCTTTACCAGATAGTTGAACTGACTCAACACTTTTTTAATTTGAAAGGGGCCACTAAACCTGTCTTTGAAGGGATTTCCTACCACTGGTGGCAATTCTAGCACGTCATCCCCACGGGAAATCGTAAAGGTTTCAGAGTTTTTATCTGCCACCTGCTTCATTCCATGCTGTGTCCTCTTCAGGTGCAGTTTAGCTAACTCACCTACTCCATCTAATTTCTCCCTCACCTCAGATACATAATCCAAGTGTGAGATCTCCGATTTCTGTCCTGTCAGTTTATAGTTAATTAATTTCAAAAGACCTCTCACTTCATATACGAATATTAACTCAAAGGAAGTAAAGTGAGTAGATTTATTTGGGGCATCTCTACTGGCAAACAATATAATAAGAAATCCTTTATTCCAATCATGCGGGTAATTCTGAGTACGGTGTTAATATTATCTTCAGCATCTGATGCCAACTTTCCAAGGCTCCCTGGGATTCGGGATGTGATGCACTTGATTTAAACTGCTGTGTGCCGAAGCTATCCAAGATGTACTTAAATAGCTGATTGGTAAAATGAGACCCTTGGTCTGACTGAATCACACTGCGTTGCCCACAGTGAGTAAAGAAAGCTACCAACTCCTCCACCTCCCCTTTTGCCTTAACACTCTGGAAATCTGGTGGACACATTCATTTATATCAGCAGATATTATTTTCCACTTTAATTTGGAAAGGGGAGCCACACAATTAATCATAACCCACGTGAAAGGTTCTTCGAATACAGGAATTGGCAACAAAGGTACTGGTTTTATTCCTGCCTGTGACGTACCTTCCATTTGGCATGTATGACATGTACAACAAAAAATAACCACGTCCTTGTGCATTCCAGCCACTAGAAATGCTTTAGTCTGAGTCTTCCGTGCATCAACTCCTTTGTTTTTTTCTTTCGGTTCTCCTTCCTGTTGTAACTTATGACAGTGGGATCTTGTTACTGCACTGTCTGGAAAAATCCCTGGGTATTTTTCTTTTAATTTCCCTGTTCCCTGTTCTTACTTTAGCTTCACCACCACAAGGGGTGCCTCTCCTACCTTGGATCCTGCTAAATCATTCCCAAGAGCAAACTGCATTCCTGGAACTGACACCCTGTCACTCAATCTCACTGTTACTTCCCCAACCTTGACTAGGTACTCCAACCTAATGTTAAACAGGGAATGCTTAATTTCTGTCCCCATTCCACAAATTATCACGCTATTGAATAACATGTCAGAAAGAGTGAAAATACTTCCATCTCTTACTATTGGAGGCCGATAGAAAGTGAGGACTGCAGATGCTGGAGATCAGAGTTGAAAAATGTAGGGCTGGAAAAGCACAGCAGGTCGGCAGCATCCGAGGGGCAGGAGAGTTGACGTTTCAGGCATAAGTCCTTCATCAGGAAAGTGGGGGGGAAGGGAGGGGGAAGGGGGTTGAGAAATAAATAGGAGAGTGGGGATGGAGCTGGGTGGGAGGTAGCTTGGAAGGCAATACGTAGATGCAGGTAGGGGGTGATGGTGACAGGTCAGAGACGAGGGTGAACTGGATAGGTGGTAGGACATTTGGACCCCTCAAACTATACAGCATCAACGTTGACTTCACCAATTTCCAAATATCCCCTCCCCAAACTCATCCCAGATCCAACCGTTCAACTTAGCACTGCCCTTTTGAACTGTTCGAACTGACCATTTTCCTTCCCATCTATCCACTCCACCTTCCCCTCCGACATATCACGGTCACTCCCAACTACATTTTCCTATCGCCCTCCCAATGACCCTCCAGCCAGCCCAGCTCCTACCCTCGTATTTATCTTTCATCCCACTTGTCCTCCCGCCACATTCCTGACGGTGGGTTTATGCCTGATTTGTCGATTGTCCTGCTCTTCGGATGCTGCCTGATCTGTTGTGCCTTTCCAGCTCCTTGCTTCTCAACTATTAGATACTGAACATATCCCGTATCTTGCAAAATTATGACTTCTTGTCCACCCCACACCCCATTTTTTCTTAGTAAGGTTTATCTACGGAGACAAATTCTTTATAGAGATCAGGCACTGACTCCATACACAGCCCCTGCCTAGGCTGTGCACTCTCCTGCATCTCCTCGACTCTACTTAGGGTCTCCTTTACCAGGTTTACTAATACCACTAGTTTAAACTCTTTTACCACATCTTTTCCCAAAGTTTATTCCTTCAACCCCCAGCACTGTGTGTCCCAGTTTACTGCAGTGAAACAACTTTTCCTCGTGCCCTTCTTAAACCATCGGCACTGTAATTTTATGTGTTCTACTCCGTTATAGTGAGAACACCTGAGGCCTTTCACCACCTTTCATCCCCCGTGGGCTTCTTTTGCACCGGTGGTAAACTACTGAAGTCACAAGGAATTAAGGGCTACGGGGAGAATGCGGGTAAGTGGAGTTGAAATGCCCATCAGCCATGATTGAATGGCGGAGTGGACTCGATGGGCCGAATGGCCTTACTTCCACTCCTATGTCTTATGGTCTTATTGCCAGTGTGTTTTTCTCTATGTTTTGTAGTGTCGGATCTCCCCTTCTCCCATTTCTATCCCTCAACAGGATGAAAATCCTCCCAGAAGCTAAATTTCATCTCATGCACCAATGCACACATAACTGCCGTTTCTGCTGCGCTTCTCACTTCTTGAAGTTCCTGTTCATTTACATGAATTCTTACCTTCTGTGGAGGTGAGTATTTAAACTCGTCCGGCAGAATAATCTCCCGTCGGGCCTCACAGGTCTTATCCATTTTTAAGGCCTGCACACATTTATCGAAATGACTGTGGTTATTTCTTTCAAACTCAACATAACTCTGACCTGGTTCCGTCTCTACATTTCTGAACCGCTGTCTATATTCTTCTAGTACCAATTCATAAGCACTCAAAATAGTATGTTTGACATCTGCATAATCTCTTGCTCCCTCATGTGACAGCACTGCACATACCTCTCAAGCTGTGCCAGCCATCTTAGTCTGAACTAGCATTACCCACAGGTTCACTGGTCACGCCATCTGCCGAGCCAATTTTGCAAATGAAATAAAAAAGGTTTTGGCATTTTTCTCACCGAAACATGACAATGTATTAACACTGTTGTATACATCCCTACGTTCTCCCTTCATCTTCATTCTGCTAATTTAACTTTCTTATCTAATTCCAAACTTCTGAATTTCAAATTCTCCCCGTCTTCCTTTTTCCTCACTTTCTCTTTCGCTATCTTCTCTCTCTCTTTCTGTCTCTCTCTTTATCTTCTAACTCCAATTGCTCAACTTGCAATTTAAGTTTTTTCTAACTCGACTGCAGTTACCTGCTTCTCTGATACATCAAAGTGCTTGACCAACTCCATTATGGTGACAGCTTTCCTTTTGTCTCTGGTGAAATCCAATTCTAATCTCCATGTTAATTCTAAACGTATGCCCTTCCTTTGTCTTTCTAAACTTTGTCGGCAAATTTGTGAATCAGCTTCAAACCTCAGAACCTCTTTAGTAATGTTAAAAGCCATTTCTTTAATTTAACCAACCATAAGGAAACAAAATTAAATGAATTTTGTCACCTGTTTTATTTAAAGATCTCGGTCACTAACTGCCAAGTGATGGAATCTGCTGGGAACCTTTGCACCTCAAATCTGTTCAAATCTGTCTAAATCCCATACGACAAGCCCTCAAACCGTTATGGTGGCGATATCGAACTCCCCTGTTAATTAAACCACACACCTAGAAAAGCTCACCTCGCCTCGTACTCTGTTAAAACATGAGTGACAGAGAAGTACCAAATTCCACTATTAAGAGAAAAATAACCATTTATAAGTAGGCAAGTTAGCTCGCTGAGCTTGAATGTTTGTTTTCAGATGTCTCGTCACCATGACTAGGTTAAATCATCAGGGAGAGTCTCTGGTGACGCACTGGTGGTATGTCCTGCCTTTCTATTTATAGGTCTTGGTTTCTTAAGGTGTGTGATGTCATTTCCAGATTTTTTGTTCAAGGGAAGGTAGATAGGATCTAAATTGATGTGTTTATTGATGTACGTCTGGCTAGAATGTCATTCCTCTAAGAACTTTCATGCATGGCTTTGTCCTAGGAAGTGTGTGTTGTCACAGTCAACGTGGTGTCCTTCTTTGTCTGTATGTATGGAAACTAGTGATAGTGGGGCATGTCTTTTGGTGGCTAGTTGGTGTTCATGTATCCTGGTAGCACAACATCAAAACAGTTCAGCAGCATGAGAGTTTGAAAATGGAAGTATTTCCACATCAGAAACCAGGTTAGGTCATTGAGTGCAGGGCTGATGGGTGAATGAGTCTCAGTGAGAATTGGGGAACAGACAGCAGAATTGCATTGCAGGTATTGCAGCTCGAAACTGCGTATTCATGTAGTGCTGTAGACCACAGCATCAGGAGAGACAGACATGCATTAAACCACAACCTGTAACTTTTTGCCAGGATAACAACTCAGTCTGCCATTACCATCAACGCCATCTATGGCTCAGTGACGAGTGTTGGTGAACATATCAGAGTCAGAATCACATGAACCTTAACCTGATGCTAACTCTTTAAAGCTACCGGATTTGACCAACAGATCTGAACGAAGCCCTGTAGTTCTGCCACAGTCATAAATGGTGATGGACGATTAAACAAATGACGGAGGAAAGGGCTCCACTAAAACCCCCATCCTAAACAATGGAACAGACCTGCACATCAGTGTAAAAGAGAAGGATGTTTTATCTGCACCATCCTCTGCCAGAAGTGTTGAGTCGATGATACACCTCACCCTCATCATGATGCCCACAAAATCACAGATGCCAATCTTCAACCAATTCGATTTCCTGTACATATCATGAAGAAACAGCTGAACACAATAGATACTACAAAGGCAATGGGCCCTGACCCCATTCCTGCAATAGGACTGAAGACTTGTGCTGCACAACAAACCATGTCCCTAGGGAAGCTGTTTCATTCCAGATACAACACTAACATGTCCCTGGCAATGTGGAAAATTACTCAGCTATGTCCCATTCTCTAAGAGTGGATTAATTACAATCTGACCAATTACTACCCCCTCAGTCCCATCACGACAGTAAAATTGGTGGGAGCTCTTCTTGACAGAGCCGTCAAGCAGCACAGAAATAACATGCTCAGTGTGGTTTCCGATAGGTTCCCATGTGGAGATGGTGCTGCTGTGGAAATGTCACTGGATTACTAATCCAGACCAGGCTAATGCTCTGGCAGCTGGTGGAAGTTAAAAACAATGAATAAAATATCTAGATCTAAAATCTGTTGTCAGTAATAGTGCCCTTGAAGCCAATATCAATTGTAAACAGAATTTCCTTCTCCAATATACTTTTAGAAAGTGAATCTCCCATGATTTCCTGGGCTGGCCTAAAACTGACTCCAAAGACCCTGACATGTTATAAACATTTCAATGGTCTCTGAAACGGCCAATCAAGGCACTCATTTGTATTAAAATACTCGGGTGTCTGAAAGGATGAAACCGGACAGAACATCCAGTTTCAGCACCAGTGTCGGAAAGAGAATGGGAACACAGTCCTGTCGACCCTGCAGAGATCCCCTTCTTGACATCTGAGAGCTTGTGACAGCATTTACAGAGCTTTCCCACAGACTGCACAGAAACAGCGGGAAAGGAGTAGGTCACACAACACTTTGAGCCTCCCCCATTTTAGTTCATGGACATAATCTCCTCAATGCACTTACCCCACAAGATATACATATCCATGAATGTGAGCAACCTTGGGAAGCTATAAAATAGGAAGAGCAGTAGTACGTTTGGTCCATCGAGTTTGCTACCCAACTCAATGTAATGATGGTTGGCCCTTCATTTCCACACCGTACTCCTGCTCTCCAACCATCCCTTTACTGTCTCTAAATCCTTATTTATAATCAGTGTCTTGGTTTCCAGGTGCGAGAGAATTCCCCATATTCACCAGTCAGTGAGAGCAGACATTTATTCTCATCTCAATGAAGAATGGCCTGTCTGCACCTCATACTGTGGCTCCTTGTTTTAGACGTCCCAGCCAGGGAAATTATCATTCCTGCTTTCAATCTGTCTCACCCTGTCAGAGTTTTGTATATTTCACTGAGATCTCCACTCATTTTCCTAAACCAAATGGAATACTGGCCCAGTCACCCCAAACTCTGCTCCCACAACAAGCCCGTCATCCCAGAGACCAGTCTGGTCATCCTTCACTGCTCTCCATCAATGTCAGGTTTGTCCTTTACTAGGTACGGAGATCAAAACTGCCCAAAATACTGCACAATATTTGAGATGATGTCTCACCAAGTGCCTGTACAGCTACAGTAAGACACCCTTTCTCCTGGACTCAATCCCCCTGAAATGAAGGTCAGCACACCATTTATCTTCTCAACTGCTTTCTTTCCTGCAATATTGTTTTCAGTGACTGGTGTAAAAGGAGATCCATATCCTTTTCAATGTTATAGCTCCCCACTTGCTGGTTCTATGTACTCTGGTCAGCATGGCAAAGTATTGACTTCTGGTTGCAGAACTCACTGCGCTGCAGGAAGCTCAGATGTTTATGCAGAAGGAAACAAAAAGGAGCATACGACCCTTTGTAAATCAACATGTTTCAACCAATCCCTTTCAAATGGTAGGCTGCCAATTTATCATTTCCAACAAAGGGCACACCGTCAACTCTATCCACATTGTTCTCCATCTGTCACGTATTTACCCATTCACTCCACTTGTCTTAGTCTTCTCGGTGCTTTTTTACATCCTCCTCACCCACTCACAATCCCACATCCGTTAGTGCTGTCAGTAGGCTGGGATATATTGTATCTGATTCCAGCAACCAAATGTTTAAAGGGCATTGTGAACCGCTGGGCCCCAAGCATCGATCCCTGCGACACCTCAGCAACCGTCCTCTGTTCATTTCTGTTTATTTATTTCGTGAATCTAGGTGTCACTGGCTGGGCCAGCATTTATTGCCTGACCCTAGTTGTCCTTGAGAAGGTGGTGGTGAGCTGCCTTGTTGATCGCTGCAGTCCACCTGTTGCTGTTGACCTCCAATGCCATTAGGGAGGGAATTCCAGGATTCTCACCCAGCGACTGTGAAGGAGCTGTGCTATATTTCCAAGTCAGGATGGTGACTGGCTTGGAGGGGAACCTAAAGATTATGGTATTTTCATACATCTGCAGCCCTTGTCCTTCTAGATAGACGTGATAGTGAGTTGGGAAGGTGGTCTCTGAGGATCTTTAGTGAATCATTTCATTGCATCATGTAGATAGTAAAACACTGCTGTTGCTGCTGAGCGTTGATGGTGGAGCATTGTAGATAAAGGGACAGTCAGACTGGTTGCTTTGATCTGGATGGTATAAAGCTTATTGAGAGTTGTTGGAACTGCACTCATCCAGGCAAATTGGGAGTCTCCTATTACAGTTCTGACTTATGCATTGTAGATGATGGACAGACTTTTGGAAGTCAGGATGTGAGTTACTCGCCGCAGTATTCCTAGCTTCGGACCTGCTCTTCTAGTTACTGTGTTTATGTGGTGAGACCAGTGAGTTTCTGAGCAATGATTACCCACCAGGACTTTGATACTGGGGGATTCAGTGATAGTAACAGCATTGAATGCCAAGGGGCAGGTTAGATTGCATTTTATTGGTGATGGTCACGGTCTGGCATTTGTGTGGCCTGAATATTACTTGCCACTTGCCAGCCTGGATACTGTCCAGATCTTGTCGCATTTGAACATGGACTGCTTCAGTATCTGAGGAGCCACAAATGTTGCAGAACATTGTACAATCATTGGTGAACATCCCCACTTCTGACCTTAAAATGGAGGGAAGGTCATTGATGAAGCAGCCCTGATGAAGTTTTCGGTCGCTGCTCGAGGGACTCCTACAGACTTGGAGCTGAGCTGACTGACCTTCATCAACCATGACCATCTTCCTACGTGTCAGGTATAAATCTAACCAGCAGGGAGTTTCCCTCTGATACCCATTGATTCCAATGTTGGTAAAGGCCCTAATACAACACTTGGTCGAAGGCAGCCTTGGTTTAAAGGGTGTCACTCTCACCCTACCTCTGGAATTCAGCTCTTTTGTACATGTTTGAACCACGGTAATGAGGTCAGGAGCTGAGTGGCCCTGGTGGAGCCCAAACTGGGCGTCATTGACCAGGGTATTGCTGAGCAATTGCTGCTTAAAAGCACTGAGATCTTCCACCACTTTACTGATGATCGAGAGTAGACTGATGGGGTGGTATTTGGCCGGATTGGATTTGTTCTACTTTTTATATACAGGAGATACTTGGGGTAATTTTCCACATAATCGGGGAAAGCCATTGTTGTAACTCTGTTGAAACAGTTTGGCTAGGGGACCGGCAAGTTATGGAGCACACGTTTTCAGTACTATTGCCAGAATGTTGTCAGAGTATGGGCCCTTTGGAGTATCCAGTATCTCCAACCATTTCTGGATATCGCGTGGACTGAATCGAATTGGTTGATGACTGGTAACTGAATTGCTAAGGACCACAGGAGGAGGCTGAAATGGATCATGCACCTAGCCCTTCTGACTGAAGATTGTTGCGAATGAATCAGCCTTATCTTATACACTGAAGTGCTGGGCTCTTCCATTATGGAGGAAGGGGTTATTTGTGGAATCTCTTCCTCCAGTGAGTTTTTTAATTATCTCCAACGTTTCTCGACTAGACGTGGAAGGACTGTAGAGCTTAGATCTGATCCTTTGCTTGTGGGATGACTTAGCTCTGTCTATCACTTATTGCTTATGCCGTTTGGTGCACAAGTTGTCCTGTTTGGTGGCTTCACCAGGCTGAGACCTCATTGTCAGGTATGCCTGGTGCTGCTCCTGCCATCCTGCACACTCCATTGAACCAATGATGATCCTCTGGATTGACGGTAATTGTTGTGAGGGGGATATGCCAGGCCATGAGGTTGTGTGGTGTACAGTTCTGCTCCTACAGATGAACCACAGCACCTTATGGACACCCAGACTTGAGCTGCTAGATCTGTTCGAAGTCTGTCCTATTTAGCACCGTGATAGTATCACCCAAAATGGTGGATGCTATTCTCAATGTGCAGGTGTGACTTTGTCACCACAATGACTATGCGGTGGTCACTCTTACCGATACTGTCATCGACCGATACTTCTGCAACTGGCAGATTAGTGAGGCTGTGGTCAGTATGTATTTTCCTCTTGTTGGTTCCTTCACCACTTGCCAGTCTAGCGGTTATATACTTTAGGACCCGGCCAGCTCGATCAGTGTTGCTGTTCCTGAGATGCTCTTGGAGGTGGACATTGAAATCCTCTACCCAGAGTACATCTTGCGTCCGTGCTACCCTCAGTGCTTCCTCCAAGTGTTGATCAACATGGAGTACTGATTAATCAGTCGAAAGAGGCTGGTACATGGTAATCAGCAGTAATTAGGCTTCATGGGATGTGGAGTCACTGTTGAGGACTCCAAGAGCAATTCCCTTTCAACTGTATCCCAATGTGCCGCCACTTCTGCTGTATCCGTCCAGCTGATGAGACAGGATAAGGTGATGGGGAGTCTGGGACATAGTTTGAAATAGATCATCCACTCAGTACTTCTGACTGAAGATTGTTGCGAATGAATCAGCCTTATCTTATACACTAAAGTGCTGGGCTCTTCCATCATGGAGGAAGGGGTTATTTGTGGAATTTCTTCCTCCAGTGAATTGTTTAATTGTCCCCAACGTTTCTTGACTCGATGTGGAAGGACTTATACCTTATAGAATCATACCTTACAGACAATGTCAGTCTGTTGCTTGACGAGTCTGTTTATTTCTATTCACTGTTTCCTGCCAGCTGTCCCATTCTAGAAACATGCCCATACATTAGCCCCAATCCACTAAGATTTGATTTTGCAAACTGGGCTTGGAGCTTTACCAAAATCTTTTCTAAAAATAAAGATGTTTAACATCCATTGCTTCTCTTTCATTTGTCTCCCAGTCTGTTTCTCAAACATAATTACCATTTCAAAAATTATGTTAGTGTTGTCTATGACCTTTACTTTCAGCCCCAATAATTTCTTCTAAACCATTTACTTACTATGTTCTATGTTGCACGTACTCTACCATTTTCCCACACCAGACTTGGTTTTCCTTGTATTGTTTGAGATTTCTGTGAAGACAGAACTAAAGTAGTGGCTTCATACTTCTGCCATTTCCCTGTTCCCCATTCCCCATTCTCTTGTATCAAACTGTAAGGAAACTGCACTTGTTTTCATATATTTCTCACATGGACAAAATTTAACAAGTTATTACAGTTCACTCTTATAACCCTTGTGAATATACTCTTCAGAAACTCATCAATTCTTGCCTTGATAATTGACCTTCCACGCCATACACTGACAGGAGCATCGACTCTGTGCCTACAGAAGTACAGCACGATCTATACTAGTCCCACTTTCCTACAGCAGGCCCATAGCCTTGAATATTTTGACACTTCCAAGTCCTCGTCCAAGTACTTTTTAATGATTGTGAGGTTACCTGTGATGATTTCCCTCTCAGGAAGTAATCCCAGAACACAACACCCTCTAGGTGAAAGAAAATGTTTATATCCTCTCTGGACCACAAACGCTTTACTTGAAAAGTGTGCTCGCTTGTTCTTGGCCCTCTGACTAAATGAACATCTACTGCCTATCCACCCTGTCCGTGTCGCTGATAATCTTATCCTTCTGAATCACATTCCCCCCAGCCTTCTCTGCTCCAAAGTGAACAACCCAATTTTAGCCAGCCTCTCTCCATAGCTGATATGCTCCATCCCAGGGAACATCCTGGTGAAATTCCTCTGCAACCTGTCCAGTCCAATCACATCCTTCCTGTAATGTGGCTCCCAGAAATGCATACAGTACTCCATCATGGACTAAACAAAACCCTGTATAGCACTTATAATCTACGCCCGATTAGGAAACACAACACCCAAGTTCCAATTCTTAACTAGCCCATTACCCTGTCCAGCCACATTCAGGGTTGTGTGGAGAAGCACACTCTGAGCTTCCCAGTGTGCTGCCATTCATTGAGTCCCCTCCTGCCTGGTTCCATCTCCCAAAGTGCATCACCTCATAATTATCAGGGTTACATTCTATCTGCCATTGATCTGCCCATCTGACCATTCCATCTGCATCTTCCTGTAACTTAAGGCCTTCCTCCTCACTGCTAACCACCCAGCTAATCTTTATGTCAAAAATACACTGACTTATCATACCTCTCCCACTCGCCACCTAGCCTCCTCCACATTCACATTTTTTTATGAATAACACAAATAATAAGGGACAGGGCACTGATCCCTGTGGTACACCAGTGGGCACTGGTCTCCAATCACACAAACAGCCTTCTCTCACCACACTCTGCGTCCTGCCACTAAGGCAATTGTCGTTGTAACTTGTCAAGTTATCCTTCATATTGTGAGGTTTTACTTTATTTTTCAGTTTCCCAGGTGGAATGTTTTTCAAAGTCCTTCTTACAAAACAAAGTAATCGACCATCTCAAACTAATGCAATCAATCCCATTGGATGTGACTTCCCTCTGATCAAGTCATAACGAAAATCCCTGTAGTAACCTTGCGACTCTGATTGGAGTTCAATTTTCTCCTTCCTTTTTTCTCCAGTAGTTTCCTTAACAGTGATTGAATACTCGCTCGTCTATAGTTCCTTGGTTTATCTCTTCCACCCTTACTGTGAAGTGGAATCGTATTAGCAGTTCTCCAGTCCTCTGGCACCTCCCCTATGGTCAGATTCTAATTAAAATATTCAGTCAGTGTCTTTCCTCCCTTGATCCCAACAGTCAACTGTGATACAACTCTTTCAGACATGGAGATAGGTCCAAATTTATACAGAACAAAATCTCAAATACCTGTTCATATTTTACATCAATCTGTTCAAGAGTTTTCCAGTCCATCTTCTTGAATTCTGTACCTGCATCCTCCTTCTCCCAAGTAAAATAGGTGTGGAGGTCTCATGTAACAATCCATCAATGTTCTCCAGCTTGACACACAGATTGCCCCTTTGGTTTCTATTGGACACTAACTGTTTGCTGATTATTCTGTTCTACTTGTCCGTGTAGAATATCGTGGGATTCTCCCTGATCTCGCCTACTTGTACTTCTCTATGTCCCTCTGTTATTCAGTCTCCCCTATGTTTCTAAGTTTCACTGCAATCACCTCTAATGTTTTGAAACTCGAGATCACAGGCTGAGTTTCCACATCAGACAATCTTGCCATTTTAGGGATTAATCTGGATAATCATCGTAGGGATTAATCTGGATGATATCTTTTGCATTTCCTTTATAGTCAATATACTCTTTCTGGGATTGGGCCTCCGAACGATACACAATACTCGAAGTTTAGTCTCACCAACACTCGATACAACTGGTTGACTACATCCTCTATATTCCAATTACATTCACAAGAATGTAAACCTAATTTTTACTTCCACATTTGCATATATTCTTCCGAATACCTCTCGCTTTAACTTTTTTTTTATGAGCTTACTCTGTAAGTTCTTCAAAAAGAGCTCTTGAATATTCAACTTCACGTTACCCATTGGTTCTTCATTGCCTAAGTCTCCAGGAAGCATCTTGAAACCATTCCAAAACATGTTTGCCATTTCTAGTTTTCCTTTCATCGATACATTACCATTATCCCCAGTTATGTTATTACCTTCTAAATATCTAGTAGCATGTTCTTTGTCATCGAGTCCAACAGATACCCGACTGCGGATGACAAGTTAACTGGTCTGTAGTTCACCACTCTCCATCTTCATCCTTTCTTAAACTGTTGGATAATATTTATAACCTTTGCCTTATCCAGATTGGCTAAATGCCTTTCGGAAATGTGTCGGAAAATCAAGTGAAAATCCGCGATGCAATCAACATGTCCACAAGTTGACCTCCTGCCTCGCCAATGTCGAGAAGACCACACTGGGTTTAATGGATGCAGTAGTTGAGGCGTTCTGTCTCCCTTTGCCACCTATCACTTTCAACCCCACCTTCCTCTACCTATCGCAATCCCAGCTACCTCCCCCCTGCCGCACCCCCCTTCTCATAATTATCTCTCAGCCCCCTTGGCCAATAAGCTTCATTCCTCATGAATGGCTTATGCCCAGAACATCGATTTATCTGCTCTTAGTATGCTGCCTGACTTTTCCAGCACCACACTCTTCGACTCTCATCTCCAGCATCTGTAGTCCCCACTTTCTCCTCACACTTTCACGGCTTGCATGACTCAGATTTATAACGCTGACTTCAAATAAAACAGCAAACTCAAACAGCACAAAAGAAAACCAATACATTGTGGTCACTGTTCCCAAAAGGTCCTTTCCAGTAAAATTGTCAGTTATCTTTTCTGATCACCCAATACCAATTCCTAAATAACCTGATTCTCGAGCTCAGTGCTCGACATAATGTTCATGTAAACCATCTCACACCTGGTCATGAAATCCATTTTTCCCAGCATTAGCAATCAATTGGGGTAACACAGTTTAGATATAATTTAAGCAGTACATTATTACTGCATTACTCACAAATGTGTATATCTCATTTCCTGCTTTATAACATATCCAGCATTTGTATTGCAGCTTTCACTTTGATATATAACTCCCATCAATGTTTGCTCCTCCTTGCTGTTTATTTTTGCGCTCCACCTTACTAGATTCTGTGGAATCTGAGCAACGTGGGCTCTGGGGAGATGAATGGTAGAGATCATCTCGCCACATCATTTATGATATTCTCAAACTTTAATTTCTCCAGATCTCCCGTTATGCTGATGGAGTAGAGAAGGACAATAATCTTCCAACAATGCTCTGTATTCCCCCAGAGAGCTGAGACTGCTCTAACCTGAATGGGAACTTTACAGCAGGCCGGTAAAGTGTTGATGCTGCGGTACAGAGAGATCACATCTGGAGTAATGTGTACAGATTTAGTCTCTTCTATGAAGATAGGATGTTGTTATATTGGAAGCAGCTCAGAGATGGTTCCCTCAACTGATTCCTGCAATGAAGGTGCTAGCTTATAACGAAAGGATGATGATCAGGTTGACCCAGTAGCCATTGGAGTTTACAAAAATCAAAGATGAACTTATTTGAACATAGATGACAGAAGGAGTTAACAAGTGAAGTGAATTACACAGTTAGTGAGGAATCCATTCCGTTCTCCAGTGTGTTATAGAGGAACAACAGGAGGATATTCAGGCCTTCGACCCTGTTACACCAAAACAGGACGAGGCTATTCAGCCCCTGGAGCTTGATATACATTTACAGAAGGAGGCCAATCAGCCACTCGAGCCTATAACACTGACCCAGAGTAGGCCATGCTGCGCCAGTACCCTGTTAAACAGCAACAGGATCAGTCCATTCAGCCTCCTTAAATATGTAACATAGGAACTGGAAGAGGTCACATAGTGACTGGAGATTGTTACACTGGGATAACAGGAGGCCATTCAGACCCACCGAGCCTATTACAAGGGAATTGGATAAGGATAATAACTATCTGAGACTTCTTTCATGAGAAAGGAAGAGGTAATTTAGACACGTGTCTGTTATATGGGAACAAGAGAAAACCAATCAATCCCTCGGTCCCATCTCTGGGTTACATGAGGAGACCGTTCAGCATATCCACCTGTTATGGAGAAGTATGAGAAGACCCATCAGTCCTTCAAAATATTACACAGCAACACGAAGATTCCATAATCTCCCAATCCTCTAAAGCATCAACAGGAAGTTGTCATTCTGGCCTTGGAGGTGGCAACATGGGAACACCAGAAAGTCGTCAGCCCATCGAGTTTGTACACCAGCAGGATGATGAGTCCATTCAGCCACACATGGCTCTTACTCAGCAATTGGAGCAGACCTCTTAAAGCCTTGTGCCCATTAAACAGGAATTCAAAGAAAATGTGATGGCTTTCGAAAGGGAAGAACTTGTAATCATGTTATACATCAGGGACTAAAGTGTAACAATAAACTATTGTAATTTAACGCAAATTTTTAGAATCTATTGTTCGGGACATGTGCAAACTCTAACCACAATTCGTCAGATTCAACATGGTTTTATGAAGGCTAAATCGTATTTGAATTGTTTGCTCGAGTTACTTGAAGATGTCTTCGAGGAGAAAGTGAGGTCTGCAGATGCTGGAGATCAAAGTTGAAACTTTATTGCTGGAACAGCACAGCAGGTCAGGCAGCATCCAGGGAACAGGAGATTCGACGTTTCGGGCACAGGCCCTTCCTCAGGAATGAGCAGAGAGTGTTCAGCAGGAGAAGATAAAAGGTAGGGAGGAGGGACTTGGAGGAGGGGCGTTGGAAATGTGATAGGTGGAAAGAGGTCAAGGTGAGGGTGATAGGTCGGAGTAGGATGGAGGCAGAGAGGTCAAGAAGAAGACTGCAGGTCAGGAAGGCAGTGCCGGGCTGGAGGGATTCGGCTGAGACAAGGTGGGGGGAGGGGGGATGAAGAAACTGGTGAAGTCCAAGTTCATCCCCTGTGGTTGGAGGGTTCCCAGTCGGAAGATAAGATGCTCCTCCTCCGACCGTCGCGTTGTTGTGGTTTGGCGGTGGATGAGTCCAATGACCTGCATATCCTCGGTGGAGTGGGAGGGGGAGTTGAAATGCTGTGCTACAGGGTGGTTGAGTTGGTTCGTCCGGGTGGCCCAGAGGTGCTCTCTGAATCGCTCCGCAAGTAGGCGGCCTGTCTCCCCAATATAGAGGAGGCCACACCGGCTGCAGCGGATGCAGTAGATGATGTGGGTGGAGGTGCAGGTGAATCTGTGGCGGATATGGAAGTTTCCTTTGGGGCCTTGGAGAGAAGTGAGGGGGGAGGTGTGGGCGCAAGTGTTGCACCTCCTGCGGTTGCAAGGGAAGGTGCCGGGAGTGGAGGTTGGGTCGGTGGGGGGTGTGGATCTGACAAGGGAGTCGCGGAGGGAGAGTAGCGGGTGGTCCTCACCTACCACCCCACCAATCTCCATGTACAGCGCATCATCCGCCGTCACTTCCGCCACCTCCAAACAGACCCCAGCACCAAGGATATATTTCCCTCCCCTCCCCTAACAGCTTTCCGTAGAGACCACTCCCTCCGCAACTCCCTTGTCAGATCCACACCCCCCAACGACCCAACCTCCACTCCCGGCACCTTCCCTTGCAACCGCAGGAGGTGCAACACTTGCGCCCACACCTCCCCCCTCACTTCTCTCCAAGGCCCCAAAGGAAACTTCCATATCCGCCATAGATTCACCTGCACCTCCACCCACATCATCTACTGCATCCGCTGCAGCCGGTGTGGCCTCCTCTATATTGGGGAGACAGGCCGCCTACTTGCGGAGTGATTCAGAGAGCACCTCTGGGCCACCCGGACGAACCAACCCAACCACCCTGTAGCACAGCATTTCAACTCCCCCTCCCACTCCACCGAGGATATGCAGGTCATTGGACTCATCCACCGCCAAACCACAACAACGCGACGGTCGGAGGAGGAGCATCTTATCTTCCGACTGGGAACCCTCCAACCACAGGGGATGAACTTGGACTTCACCAGTTTCTTCATCCCCCCTCCCCCCACCTTGTCTCAGCCGAATCCCTCCAGCCCGGCACTGCCTTCCTGACCTGCAGTCTTCTTCTTGACCTCTCCGCCTCCATCCTACTCCGACCTATCACCCTCACCTTGACCTCTTTCCACCTATCACATTTCCAACGCCCCTCCTCCAAGTCCCTCCTCCCTACCTTTTATCTTCTCCTGCTGAACACTCTCTGCTCATTCCTGAGGAAGGGCCTGTGCCCGAAACGTCGAATCTCCTGTTCCCTGGATGCTGCCTGACCTGCTGTGCTGTTCCAGCAATAAAGTTTCAACTTACTTGAAGATGTCACAAACAAGGTGGATCATGGGAATCCTGGAGATATAACATATCTGGTTTTCCTGAAGGCATCGGATATGTCGCTTCTCCAAAGAGTAAATGGTAAGATCAGACAACATGGGTTTATTAGCTTGGATGGAGGATTGGTTTTCCAACAAAATATAGTCAGGTGGATTAAATGTGTCATTTTCGTTTTGCAAATACAGTTTGTGCCATTGATTTCAGTACTCATGCATCAAGCATTTACAATCGATGGTATTACTGTACTCGGTTGGCGGGAGAGAAAATACAATGCCACATTTTCAGATGACACTAACATCGGTGGGAAATTACTTCGGAATGATGATGGAAGAGATTTTAAAACATATGGATAGGTTGGCTAAATGGGCCAACATTTAGCAAGGAAAATTAAAGTGAATAAATATGGGGCTATTCAAGTTGGCCAGTATAATAGAAAGACAAATTATTATCTAAATGGAGAGAAAGTTCAAAGTGCTTAGGTGCAGGGGGATCTGGGTGTCTGCTTGCATATCACAGAAAATCTGCCTGCGGGTACTGCAAGTAATGAGAAATGCAAGCATTAATTCAGTGTTTATTTATAAAAGGATAGAGTAGAAAGGTAGGGAGTGCTGATGTAGCTATGCAAGGCATTAGTGATGATGCAACTGGAGTACAGTTTGGGTGTCCTGCAGAATGTGGGATTTCCATTGGAGGCAATTCAAAAGAGCTTCATGAGATTGATTCCATATTTGAAGTATTTGTCTTATGAAGAGTAATTGAGCAGTTTAGGCCTATACTCTCGAGTTTATAAGAATGAAAGTAGATCTCATTGAGGTCTGTAAAATGCTAAAAGTCATTGAAATTGAAGATGTGGAGTGGAGTTTTTTCACGTGGCGCAATCTACAACAAGAGACTAGAGTTTTAGGATGGAGAGATGGCAGGAAAGTGGAAGGCTGACCGCGTTGACATCAGCCTCATCGAGGGGTTGGATACCTCACAGATGCTCCTTGTTCTTATTCAACTCTTCGACTGTGTTGCCCAGGAATGGGGGAGGACTGGGTATCATACAGGAAGCGTGGTACTGGAAGAGCACAGCAGTTCAGGCAGCATCCAAGGAGCTTCGAAATCGACGTTTCGGGCAAAAGCCCTTCATCAGGATTAAAGCTTTATTCCTGATGAAGGGCTTTTGCTCGAAACGTCGATTTCGAAGCTCCTTGGATGCTGCCTGAACTGCTGTGCTCTTCTAGCACCACTCATCCAGAATGTGGTTTCCAGCATCTGCAGTCATTGTTTTTCCCATCATACAGGAAGCAGACACTCAGGATAAATCAGTTATAGAGAACGCAGCCAGTAGGGTCACACAGTGACCAGCGCTGCGTTCTCAACTATTTACAGTCTATATTAATGATCAGGAGGATGGAACAGATGTACAGATGCTGAGTTTGGTGATGTCCATAAGACCATGAGGCCATAAGACATAGGAGTGGAAGTAAGCACATTCGGCCCATCGAGTCCACTCCGCAATTTAATCATGGCTGGTGGGAATTTCAACTCCACTTACATGCATTCTCCCGTAGCCCTTAATTCCTTGTGACATCAAGAATTTGTCAATCTCTGCCTTGAAGACATTTAGCGTCCCGGCCTACATTGCACTCTTCGGCAATGAATTCCACAGGTCCACCACTCTCTGGCTGAAGAAATGTATCCGCATTTCTGTTCTGAATTGACCCCCTCTAATTCTAAGACTGTGCCCACTGGTCCTAGTCTCCTCGCCTAACGGAAACAACTTCCTTGCGTCCACCCTTTCCAAGCCATGTATTATCTTATCAGTTTCTATTAGATCTCCCCTTAACCTTCTAAACGCGAATGAATACAATCCCAGGATCCCCAGCCGTTCCTCGTATGTTAGACCTACCATTCCAGGGATTATCCGTGTGAATCTCCGCTGGACATGCTCCAGTGCCCGTATGTCCTTATGAGGTGTGGGGCCCACAATTGGACATAGTACTCCACCTGGGGCCTAACCAGAGCTTTGTAAAGTCTCAGTAGCACATCGCTGCTTTTATATTCCAACCCTTTTGAGGTAAATGACAACATTGCATTCGCTTTCTTAATTACCGACTCAACTTGCATGTTTACCTTTAGAGAATCCTCGACTAGCACTCCCAGATCCCTTTGTACTTTGGCTTTAAGAATTTTCTCACCATTTAGAAAATAGTCCATGCTTGTATTCGTTTTTCCAAAGTGCAAGACCTCGCATTTGCTCACATTGAATTCCATCAGCCATTTCCTGGACCACTCTCCCAAACTGTTTAGATCCTTCTACATCCTCCCCACCTCAGTACTACCTGCCTGTCCACCTAACTTCGTATCATCGGCAAACTTCGCTAGAATGCCCCCAGTCCCTTCATCCAGATCATTAATATATAATGTGAACAGCTGCCGTTCCAACACTGAACCCTGCGGGACACTGCTTGTCACCGGCTGCCATTCCAAAAAAGATCATTTTATCCCAACTCTCTGCCTTTTGTCAGACAGCCAATCCTCAATCCATGCCAGTAGCTCACCTCTAACACCATGGGCCCTCACCTTATCAAAGGCCTTTTGGAAGTCGAGATAGACCACATCCACTGGGTTTGCCTGATCTAACCTACTTGTCACCACTTCAAATAATTGTTATGTCGCTGTGATAAGCAAGAGATTAAATTATGAAGAGAGGGTGGAGAGTCTGCAAATAGATTCAGAGAGGTAAAGACAATAGATAATAGTTTGGCAGGTGGAATTTAACATGATATAACCTGTCATTCCATTTACAGGAATATGGAAGGCAGTACATTACTGAAATGGAGAGGGATTACAGGACTTAATGATACTGTGTACTGGGGGGTTCACTCAGATCCGTTCAGACATGGGAGGTTTTGCTCCATCCCTGATCATCAGCTCCCAGACACTCCAAGTGACCCCACTGCTCGCCGCAATATGGAATACTTTGATGTGGTTCATTGGTGGTGGGGGTGGTGTTTTGACACATGGATCAAGGGGACGGCCTTTATCCAAGATATATTCATTTCTTTCTACGTGGAGACCCGATGACGATGGGAATGGCTGACTGCTTCTGAATGAAGAGGCCGTGACTGCAGCCAGGACAGTGGGTATTCACCAACCTGATGTACTGTGCACGGACACACTGTAACATTAATAGAGCGAGAGAGCTCCTTCAGTTTCTCTACCTCTCCCCATTGACATGGGTACTCTGCAGATGCCATGTACACCATCAGGAATCCCTTTATACTGGATACATCCGGCAACTTCCTGCTGTGGGAGAAACAATCTGTTTACCTCATCCACCATATATATCCTCCATCACTGAATGGTGACATTGATGTTGAGATACTGGAAAATGATGGATATGTCACCTAGTCCTGCCTGGAAAGTTCTGGATCATAGAAGCTGAATGAAACAGTGACCCTAACAGCCACTGGCAGCACCATCCTCCCCCTGGTTTGAAGCTGCAGGTCGTGTTGAAGGAGGTGACGCTGCTCTGTGACCAGCTCCTTGTTCAACCAGGGTCCCCTCACTCTCTGATCCTGGGTTAAGTGAAGCTTGGGAAGCTGTTCCTGGAAAACCCGATGTGGATACAGCAGATCCCTTTCACCAACACGCACTCACTGCATGGTTTCAGAGCTTCCCCTCTCTGCAGCCTCTGCTCGATTTGGAGTTCCTGTTACACACCCAGATGCTGTAACTACAGTCCCCATGCTCCATCCAGAGTTGGGTCACCAAATCCTCAGGTCTCCCTGAATGTCTGAAGCAGCTCACAGCACAACCTCCAGCAAGCCATCCCCTGCTGCTGCACTAAATTTTCAATGACAGGAGTCAGTCAGAAACCCCTCGGTACAAGTGTTGTGGACCAGACCAGATCCCCCCAGAATGTTTTAAGAAGGCCACTTAGACCCAAACCTTTCCTTATTTTGAATATAGATGTGAAGTGTGTGTTGCAGATACGTTGTGACTGGTCAAACCACTCGACATTAAGCAAACTATAATCTAATAAAGTGCTTTAGTTGAAATACAATCAAAGAAAAGAACATTTCGGGATGGCTTATATGTTGAAACACCTCCACAAACAATAGATACCGTACCTTCTTGGTTTACACCGCTTGGCACAAAGATCTATTCAAATACAGATCCTTACAGCAGTTTTCCAATCCGGGGGAAACAACATCAACAGAGATCTCAGAGAAAAGCAGTTGGGGATCATGTGTTGAAACTTCCGACCCTTTTGGGATCCCCAGCAGCTTCTGAATGCTGCAGCTAAAAACAAAATGAGAAACCCTGGTCTGGGAGAGCTGGCCACTGCCCTTCCATTTTTACCACCGTTTTAATGACACCTAAAGGCTTTCTCATGTAATTACTTAAACTGGTTTCAGACAGCAGTTCTGCACCTCTGCCTTTAAAACCTCTCTTCAAAAAAAAAACCCCAAGAGAAAATAACCTTTTTACAGTGATAGTGTCTTCACAACTCCATCGTTAATAAAATAATCCATCAATACACAAAGGTGGATTCATTTTAGACCTCCTAATCTTCGTCTTTTCGTAGACTGAAATGCATATACATTACAATAACTGTGAGCATACAAATGCTCACAACTAGTTTCGATTTCAGTCATTTTACTCCTGCCACAGAATGTCTTTGTTTTTCTTCATCCAAGTCTCCACAACGTGTCAAACGTAGGTTTGCTCGCCCTGTCACCTGTATAATTTCAAACTGAATGGCAGCAATAATAAGCTCAGTCGAAACAGACTGGTATTTTTCTCCCTAAACTTCTCCAAAAACTTTAAGGGGTCACGATCTGTGATAAAGATTTGGCTTATGTATGTTATTCGCAATTTAAATACTGAAATGTTGTAATGCCAATACCAAGCTCAAGACCTCCTTCCCCATTGTCGAATAAATCTGTTGATGTTTCCACTGGGCACTCCAACCACACGATACATAATGGAGCACTTCTCATCTCTCCAATACTCCCTCTGAATGACATAGCTCCTCATGTCTCAGCATAAAATAGTTACATGCTTCTGTACGTCTTAATGCTCTAATCTCTTTACCTGCTACTCCTGGCCTCTGCCAGTAAACCTTACTCTCACAAGTATATGTTTTATGAAGATCTCGCACATTCTTCTCATTCTCTCACAGAAACAAAACTTTTATTTCTGAACCCAATCATCATCATCAGCCATTTCATCTTCTCATCTTTCCATTGTTTCTCTCTGCTCTTCCACACGAGTTTTCACGACTGCAGGAAGTGAATTGTTGAACTTCTCCAAAGTCAGAATCTCTCTGAGAGTGTCATAGGTTTGCTCTGTTTTAATACCTTTCAAAATGACTTTGTTTGATCCTTTCAAACTCAACGTGCGTTTAACCAGGGACCGTTTTTTAGATTCCTGAAATGCTATCTGTCGGCTTCTGGCCCAAGCTCATATGCACTTCAGATGGCTTCATACTGGCCAGATACCGTCTCCGATAGTGATGCAAATACCTATCAGTTTTGTTTGGATCAACTAAATCCACATGGTTAATGGCCATTGCATTGGTTTAGCCACTTTCTCAAATGAAATTCAAAAGGCATCCCCATCCTTCTCACCAAATTTAGATAATGCTTGAGTGCATTTAAATATAACCCCATCAGGCCATTGGCTACAATAGGGTTCCTGAACCTCACAAACCTCCTCATACAGCCGACCGTCTACCTTCATCTCCGCCGTTTGTGTCAACTTTCCTCTCTAATTGCTAACTTTTGAAGTTGAAACTCTTTATTTTCCTTCTCTCTTTCTTCTTCATTTCCTATTCTTTTATTTCTACTTTTCATCATAATTCAAACTGTTTCAATTCCTTCTCATGTTCAAGGTGCCTCATTTGAAATTGAATTCCAGCCGTTTCCAAAGACTCTGATGGCGGTTCCACCAAATGTAATTGCCGAGCTATAGCTGTAATTATCTCTCATTTTCTCACAGACAAACACAGCCCCAACTCCAGCTTGTCTGCCAATTCCTACAGCTTTGCCTTCATTACCTTTTGTAAAACCCCCAACTTTACTTCTTCCACACCCAGAGAACTCTTAGTGACTGAAAGAATTTTTATACACAAAACACTGTTTAAACCAACCGAATTCAACATCTGGAACCAAAGACACTGACAACTATCATACGCGACCTTTGAACCCAATCGCCTCCTGGTGCGTACTCTCCAGTGTCTGCATGAGCTTATTCTGGATTCTCTCGTTTCCTCCCAAAACCCAAAGATGTGCATGTCAGGTGAATTGGTCATGCTAACTTGTTCATAGTTTCCAGGGATGTGTGGGTTGGGTGCCTTAGTCGGGGTAAATGTGTAATAATAGGGGAAAGGAATGGGTCTGGGTACGTTACTCCTCGGAGGGTCGGTGTAGACTTGTTTGGTCGAATAGCCTGTTTGCACACTGTAGGGATTGTAATTTTAAACCCAATTTAGTATTATCGATTTATAACCAGACAAAAGTCCCCAGTTTACTATAGACCAACCAGACTGCCTCAAACTATTTTAAGAAGGTAGCTTGGATGCCAAATCTTTCTTATTTGAAAGGTAAATGGGAAGTGGATGTTCCAGATGTGATTCTACTAGTCAAACCACTCACCGTTATGTAAAACACAATATATTTAAACAATCCAATGAAAATCCATACAAAATGAAGAGGAATTTAGAATAACTTAAGTATTGGAAACCTTAACTAAAGGATGGATAAAGTATCTTCTACGAATGAATTATTCCAAATTATTAACATCACCTAAACAGAGGGCGGCACCGTGGGCGGCATGGTGGCACAGTGGCTAGCACTGCTGCTCACAGTGCCGGAGAAACCGGGTTCAATTTCCACCTCAGGCGACTGACTGTGTGGAGTTTGCACATTCTCCCCGTGTCCGCATATGTGCTCCGGTTTTCTCCCACAGTCCAAAAATGTGCAGGTTAAATTGCCCGTAGTGTTAGCTCAAGGGGTAAATGTAGGGGAATGGGCCTGAATGGGTTGCTGGTCGGGGGGGTCGGTGTGGACTTGTTGGGCAGAAGGGCCTGTTTCCAATCTAATATGAACCCCCCTCCCTTGGTAAAAAAGGAGCATTCAGACATACATTCTTGCATGCAGTTCTCCAATCGAGGAGGAAACAGTATCAAGTGATGTTTCAGAGAGACTAGCATTAAGGGATAATTTACTAAAACTTCCAACCCTTCTGGGACCCCAAGCAGCTGGTAACTGTTACATTTACAAGCAAAAAATTGGAAAGCCTGTCTGTGCGAGCTGGCCATCGTTACTACTATTTATTTAAAAAACTAAAAGCCTCGTAAGTTGATTACTTGAGCCGTTTTCAGTAGGCAGTTTGGCCTTTAAGATCTCGTTTTTTTTAAAAAAGGAGAAAATAGCTTTTTTTAAAAAACAAAAGTGACAGCATTGTTATACAATTTAGACGTCTGGTCCTTTACTCAAGGGGCTTCTTCGTGTTACTGATAGCAAGATCACCTGAGAGGGACAAACACAGGGACAGACCAAGTTACAAGGATGTGTCTCATGACTTCTGAAACACGCCTGCTCATGGATTATCACATGGGGCATACCGGGAAGGGAACAACAGCTTGACACATCCCATTTCATTATTTCTGAGCTACACAATTTCAGCACTCGATACACTAGGGAGCCAAAACCCAAGGCCAGGGTAAGATACAGAGGGACAGAAAGATTCACATTAAAGACAGAAACAGACAGTTAATTAACTGAAAAGATGTTGTGGAAATATGGGGGAAAAGACAGGGCAGTGGGACTAACTGGGGAAGTGAGATTTCGTGAGTAAAACGACAAGATGAGAACATTGAATAAAGGCAGTGTCAGATCAGCTGAAATGGTTTGTTACATCAAATTCTGAATCTGCTTCACAGAACACCACAAACAACATAAACTGGGACAAGATGACAGCCCAGCATGGAGAGCTGTGCAGACCATGCTAGTGTGTTGCTCAGTAAACTGCACTATCTAACCAGCATGGAGAGTATTGCAAACTTTACTATCATATGCTAACTATACTCGGATCAGATTACTGCCTAAAATGGGAAGGTTTGGTGTGTGTGTGTGTGTGTGTGTGTGTGTGTGTGTGTGTGTGTGTGTGTGTGTGTGTGTGTGTGTGCGCGCGCGCGCGCGATTGGCGTGGTTGAATGCGAAACACATTGTTTGAGAAGGAACGCACATGGAGGAAACAATTTAAATACGAACAACTGGCAGGCTTTTTATTAATCAGCAGAGAGAACGAGGGAAGTTTCATGGACAGATGCGGTAATGTGTTTGAGAATGTTTAAATAAAATCATTGCCAGACATAACAGCAATATACAGCGGCATACACATGAATGACAGATGGATGGGAGTTTGGTGTGAGTTCGAACCAGATTTGCTTCGGCAGGTTTGAAGCTGGAGCGTCAGCGGCAGATTTTTGGCTGCCTTAAGCCTGTACTTCATAGCTCAAGGTTCAAACAGCAGATGCAATAAACCAGTGAGATATATTCTGAGGTAGATTAGATTAGATTACATTACAGTGTGGAAACAGGCCCTTCGGCCCAACAAGTCCACACCGACCCGCCAAAGCGAAACCCACCCATACCCCTACATTTACCCCTTACCTAACACTACGGGCAATTTAGTATGGCCAATTCACCTGACCCTGCACATCTTTGGACTGTGGGAGGAAACCGGAGCACCCGGAGGAAACCCACGCAGACACGGGGAGAACGTGCAAATTCCACACAGTCAGTCGCCTGAGGCGGGAATTGAACCCGGGTCTCTGGCGCTGTGAGGCAGCAGTGCTAACCACTGTGCCACCGTGCCGCCCACACGGTGGGTATCTCAAGTTAGAAATGGTCAAGGAATGGTGTCAAGATTCAGCTCATGGCCAAAGGGATCTCCCACAGTTGTGACTTGTGTGCTTCAGCCGCAGATATTGGCCAGGGATGGGATGGAAACAGTGGAAGAAAGTGAAGTTTGTAAACAGAACAGTAGAGAGTGACCTCCATGCTCTTAATATTTAAATAAAAAAGGCATGATACAATGCATTGTGGTTCTCCGCTGAAACTGAGTAGGTCAAGACAGAGACCCGTGAATAACACTGCCAGAGCAGAGAGGAAAACAGTAATTGAACATCTTCATTGATGTAGTTAGTAGTGGTCTGGAGAGTAAATATTTGGATTCAGAGTTTCAACAGGAACAATAATCGTGGCAAGAAGTGTATACTATATGAAAGAACAATAATAGAGCCATAATTGGTTTATAGAAGACAAAATCTGGACAGTGACGCTTACCAGGAACACCAACGATAGCCAGGAAGGGATAATAAAAGTATTGAATAATGAGAAGAGCGTAATAGATCTGCGATGATAATGACAACTGATAAAGTGCAGAAAGATGCCAAACATAATTAGATAAGATTAAGATTACATTACAGTGTGCAAACAGGCCCTTCGGCCCAACAGGTCCACACTGACCCGCCGAAGTGCAACCCACCCATACCCTTACATTTACCCCTTACCTAACACTACGGGTAATTTAGCATGGCCAATTCACCTGACCTGTACATGTTTGGACTGTGGGAGGAAACCGAAGCACCCGGAGCAAACCCACCCAGACACGGGGAGAACGTGTAAGCTCCACACAGTCGCCTGAGGCGGGAATTGAACCTGGGTCTCAAGCGCTGTGAGGCAGCAGTGCTGACCACTCTGCCACAGTGCCGTCCACATGGTGGGCGCCTGTCTATTGTTGGAATATTCCAGTCTAATATGCTCAGATTCTGATCCATTGTTTAAACATTCCAGTCTAATGTTCGCATATTCTGATCCAATGTTGGAATATTCTAGTCTACTGTTCTCAGATTCTGATCCATTGTTGGAACACGCCACTCAAATGTTCTCAGTCTCTGATCTCTCCTCCCCCTTTCTCAGGAGCTACTGATCCCTGTCGGTGCTGTCGGTGATGCTCTGCTCATGTTATGGGATAACACAATGAATGGCGCCCATTTATCATTAAAAGATGGAAACCCCCCACTGGGATGATTAGAATCCATTGAGACTGGCATCAATCACAGTCACTGAACAAAAAGGCTCATTTAACCAGTTCCATGCATAACTTTTCATAACACTATAAAAGGGAACATTTACTGGTTTGGATGGAATGGATGAGGGTTGCTGAGGAATGGACATAAACCTTTCAATCTTTTAAATCTTTTTTGCCTTGTATATGAGAGTATTAACAGAACACTGCAGGGGTCTATATATATTCCACTCTGTTTATGAAAGGAAGCAGTTATAAAATAACAGATCGGCTGCATTAAAAAAAAGTCGGCTGAGCAATTTTATATATACCTCAACACAAAGTACGGCAATTATTGACCAGTATGAGGCTACTCCTAGTTTTAATGCCCTGTTATCAAATCTTTTCATAACCTTGAGACAGAGCATTGAAACTGCTGCTCAGGAACAGGCCGAAGCAATTCTGTCCCTATGGACAACTTACAGAGGGATAAGAGAAGACCATTCAGCTCATATTAGCCTGTTGCTACTTGACAGGTGGAAAGTTAGAATATTGGCATATTTTGTCAAAAGAGTCATTCAGAACAAAGGGATGTGTCGCTGCAGCTGTATGAGGTGTTACTGAGAGGGCATCTGGAGTACATTGTGCTGTTTGTGTTTCTGTAACTGGGAAGGGATGGACCTCCATCCGATACAGTTTAACGGCTACTCGTAATCCACGGGTTGCTGTGTCATTTAATGTCCCGGGTCTGCTACACAGGGACAGGAGGAGGCCATGAAGCCTCTCGAGTGTGTTATAGAAGAACAGGAGGAGGCCATTAAGCCTCTTGAGTCTATTACAGAGGGAAAGTCGGAAGTCATTCAGCCTCTCTAGTCTATTACAGAGGGACAGGAGGAGGCCATCAGCCTCTCAAGCCTGTTCCAGAGGGGCAGGAAGTGTCTATTTAACTTTTCAAGCCTGTTACACATAAATATTAGATTTACACTAGTTGTGAAATAGGAAAGACCTGATGTAAACATTAAAGCTCTAACTTTGACTAAGGCCAGTTTTGAAAGTCTTAGGCGAGCCCTGTGAAAGGCTGACTGGGATACCCTATTCACAGGTAAAGGGATGGTTGGAAAATGCAAGGCCATCAAACCTTGGTTTCAGAGAGTCCAGAGCCAACGTGCTCCTATTAGTGAGATGAGCAAGGCTGGTGGGTGCAGGGAGTGCTAGATGGCTAGATATATTGATGCTTTCGTCAAGGTACGAAGGAGGTATATGGCAGGTAAACAGAGCTGAGATCAAGTGGATCCCCAGAGGAGGAGAAGGGCAGTAAGTGTATAGTCAATGGGGAAATCGGGCCAAAAAAATGTGGACATGAGATGGCTTTAGAAATAGGGTTAACGAGGCATTGAAGAAATTCTGCAAATCCTTTAATGGCAAAAGATTAACTAGGGAGTGAATAGGGCCTCTTAAAGATCAGTAAGCCTATCGATGTGTGGAACCACACGAGATGGGACGGATTAGAAACAAGTATTTCTCCTCAGTATTTAATGTGGAGGGGGTTAGAGGATCCAGAGAATTAAGAACTATTTAGTGATATTTTGAAAGCATCTATATTACAAAGAGATGTAGGACATTTTAAAATTTGTAAAGATGAGCAACTTCCTGGGACCTGATCAGTTGTATCCCAAAAGGATGTGGGAAGCCAGGAAAGGGATTGCCTAGCATTTTGCTGATATATTTGTATCATTGATTTCCACAGGTGATGTGTCAAAAGACTGGAGGGCTGCTAACATCGTGTCATTATTTAAGAAAGTAAGGAAAAACTAGGTAACTATAGATCAGTGAGCCTGACGTCAATGGTGACTAAATTGTTGGAGGGGGTTTTGAGGGAAAGGATGTATATGCATTTGAAAAGACAAGGACTGAAAAGGGCTTTGTACATTGGAGATCAGTTCTCACTGACTCGGTGGAATTTTTTCAGGAAGTAATGAAGATGATTGATGAAGGCAGGAGAGTGGATGTTGTCTTTATGGAATTCAGTAAGAAAACAAAACTGTTCTATATGGTAGACTGGTTAGCAAGGTCCGACTGCCTGGGATCCAGGGAGAGCTCGGCATTTAGATCCAACATTTTCTTTAATATTGGAGACAGGTCGAGACAGTGGATGTTTGTTCATTGAACTGTGACTAGTGGCGTGTCGCAAAGATCAATAATGAGTCCATTGCCTTTTGTGACTTTTACAAATCATTTGCACTTGAGTATATGAAGTATGGTCAGTAAGTTTGTAGATAATTCCAAATTTGGTGGTGTAGTCGACAGTGAAGAATGATCTCTCAGACTATAATGGGACCTTGTTTAGGTGAACCGAGGGGTGGCAGATGGAGTTAAATTTAGATAAATGTGAGGTGTTGCATTTTGGCAAGATAAATCAGGGCAAGAAATGTAGGTAGGGTTCTGTCGAAAGCTGCCATTCAAAGGGAAATCCATTGAAATTATAGAATCCCTACAGTGAGGAAGCAGGCTATTCGGCCCATCGAGGCCACCCCTCTAAGTAGTATCCTACTGGACAAACCCCAACCCTATCCCTCTGAGCCTGCATTTCCCATGGCTAATCCACCTCGCCCACACATCCCTGGATATTTGGGGCAATTTAGCATGGCCAATCTACACTTGCCTGTATATCTTTGTACTGTGGCAGGAAAACGTAGCACCCGGAAGAAACGCACGCAGACACGGAGAGAATGTGCAAACTCCACACAGGCAGTCATTCAAGGATAGAATTAAACCCAGATCGCTGTGCTCTGAGGTAGCAATTCAAGCCACTGGGGTTCTGTGTCACCTTGTGGTGCAGGTTCTCCGTTCCTTGAAAGTACCGTCACAGGTAGACAGCGCAGTGAAGAAGGCACTCGGTGATCTTCCCTTTGTTGGTGCGTGCTTTGAGTTTATGCGTTTGCATGACATGTTGCACCTGTCCAGGACATTGGTTTGGCCACTTTTGTAATATTGCCTTTAATTCTGGTCTCCCTGCTGTCGGAAAGATGTTGTCAAACTTGAAAGGGTGCAGAAGAGATTTAAAAGAATGTTGCAGATGTTGGAGGGTTTCAGCTACAGGGAGAGTTTGAATAAGCTGGGACTATTTTCAAGTGTTGAGGCTGAGGGGTGACCTTAAAGAGGTTTATAAAATCATGAGGGGCATAGTTAAGGTAAACAGTCAATGTCTTTACCCCAGGATAGGCGAGTCGAAAATTACAGGACAAAGGTTTATGGTGAGAGGGAAAAGATTTATAAAGGGAAATGAGGTACACCACTTTCAAAGAGAGACTGCTGTGTATGGATTGAGCACCCAAAAGAGGTGGGTGGAGGCAGGCACAGTTATACCATTTAAAAGGCACTTGAATGGGTACGTGCATGGGAAGGGTTTAGAGGGATGTGGGCCAAGTGCTGGCAAGGGGGACGAGATTAATTTAGGATATTTGGTCAGAATGGACGACTGGATCGAAGGGTCTTTTTCCGTGCTGTTCATCACTAAGACTCTGTTGACTCTTGAGTGTAGAGGCTATTCAGATTCTGAATTCTGTCAGTCAGCTTGTTTGCTCAATTACTGAGAGTCAAATACAAAAATACATCATTCAGATTTTGATGGTGTTTTACAGAAACAGAAGAAAGGCTTTTAGTCAAGAGAAGCTGTAAGGAATGTGAAGACGCCATTCAGTCCCTCAAGTCCATTCCACAGGAGCAGCAGGTGAGCACAAAGCGATTGGAGACTGTTAGTCAGTAGTAAGAGGAGGACATCTATTTTCACAAACTTGGGTTCAGGAGGCATCAATCAGTTGCTCAAGACTGGGACACAGGAACAGGAGGCAGTCACTCAACTGCTCGAGACTGGGACACAGGAACAGGAGGCGGTCACTCAACCGCTCGAGATTGGGACACAGGAACAGGAAGGTGTCATTCAACTGCTCGAGACTGGGACTCAGGGACAGGAGGCAGTCACTCAACTGCTCGAGACTGGCACTGGGAAATCTGGAGGCTTGTGAGGCCCCAGGATCCTGTTACGCAGGGATAGCAGGAGGTGACTCACTCACCACCAGCTTTGGGTACTGGGAGAGGAGGGGGGTTTGCCTGTTGCAAACAGAAATAGATGAATAAGTTGCATTCGTGGGTCCAGACAATCCTGCCCCACCATTCACTAAGAGCATGGCTGATCGGATAGTGATTCCCTCATGCCATTTTACGGAGGCCCCATCTCTGCAGCCTCTGCTCCATTTATTGGTCATGTTGCAGACCCAGATGCTGTAACAACAGTGACCATCACTCATCCAGAGGGTCGGGACTAATCAGATGAGTCAGGATTTGAAGGGTCCAATCACAAGAAAACACAAAATAAAGGCATTGCCAGATGTTTAGTTCTCTCACATTCGAAATCCAACTCACATAACCATCCCATCCATTGTACGTTCAGTATGGAGCACTGTGTAGATCCAGCTAGCGAACTGATGAATGCAACCCAGCAATATCAAGAGTGGAACTCTGTGCAGCCCACACCAATGCCTGATCGATAATCCTGGTCTAAATATCCAGCGTGGGGAGCTGTGCAGACCGTACTGGTTGATTCATGTATAAACCCAAGCTGTTGCATTGTTCGGTAACACTGTGTTAGATCACTGCCCAGTGTGGGGAATCTTGCAGTCCATGCTGGCAGTGACAGGATGTGCAGCTCCCATCCATTTACAGCTTTATATCTCCATTGCGCCTTGACAAGGGCTGTGGGTGTGAAAGTCACCGGAAGGGAGAGATGTAAATTGAAACAGTTTCAATACCAATAGTTCTGATTCAGGCGCGTACCACTCCAGTATTTAATGATGAAATAACTGAGATAATGTTGAGTGAGGTTTTGTGGATGGTGCAAAGACGTAAGAGGGGGTTGGTGATGTTACAGTGGTTGCACTATAAGTCTCCAAATAATCAATGGGAATTAGAGAAACAAATATGCAGGGAGGCTGGGGAGACTTGCAGGAGCAATAGGATTGTCACAATAGGTGATTTTAATTATACTAACATAGACTGGGACTTCCAGAGGGTTCAAAACGTAGATGGAAAGAAATTAGTTAAGTATGTTCAGGAAAGTTTCCACAAGTAGCATATAGAGGGTCCTACTCGGGAAGGGACAAACTCGACCTACTGTTGGGACATAGGGCAGGATAGGTGACGGAGGTAAAGAGGGGGAGCATTTTGGGAACGGTGACTAGAATTGTATTAATTTTAAAATAGTTAAGGGAAGGACAGAATTGGTCCACAGATTCAAATTCTCATTTGGGTCGAGGCGAAGTTTGTTGGAATTAGACAGGGACTTGCAAAGGTTGATTGCTGTAGCTTGTTTCCAGGCAAAAGGATCTCTGGTAAGTGGGAGGCCTTTAAAAGTGAGATAGCTCGAATTCAAGGCCTATATGTTCCTGTGAGGGTGAAGGGAAAGTGAGGCAGGCAGAGAGAACCCTGGATGACAAGAGATATTGAGGCGCTGTCCAGCAAAAAGGAGGCGTGGCTCAGGTTCAGGCAGCTGGAATCAATGGAATCTCTGGAGAAATGCAAGGGATACAGGAGTTTACTGAAGCAGGAAATCAGGAGGGCGAAAAGGGGGTATGACATAGCATTGGCTGAGAAAATTAGGGTGAATCCAAAGATGTGCTTTCAGTATAGTATAGAAAAAGAACGACTACAGAGAAAATATGACGCCTCAAAATCCAAAGTGGGCATTCATGTGTAAACCCACAACAGATGGGCGAGGTCCTCAATTTCCCCTCTGTGTTTACCATGAAGAAAGGCATGAAGATCTGAGACATTTGGGGAGGTTAGGTGTCATATATTGGTACCATTTGTATCACAGTAGAGGTGCTGTTGGACATATTAGAATGCATAATGTCAGATAAATCTCTTTGTCCTCGCAAGATATATCCAAGAGCACTACAAGAGGCGAGAGAAGACAGTTCAGGGGCCAAGGTCCCGGAAGACTGGGCGGTAGTAAATGTTGTGCCCTTATTCAAGAAGGGCTGCAAAGAAAAGCCTGGGAAATATAGACAAGTAAACTTCACATGTGTTTTCAGTAAAACACTTGAGAAGGTTCTGAGTGATAAGATGTGCATGCATTTGGAAAGACAGAGTTTGACTTGGAGCAGTCAGCATAGCTTTCTGCATGGCAGATCATGCCTTACAAATTTTGTTCGAGTTTTTTGAGGAAGTGACCAGGAAGGTTGACGAGGACAGGGTGGTGGACATAGTCTATATGGATTTCAGTAAAGCCTTTGATAAGGTGCCACATGGTAGGCCGCTCAAGAAGGATGGATCGCGTGGACTCCAAGGTAATCTGACAAATTGACGACACAGTTGGCTTGGTGTTAGGAAGCAAATGGCTATGGTGGAAGTATGCTTGATGGACCGGAGGCCTGTGACTAGTGGAGTGCCTCGGGGGTCGTGCTGGGCCCATTATTGTTTGTTATCTATATCAATGATTTTGAGTGCACAACGCAAGGTTAGTACGTTTGCAGATGACACTAAAATAGGAGGGATCCAATGAGGAACATTACCAGAAATTGCAGCAGTACCTTGTTCGGCAGTGGAAGTGGGCTGAGAAATAGCATGTGGAGTTTTACAAAGGCAAGGGTGATGTCTTGCATTTTGGAAAGTCAAATCCAGGTAGGAGTTTAATGATGAATGAGAGGACCTTAAGGAGTGTAATGGAACAAAGGACTTTAGAGATCAGGTGCACGGTTGTCTGAAATTTGAGTCACGGATACACAGGATAGTGAAGGAGGCAGTTGGCACACAGGCCTTCATCAGGGCATTGAGTATAGAAGTTGGCACGTTATGTTGCAATTATACAGGATGTTGGTAAGGCTGCAGCTGGAGTATTGGGTTCAGTTCTGTTCTCCTTGCTCTAGGCTAAAGGGTTTCAGTTATAGGGAGAAGTTGGACAGGTTAGAACTTATTTTTGTACAGCCTAGGAAACTGAAGGGGGTTCTTATAGAAGTGTAGATAGTGTGCGAGAAGATTTGTAGCTCGGGTGTTCGTTGTTGTGGTTCTGTTCGCCAAGCTGGGAATTTGTGTTGCAAACGTTACAGCGGACACTGGAACTGACAACTGGAAGGGGCAGATACAAACCACTATAAATGCAGGAGGAAACATCACAGAAGCGCTTCACAGGAGCCCCCCAAGTACTGAGGATGTCACCTAGACAGGGGACGAAACGTCTGCAATACCAATTCCCAGTTCGGCGAACAGAACCACGACAAGAAGTGTAGATCTTATCAAATTATGAGAGACGTGCATAGGGGTGAATACTTCATTTTTTTTTCGCAAGGTTGGGGAATCGAGGACTAGAGGACATCATTTAATGCTTCGAGAGGAATAAAATGAAAATTAACCCGTAGGGGCAACTTTTTTACACCGAGTATGGTACACATATGGACTGAGCTGCAAATGGAAGTGGTTGAGGTGGGTACAATAGCAACAATGAAAAGGCATTTGGACAAATACACAGATAGGAAAAGATTAAAGGATACAGAGCAAGGGCAGGGAAATTTGGATGAGTGTGGATGGACATTTTGTTCGGCATGGAACATCTTGGCAGAAGGGCCTGTTTCCATCTGTAGAACCGTATGACTGTAAATACGTGCTTCTTGGGATAGAGACAGGGTGGGGGAGACCGAGAAAAAATGTCATGGGAAGATATGTTCACTGTTTCCAGAATGCTGAAATGAAGACATTTCTACAGTATCATGCAACACGGGTCAGTATTATGAAGAATTATGAGTGAATGGTATATTAGTATGAGTTCGGGGGATGGAGAGTTTTGAATGAGCATTTGTCCTGCAGCTTTGTAACTGGGAGGGAGGACAGCAGAGTCTTCGACACATTGAGCTGTATAAAGCAGTACTTTGTCTCAGTTTCATTTTCGTTGAGTGTGACAGAGGGATTGTCTGTACAAAGCTGAGCGAGTTTCCTGGTGCTATCTTATCGAACTCACCTCATTAGCTACCCCCCCCCTCCCCCCCCATGATGTCCCTCTCATTCAATACCAGCCCGATTCTCCCACCCATCATGATTGACCAGACAGCACTCCGGCACTTTTACCCCAGTTTTCTTCAAGTGCCTGTTCGACGGCCTTTCCCATGGAACGCACTCTCCTAACAATGTATTCCATCTGCTTTATATTTTCATACGATGGTCAGCATGCTTTACGCAGACCAAGCAAAAAATCTACACTTATTTTATGGTTATAGATTCCAATCAAACTTAGTAATTCTGGTTATTTCACTTGACTCACTTTAATGATATTAAAGCAAAGACAGCTTCTAAAAACGTCTTGTTATAAAATACAATTTCGAGCAGAGAACGATTTTACCCTCAGCCGTTATCTTGACCGTTATCTGAATTTACCATTTTCATGGTTACGAAAGTTTCTCTTGCCCTTTGCCTGTGACTGTTTCTGTCTGTGACAGTTACACTATTTCCCACTCAGTTAGTTGGACAGCAGGTTTGTGATGTAGAGGGAGGCCAACAGCGCATGTTCAGTTCCTCACACTGACAGAGGTTACCATGAAGGGGACACTCTCACAACCTCAACCTCACCCCATCACCCGAGATGTGGTGACCCTCAGGGTAAACCAGCATAAGTGGTCTCGCTAATGAAAGTTTTTTGGGACTCTATTCTTTCAATGTTAGCTTTTTAATTTAAAAAAAATAATTTTATTGAAAAGCGATTTTTAATATTCTAATAACTCAATAACAACACAACTCAAATAACTGAACAGAATTACACTCATGTGCTTGTATATAAAAAACAAGTTGAAAACACTAAATGGGCAGAAGAAAAACAAAAATAAACAATAAATAGTGAATAAATAGTACAGCTCAGCATAACAAAACGATAGCTCTCTTTCTTCAAGAGCATTAACTGATACGCATTTTTATGTACATAATTGTTCCTTGCTGGATATTAGATTCATTAGACAATATCATCATGACTATACAAAAGCATTTCTTAACGTGACAGATAAACCTGCATCGTGGTAATCCAAAAATGGCTGCCATGTCTTATATAAATCTCTGTTTTTTTTGATGCAGCATACTGGTGAGAAAGTCCAAAGGGATATTCTCCATGAAGAACTTACGACGACCCAACAGACCCGGGGTTTTCAGGCATCCAACACCACAGAACATGTTTCCTAGCACAGAAAGTAAGGAAATATTTTTTTCCTATTGCGCATCTGCGTAAGGTACCCTGAGCAGGCCGAGGAAAAGAAAAACCGGGTCCATCTCCAATTCAGTCCCCAATACCTACTCTATCACAGCTATCACAGTCTCCAATATATATGAAGCCTGCAATGAGTAAGAGTGCCTGTAGTCATTCTTCATTTACGACATGCTGAAGATAATCCCACTTCGCATTTTAAGAGACAATCTGGGGTCAGATAGACCCTATGAAGAATTTTCAACTGCATGGAATAGGTCCTATTACAGATCAAAAGTCTTCGAGCATTTTCACAAATGTCCTCCCATCTCTCCGAGGTGTTCTGAACCCCCAACTCTCTCTCACAGACATCACAAAGCTGCCCAGTCTCATCTGAGGGGTCACACTCCAACTAATGATAAACGGTACTGACACAGAGTGTATTCTAAGCAATAAGCACCCACTTCTCTCTATCGGATCTGTGAGGGTCTGTTAAAGGTGTATTTTTAAAAAAAATCAAATGTCTGATCTGGACAAAAAAACAGAAGAGTTCTCCACTAGGTAGTCCATACTTACAAGTCATTTGATCAGATGATGTCATTCTTTTTCCCTCAAATTACACATGGTGGCTCAGTAGTTAGCACTGCAGCCTCACAGCACCAGGATCCAAAGATGTGCGGGTTAGATGAATTGGCTATTGATAAATCACCCATAGTGTTCAGGGATGTGTACGCTGGAGCATTAGTCAGGGTAAATATAGGATGGTAGGGGAATGGGTCTGGGTGGGTCGAAGTCCGACTTGTTGGGCCCAAGGGCTTGTTTCCACACTGTAGGGATTCTAGTAATTCTAAATCACTCAAGCAAGTTATACCCCTGGCTTCCCACAGTTTAACTATGGAATCCATTATCCTAGGTTGACAACTCGGTACACCAATTACAGGGGTAAGAAGCATAGTTTTGGCTATATTACCCTCGACCTGTCGCATTGTCATTCATGCTTTAACTTTATCGATAATTATTGGGTTATGACAATACTCCATAAATGTTGTCATTTTGTCTAAGAACAACAGACTAATAAGGGTTCACTTTGTCTGAGAGGGTTCAATATTTAACAGTATTGACACCGAGTCCTCAGCGGCCCAGACACTAACATAGGATAATAAAGAGCTTAATTGATAGCTTTTTATCTGGGAGATCTACTCCCCACACTCTGTGGGGTATTTGCAATTTTGTTAGCTTGATAAGGAGTCGCTTATGGTGCCAAATAAAAGAGCTAAACCAGCCATTAAGTCTCCTAAATATCTCTCTTGGAAACATCAAAGAAAGCATTCACACGGGTGTAGGAAATGAGGAAGGACAGTCATTTTAATAACAGCTATCTGACCTAGCCAGGATATTGGAAGTGCCTCCCATCTTTGAAGGTCTTGTTTAATTTTGTCAGACAAATGGACATAGTTCACGTTAAATAAATGATCAAAGACGGATGTAATGAATATACTGAAATAGGGAAACCACCCCCGTGCCCATTTAAAAGAAAACAAGGATTTGCCTTCAACATCAGGTATTTCCCTGAGACGTCCCATAGGAATGACCACAAACTTTGTAAAATTAACCTTATAGCACGAAAACGTGATACGCCAATTAATGCATTGCATCGCGTGAGCTGCCGAAACTGTGGGATTTGACAAAAACATGAGACCCTCATCTGCATACAACATAATCTTATGTTACTTCTATCTTACTTCTGGGGCAGGAATGTTGGGATAATATTCCCAATTGTGTAGGATGCCACCGTATCTAAGATTGTTGCAGGGATGGGGAAGAGATCAACCCTCGTGTTCCATTTCTGCGGGTTAAAGGAGAAAATAAAATTCCTACTTGTGAGGTAGATCTGCCTCCAGACATCCAACAGCTCTAGTTCTGCACACAAATCCACTAATTGCTTACATTATAACGTGGGTATTGGGGGAAATTTGGATATTCTGAACACCGTGGGTCCATAGGACAGTTGAAATCTCCTTCTACAATAATCTGCCACGATGCAAGATTACTTACTTTGGAAAATGCATCTACCAGGATTTTAAGACGGTGCACCGGTTGTAATAAACATTCAAATTACTGCATTATTTCCCATAGTTCAAGACTTTGGGGATGATGATCCTTCCGTGAGTGTCTAATACAATCTAGGAATTTAAATTGAAGATTCTTCTACACTCGTATGGCTTCTCGCCAACTCCTAGTATTAAAAGGCGAGAAATAAACTAGATCAAACCCGCCCTGCTGTATCGTCACATGTTCCTTGCCATCAAGGTGCAACTCCTGCAATAGGACAACATCCACCCTCTCTTTTTGAAGATTAGAAAGTACATTCTTCCTCTTGACTGGCAGATGGCTCCCCTTAATGTTCCAGGAACAACATTTAAGCACATCATTATCCATAGCACACTGTGGCAACATTTCAACTCTAGAGTTTCACATCGAATTACACATCGGTGATCATTAATGAAAAAAAAAAACTCATTGAGCCTAAAAACTTTACAAATTAAAACTACTACAACTAACAAGCTCTCAAAACTCTCCAAAACTAAACACATAAAAAATCAAAGAACGATATAAAATCCAAAATGCCAATGACACTCGATTGAGGAATTTACCCCCACCGCCCACTGGGGACGCTTACATATCTCAAAACTTTATTTTGTGCCCGCTACCAATATAGAATCCAAGGCAATTAACAACAAAAATCGGGCTTGAACTGCCCTTCGGTCGGCACTTAGTCATCACAACTACCTTTGTAACCCGCCCCAGCTTGAGCTGCACCCCAGACACAAGCAAAAAAAGAAAAAATAGTAGTAATACTAATGAAGAAGTTAAAAATGAGTAATCACCCAGTCCCGGCTATAATTTAACATTGGTTAATAGCAGAAAAATCCAACAACATTTCTTTAAGCGAGAAATATGATTACCTAAATATCCAGCTTACTTTAAAATGTCCATAAAGTATTCGCTTTCTCTGGAGAGTCAGACGGGTTCACGGATCCATTCAAAGAAATACGGAACACCGCTGGGAAATGTATGGAATACTGAATCCTGAGTTCCCTTACTATTCTCTTGATATCATCAAGAGTTTCTTTCCTGAATCACCACCGCTGAAAAGTCCTGAAAGAACATAATCCTGGAGCTCTTATGAATTAAACCCATCGGATCTTTCCCCTGGGTTCTGAAAGCTCCCATCAGTCTTTGTCCCCATAACTATGTATTCGCGCAAGGACAGGATGAAGGCATTGGTCTGAGTCTGACTTCCGCGCTGTAACCCGATGAACTGTCTCACTCTTCACCAGTCCCTCCTCAGTTTCGAAGTGAAGGAATCGCTGCAGCCAGTTCTTGAAAAAAACTCACCGGCTGACCACCTTCTGTCCGCTCCAGCAAACCGACAATGTGAATATTCTTCATCTTACCCCTGTTCTCGAGGTCGTCATCTTGTACAGTTAAGGTGCAGACCTGTTTTTCAAGGGCGAGGATCCTCTCCCGAGAGGAATCGATCACTGGCTCTGTCGCTGCAGTTAGGCCCTTGGCATCGTCTGTTCTGTTTCCAAGGCTGTCAAGTTGCTGCCCATGTTTTTGTAGCACGGCTGAGAGCGGCTCTAGCCACGGCTGAACCCTTCTTCAATCATGGCTTCAATCATTTCACGTAACTTGGTGAACTCAGTGACCAAGGCCTGGTGAGTAACTGGGTCTATTGAACGAGCAGAGTGGTTGCAGCTACAGCCTCAGCAATGCTCGATGCTTCTGACGGGTGCACCGTGTGTTGGGACTTACTCGATCCTTTCCCATGTTTTGTCATTTCCACTTGATAAAACGGGATTAGTAAATATTCTATCGCTCTTTTAGTGTTGAATTTTAAGTAACCAGCTTGGATGGGATGGGTTAGAGAACCACTTTGCCCGTGCTGTGATGCAGAGCCCAGCAAAGCAGCACTTCTGGATCGCCGCCATCTTGAATTCCCCCTTAACATTTTATTGATATTATCATTTCATTTTGCATTATATTCCTGGAGGTTCTGAAGCCGTATCATTTGATACCACTGTCGACATTTCCCCACACTGCACATGGCTGCCCATTCCTCGATAATCCTTAACTCTGTTGTTATTCATGAACCTTCCGTCTGTGCCTTAAAAATATTCAATATCTCTGCCTCCAATGCTCTGTGGGGAAGAGTGTTCCAAAGACTCACAGCACTTTGAGAAAACAATTATAAACATTATGATCTGAGTGTGAGATTAGCTTTTTGTCGGCTTATCTGAGAAAGGATATAATTACATTGGAAGCAGTTCAGAGATATTTCATTTCACGGTTTCCTGGGGTGAAGGGCTTATATTATGAAGGCTTTAACAGGTTACTCTTGGAATGAGAGAAAAAAAAGACATACGAGACCTTGAGGAGAGTGGATCAGGTATATACCCACTGGGTGTTTGTATAGTCCAAATTTATTGTCATTGTCATAGAACCTCTACACTGTGGAGGCAACACATTCCGTCCAAGAAGTCCACACTGACCCATCAAATAGCATCCCACATGGACGTGCCCCCTACCTTATCCATGTAACCCAGCATTTCCCATAACTAACCCATCTAACATACGCATCCCTGGGCACTATGGGCAATCCATCATTAAATGGCGCATATTTGAACTGTGGCAGGAAACTGGAGGACTGGGAGAAAAGCCACACAGGTATGGGGAGAATGTTCAAACTCCACAAAGAGGGTCGCCCGAGGTTGGAATTGAACCCATTTACTTGGTGATGTGAGGCAGCAGTTCTACCCACAGATCCAAAATACTCCTCCGTTAGTTCTGTTAGTAACTTGTGGCTGACTGAAGAAATCTGCCTGACTTGTTCTTATCACTGAACCTGACTCAGTCTGAGACCTTTATCATCGGCCACATCACCAACCTGGTTACGTTTAAAATTTGTTGTGAGCAGTGGAAGAGTGGGACGAGAAAAGGAAGAGTGACACTCTCCATCCTCAGTCACATGGAGTGAGAAAAAAAAATCACAAAATGGGAATTCATTCAAGTGGGAATTTTCTTTCCCAGAAGTTTGGGATGGCTGAATCTTTATATTATATCTAGGCTGGCTTCGTCTGATTGTCCATAGACAGGTGAATCAGGGATAATGGTGCATGGAGAGAAAAGTGCAGCTGGGACCACAATGAGATGAGCTACGACCTTATTTACTGGTGGACGAGTGTCAAAGGGCCGAATGGCCCACTCGTTCCCCTCAGCCCGATGTGCTCATGTTCCATTCAGCCCTTCGGACCTGCTACACAGGGGCAGATCAAGGCCACTCCGACAGTTAGGTGCAGTTTTGGAAATGTACTTGGAAGTGACACTCACCCCCAATCCCTGTTTCCAGGCTTCCCCTCTCCGCAACGTTTGCTCCAGATGTGAGTCGTGTTACAGACCCAGATTTCCTGTGAATACAGCCCCCATATCCCACCCAGCGTTAACTCAAACAAATCCTCTGCTCACCCGAATGTAGCATTACACAACACAACTTCCGTGGAAATAACCAGTTACTTTGCAAAAGCATAACAGGTGAAATTAATAAATAGGAACAAGAGTGGGCTATTCGGCCCCTCAAGATTTCCCTGTCATTTAATACGAACATGGCTGATCTACTCCAGGTATAGCTCCACTTTCTTGCCTACTCCTTGTATCCCTCCACACCTCTCTGGGTTAGGGAATTCCAAACATTCACTACCTTCTGAGAGAAGACATCACTTTTCATCTCAGATAGAAATCGATGTTCCATATTCGGTATCTATGTCCTCGAGCTCGAGACTCCACTCAGGAATTAGATTAGATTAGATTAGATTACCTACAGAGTGGAAACAGGCCCTTCAGCCCAACAAGTCCAAACCGACCCGCCGATGCGTAGCCCACCCAGACCCATTCCCCTACATTTACCCCTTCATCTAACACTACGGGCAATATAGCATAGCCAATTCACCTAACGTGAATGGTAACAACTTCTTAACATCTACCTTCTCAAGTCCTTTCTGTGTCTTGTATTTGTCGGCAGTATCACTCCTCATTCATTTCAACCCCAATGAATAATCGCCTCACCATTTTAGAGATTCTCAATAACACAACCCTTTCATCACTGGAAGCCGTCGAATGATCCAATCTAGTTACTTGCTGCATCAGCATGCTGACTTTATGTTTCTTACACAGGAACACTCCAATCCCTTTGTACTATTCTCTTTCTGGAAGTCCTCTCCATTAAATAACAGCCTGCCTTTGATTCTCAGTGTCATCCTCAAACTCGGATGTATATTGCACTCAGCTCCCTCCTTCAGACTATCAGTATCGAGTGTAAATACCTGATGCCATCGAACTCATAACTGTGGTCCTCCAGCAGATATACCTTTATCATGAAGATCCATGAATCCTGACTCTCTGATTTCTATATGTTAAGCAATCATCATCGCATGTTAAAACATTCTCCATCATCCTACGAGCTTCTGTCTTGTGTAAGAACATTTATTTTGTAATACCTTGTGGAAAAACTCTGGAAAGCCTGGTGTCTAACAGATCCCCTTTATCAAGTCCGCTTGTTACATTCTCAGGTATCTCCAGAAATACTTTGCATGATTTTACAGGGCAAAATATAACTTCCCGTTCACAAAACCACTCTGAACATGCGTGAAGCTTTTCAAAATCTCCATGTTAGCCAGGTTTTCCAAACTAAACTAGTCCCATCTGCTTTCATTTGGTCCATAGGCCTCTAAATGTTTCCCATTGATATGTTTGTCCAAATGAGTTTTAAATGTTCTAGCTGTACTGGCATCTACCACTCTTCTTCTGGCAGGTCATTCCATACCCACACCACCCTCTGTGTAAAAACACTTCCCCTGCATCCCTTGAAAATATTCCCGCTTTCACGTTAAACCTATGTCTTCTAGGGCTGAACGCCCCCATCCTGTGGAAAAGACCTTGGCTATTCACCCTATCTATACTTCTCATGATTTTAGAAACTTCTATAATGTCATCCCTCAACCTTCTACACTCCAACCAATACTAACTTCAAGAACAAGCATTTAAAGATAAATATTACAAATTTGAAACTATAGTAAACATGAAAGATAAACAATACTCAGCCCAAACTTCATACTGTGATTTGTCTTTTCTCCCTATTACAATACTAAGGCAGCATGAAACGCTTACTCGGTAAGAAGTCAAGCACCTGATATCTTTGTCTAAAGGAGGTGATGATCTCGACAGTGAAAACGTATTTATGGCCAGATCTTTATAATGCCACATAGTCAACATTCTCCCTCCTGGCCTCCCTATGACCTTGTGTGATTGTGTCTTCTCTATCTTGGATTCAATAGAGAGAACCCCTTTCCCCATAGACACCTTAATTTAAATCCATTTTATATCATCTCCTCGTTCACCACTGCTAAAAGCAGGCTTATCTTTGCCACGCCCTCTTTTCAACGTATTAAAAAGCCACGTTTCCAATGCTTTTCAGTCGTGAAGAAGTGTCACACTGGGCTTGAAATGCTAACGCTGTTTCTCTGTCTCTGCAGATGCTGACAGACCTGCTGAGTTTCTCCAGAAATGAATACGCACAGAACACATTTTCAAAAAAAAAAACTATGGATACTGGGAATAAAAATACCAAAATTGCTTGAGAAGCTGTGAGCTTTGTAGAGGGTCACTGGACCTGAATGTTTAACACTGCATTCATTCCAGAAGATACTGCAACATCTTCAGCAATTTCTGTTTTTGGACAATTTCCAAAGAAGTATGTCAAAGATGCCAACACATCCTGTCCAACATGGAGAGCCGTACACTGGGAACGGAGCAATAACGCATGGTGCACAAGTTCCTTGTCTCTGAAACACATAAGTCTGTCATCACTGACACTACAGAGCTCTTAATCATGGTCAGGGAGAAAAACAGAGGGAAACACGTTCACTTGAAATACAAAAGTTGACATTGTGGAAGGGAAACGATTTAGATCATTACTTTAAATGGATTGAGTTAAAGTAGCAAATTAGAGTCGTGACACCAGAAGAGTCCCTCAGCAGAATGGAAATATGAAAATACAAGTGTTACCGCATCAGAAACCAGGTTAGGTACAGAATACAGGGCTGATGGGTGAATGGGTCTCGGTGTGAACTGGGGGACAGTCAGTAGAATTGAATTGTAGATATTGCAACTCAAATTGGGTTATCATTTGATGTTGTAGACCACAGCAGCAGCAGAAACAGAATTGTATTCAATGACAATCTGTAACATTTTCCCGACGATAATTAATCAATCTACCATTACCATCAAGCCAATCCCTGGTTCAGTGATGAGTGTGGGTGAACATGCCAGGGTCGGAATCATGTGGACCTAAACCTGTTGACAACCCATTAAAGCTATCACACTTAACTGGTTAAATTTCGACCAGCAGAACTAATGTCTGATGGAGAGGGGAAATGATCCCAAGACTAACAGATCAGGTCTAAGCTCTGTCGTCCTGCTAAATCCAAACATAGATGTCGATGGACAATTAAACAATTTAGTGGAGGAGAGGACTCCACAAATATCCTCATCCTAAATATCGGAACAGCTCTGTAGGTCAGTGAAAAAAGTCAAGGATGTGGTGTCTGCACTACCCTCAGCCAGACGTGTTGAGTGGATGATCCACCTCACACTCATCATGATTCCCACAGAATCACAGATGCCATTCTTCAAACAATTCGATTTGCTGTATAGTCATGAAGAAACAGCTGAACACAGCAGATACGAGAAAGGCATTGGGCCTTGACACCATTCCTGCAATAGGACTGAAGACTTGTATTGCGCAACAAGCCGTGCCCATGGGGAAGATGTTTCATTCCATTTCCAACTCTGACATCTCCCTGGCAATGAGGAAAATTACTCAACTATGCCCAATCCCTGAATAGGAGAACAATTACAATCTGACCAATTACCACACCCTCAGTCCCATCACGACAGTCAAATTGGTGGGAATATTTTTTGATAGAGCTGTCAAGTAGCACCGAAATAATCAATTCAGTGTGGTTTCTGATAGGTCCCCATGTGGAGATGGTGCTGTAGTGAACATATCATTGGATTACGAATCCAGGCCAGGCAAATGCTCTGGCACCTGGTAGAAGTTAAAAATAATTAATAAAATATCGAGACCTAAAATCTGGTGTCAGTAATAGTGATCTTGTGTCCAATGTTGATTGCAAACATCGATCTCCTACACCAATATACTTTCAGGAAGTGAATCTCCCGTGCTTTCCTGGTCTAGCCTAAAAGTGACTCCAGACGCACAGACATGGTCTCTGAATCGGCCAAGTGAGACACTCAATTGTATCAAACTACTCTGAGGTCTTAAAGGATAAAACATGACAGAACACCCGGCATCAACCTCGTTATCAGAAAAGGGAATGGGAAACACAGCCCTGTTGACCTGCGTAGACATCTTTCCTAACATCTGAGAGCTTGTGACAATATTTGCAGAGCTTACCCACAGACTGCACAGAAATATCAGCAGAGGAGGAGGTCATTCAGGACATTGAGCGTTCCCTATGCTATTTAATGGCCGAACATCTCCTCAATGCAGTTTTCTCCACACAATGTTCATATACCAAAATATGTTTAAACATTATGAAATATAGTCCCTTCGTCCCATCAATATATAGGGAGATCTCTGATAACGCTTGTTTATTAAGTACGATTTGACTGTAATACGATTCGTGAACCGTTTTCTATAAAGTGAACTATCATCCCTGCTTCCAATCTGTCACACCCTGGCAAAGTTTTATATATCTCACTGAGATCTCCACTCATTTTCCTAAAACACATAGAATACAGGTCCAGTCACCCCAAACAACTAACCTGTTATCCCAGAGATCAGTCTGGTCATCCTTCACTGCACTCCCTCAATGTCAGGTTTGCCCTTTATTAGGTAAGGACACAAAACTGTACACAACACTGCACAATGTTCGAGATGGGGTCCCACCAAGGCCCTGGACAGTTGCAGTAAATTACCCTTACTCCTGTATTCTAAATCGCCCTGAAATGAAGGTGTATAAACCATTTATCTTCCTACCTGCTTTCTGCTTCTGCAATATTGCTTTCAGTGACTGGTGTACAGGGAGATCCAGATTCTATTCAATGTTACAGATCCCCACTTGCTGGGTCTATGTACACCGTATACAGCGTGCCAATGTCATTCCCAGTATTGAGTTCCCTGTTCAGAACTCACTGCCCTGCATGGACTCGGAAGGCTGCGCAGAAATAAACAAAAATGCTGCTTAAGTTAATTTATAGATCAACATGTTTGAACCAATCCCTTTTCAAATGATAGGCTGCCATTCAATTGATCCCATCAAAGTATGAAACCTCTCATCCCTGCCGTTGCTTTCCATCTGTCAGATATTTCGCCCAGACACTCCACTTGTTTCAATCACCTTGGAGCCTTTTTAACATCCTCCTCATCCACTCATAAGCTGACATCGTTTAGTGCTGTCAGCAGACTTAGGAATATTGCAATTGAGCCCCTCAAACAAAGATATGATGTGTATTGGGAATAGCTGGATGCCAAATCTCAAACCTTATTATATCCTCCAAGCCTTCCATTAAAAAGAAACATGGTTTTGTTGCTACTCACTGTTTGCTGCCAGCTCTCCCATTCTACAACCATGACCATATATTAGCCCCAGTCCCATAGGATTCGAATTTGAACAATAGACTTGGGGCTTTATCAAAAATCTTTCTGAGATTCCAATCGTACTGAGTTGATACCTTCTCCATAACTTTGCTAAAAGCCACTTTCTCAAATATGATTCCTATTTCATAAACCTCTGTTAACTTTGTCTATGTCCATTAATTTCAGTCCAATATTTTCTCTAAAACATTTTCGTTGCTAATTTCATTCTACTCCCTTTTTCTCACCAGACTAAAGTCCCCTAGTACTGCGAGGAAATTTTATTTTTTTTTCTTCTTCTGTGAAGGCATAACTGAAGTATTTGCTCCATTGATCTACTATTTCCCTGTCCTCAATTATCTGGCATCAGATTGTAAGAAAGTTGCACCTTTTTCTCTTAATTTTGCCACTGATGTATTTTCAGAAGATATTACAAGTTCACTCATATACACTTTGATAAGATATTCTTCAGAAACCCATCAATTCCTATCTTAAGCTACTGAATGATTGATCTTCCACAGCCATACAATCACAGAAGCACAGACTCTGTACTATCAGAAATACAGCACGTTCTACATTAGCCCCACTTTCCAACACAAAACCCGTCACTGTGAGATTTATGGCATTTCAAGTGCACAACCATGTATTTTCTAATGGGTTTGAGGTTACCATGGCAATTTCCCTCTCACGAAGTGCATCCCAGACACCAACACACTTTGGGTGGAAAACAGTCCTCAAATCCTCACTAAGACTCAAACCCCTCACTTCAAAAGTGTGTCCCTTTGATTAAAAGGACCAGCTGCTGTCTATCACCCCGTCCATTTCCCTCGTAATCTTATCCTCCAGATTCACGTCCCCCTTAGCCTTCTCTGCTCCAAACTAAACAACCCGAGCTTATCAGCCTCTTTCCATAGCTGATATACTCCATCCCAGGGAACATCCTGGTGAATCTCCTCTGCACTCCCTCCAGTGCAATCACATCGTTCCTGTAATGTAGCTCCCAGAACTACACACAATATTCCATGTTGGCTAACGAAAGTTCCACATAGCTCTTATAATCTATGCTTCGATGTGTGATGGCTGTGTTTACACTCCCGTACGCTTTCTCAAATTGTGTGTTACCCTGTCCAGCCACATTCAGGAATATGTGGAGAAGCACCCTCTCAGCTTCCTCGTGTGCTGCCATTCATTGAGTCCTCCCCTTCCTGGTTCCTTCTTCCAAAGTGCATGACCTCATGTTTATCGGGGTTACATTCCACCTACCATTGATGTGACCATCTGACCATTCGATCTGTGTCTTCCTGTAACATAAGACCTTCCTCCTCACTGCCAACTACCTAACCAATCTTTGTATCAAACACAAACTTCCTTATGACACTCCCCACCCCTTGTCCATATTCACAACTGCATCCTTTATGATAAAGCAGAAAACATCAGCTTATAGTCCAATAGGTTTATTCGGAGGCACGAGCTTTCGAAGCGCTGCATCTTCACCAGGTGGTTGTGCGCTTTGATGAAGCACTTCAAAAGCTAGTGCCGCCGAATAAACCTTTTGGAGAATAACTTGGTGTTATGCAATTGTTAGCTTTGTCTACCCCAGTCCAAATCCAACACCTCCGAATCACAAATATTAATAGACACAGCACTGATCCCCGTGGTATACCATTGGACACGAGCCTCCAATCGCACAAACAGCCTTCTACCACCACCGTCTGTCTCCTACCACTAAAGGTGATTTGGTTGCAACTTGGCAAGACACTAGTCCCACCTGTTCCCTGGTTCTTCTGTTCCGCTGGGCACACTTGGAGAATATATGGGGATTCTCACTAATCTTGCCTGCCAGTAGGTTTCCATGCCCCTGTGTTAGTTAGTCCCCTCCAAGTGAAGAATGTCCTCCTTATTGCAGTCTTAACTGGCCTCTCCCAGATCCTGTCATTATTTGCCTTGAATGTGAAATAGACTGCGAGGGGAGTGTTCTGTTAATTTCCAGCTTAATATGTTTTGTGAATTTTGTAAAGTTCACTGTGACCCACCTCTCATTCTTTGAAACTCTAGATAACACAGGCCGAGTTTCCTCATCAGCAATCTCACCATTTGAGGGATTAATCTGGAGAATGTCCATTGCACGTCCTCTGTGGTCAGTATATTCTTTCTGAGATTCAGTCACCACAACTGTACACAATACTCCAGGTACAGTCCTATCAACACGCTGTGAAACTGATTCAACATGTCTTTACATCAATGTTCTGAGTCTCTTAAATGAAGGCGAACCAAACTTCAAATTTCCACTTACATATATTCCTCCAAATACCCTTCGTATTCATTGCATTTACGAACTCACTGAGATCTTCTAGAAACCCTTCCGAAAATCCAATATATGCCACTTCTACTGTTTCCCCATTATCTATGCTGTAAGAAACAACTTCAAACAATTCCGAAGTTTATCTAGTTTGATTTCACTACCAGAAATGCATGCTGATTCTCTCTATTGTTGCTGTTAATTTCTAAATAGCAAAAATGTCATCCTGTGTAATACATTCCAACAGTTCCCTGATAAATGTCAAGTTAACTGACCTTCAGTTCTCCACACTATGTCTTTTTCCCTTTGTAGCTGTTTGGATCCCTTCCATTCATCTATAGTGCTTGGTTCACGTTTATCCACAATAGTTTCAGGTCTCTGCAGAATGTACAGGAAAATGAAACACAGTCATCGACAGTGAAATTAATACTACTATTGGTGATTTATTTCCGACATTTTGATACGAAGTACATCTGTTTCGTCAGACTTAGCAATGCTCAATCCAGCTCCATGTTCAAATACTACCTTGTTACTGATATGAATTGACTTTATGCCTTTAGCTCCAGGAGTCCGATATGATAACTTGGTATTACTGGGTGATTTTCTGGATCTTCCTCCATGAAGACAGATGCAAAGTAACTGGTTGTTTTCTTGGCCATTTCCCTGTTCTCCACAATGACCTCTCCTCTCCCGATTACCAATTTCCACATTTTATCTTGCTTTTATTTTGTTTCCTTTGAAATATAGATCACAGATTGATGCAGTCTTTGTGTTCCTGTTTGTTAGCGTGCATGCTCTCTTTTTGATTTCCTTTTCAGTTTCATGCCCCTCCATTTTTTGGATCGTTAATTTCTGAGAATTCTCAGGTTTCCACAATAGCTAGAATTCCTCTGAAGTCACTTCCTATGATTAACATATTTTCTAATTTGTTATGTTAACCATCATTTGGGGAGATTGGATATATATGCATTTGGAAAGACAGGGTGTGATTCCGAGTAAGATTAGAATGGTGCTGCAAAAGCAGAGCAGGTCAGGCAGCATCCGAGGAGCAGGAAAATCGATGTTTCGGGCAAAAGCTCTTCATCCAATTCAGCACGGGAGTTTGTGCAAGGGAGATCATGACTCACAATTTTGTTGGAGTTCTTTGATAAAGTGACCAGCAAGGTTGAGGAGGTCCAGGTGGTATACGTAGTCTCGATGGATTCCAGTGAGGCCTTCAATAAGGTTCCACATGGTATGACGCTCTGGAAGGTTAGATCGCATGGAATTGAGGGGGAGTTGGCAAATTAGGTACAACGTTGTCTTGATGGTAGGAAGCAGAGATTAGTACTGGAAACATGCTGTTAAGACTGGAGCCCTGTGACTAGTGGAATGCCTCAGGGGTTGATGCTGGGACCACTACATATTATACATATCTATGATATACATGAGAATGTACAGACATGATTTGTAAATTTGAAGACGGCACTAAAACAGGCGGCATCATGGAGAGTGAGGAAGGTTATCAGAAATTTCAGAAATTATAGCAGTACTTTGATCAGCTGGGGAAGTCGGCTGAGAATTTGCAAATTGATTTTAATATTGATCATTGTAAGTTCTTGCATTTTAGATAGTCAAATCAAGTTGGAGTTTCATAGTGAATGGTTAGGTCCTAAGGAGTGTAGTGGAACAGAGGGACCTTGGGATTCAGGTGCATGGTTCTCTGGAAGTTGATGCAGAGGTATACAGTGAAGAAAGCTTTTGGCACACTGGCCTTTTTCGGTTTATGTCACTAAGTATCGAAATTAGGGAGTTATGTTGCAGTTATCTAGGATGCTGGTGAGGACATATTAGTAGCGTTATGTTCAGTTTTGTTCACTTTGCTATAGGAAGGATGTTATTATACTGGGAAGAGTGCGGAAAAAAATACAAGGATGTTGCCAAAGTCTCAATAGTCTGAGTTATAGAAAGAGGTTTGACAAGCTAGGACTTTTTAACTTTTGTGTGCATGAGACTGAGGGAGGATCATATTGAAGTTTATAAGATCATGTCAGGCACGGATAGAGTGAATGCACCCAGTCTTTTTTCCCAGGTTTGGGCAATCACATACGAGAGGGCATCAGTGTAAGATCAGAGGGAACAGAATAAAAGGTGACCTGAGGAACAACTTTTTAACACAGGGGCTGGTACGCATATGGAATGAAAAGTGGTTGAGGCGGATATATTAACAACATTTAAAAGCCATTTGAACAAATACATGGATAGTAAAAAAATAGAAAGATTCGGGGCAATGCAGGGAAATGGGTTTAGCGTGGATGGGCAGTTTGGTCGGATTGGAACAGTTTGGGCCGAAGGGCCTGTCTTCGTGCTGTCGGGCTCTATGACTCTACCTTACTTGCCTCCCACTGAATGTTATATTGTACTTTCCAAATTCACTGAAAATGTCTTGATACTTTAGCCTCCTGTCTTCCATAACCTTTGACTCGAATATTCAAGCATTCTATATTGTATGCAGACACCTTGTAAAATGCACCTTATAAATGCCATTATTCCTTTAAAGCTGCTTCAGACCAAGGTTAATAATTCGTCCTTCTGACCACACAAAATCAAATCCGAAATAACCGGCTGTCTCGTTTGCTTCACAACATACTCTTCAACCCACCTCATATACACCTACGGAACTTATTTTTCACCACTTCCACAGTCACTTATTAAACCAGTTTTGATACAACTTTAGACCATTCAATAAGACTGCGGTATCCACAATACTTGCCTATCTAATTTCCAGAGCATATGATGCACAGATTTTGGTTTCGATATATAACATACCAATATTTGCGTCTCCTTGCTATCTGTAAACGCTAGCTAAACTTATTCTGTGGAACCTGAGGGACAGGGCTGTGTCGTTATTAGCGACAGACTTGGATAAGACATTCAGGGAGGCTCAGCTCGACGCTAAGATGATCTGAAGAAATGTCCCACAATACTGGACAAGCAACAATATCCTCCTCACTCTGTTCGGATAAGAGTTACCATATACTCTCTGCTCCCTCACACTCAATGTATATCTGTTGTAGCTCCTAACCCCGTACAAGGTTCACGCTCTGTCTCCAAAAAAGGCTCAGGCACCGCCACTCTCACTATTGAACTCAGCAACTAATCATACTATATGGATTCAAAACTGTCGACTGACTCATTCCAGACACCTCACAACTCCCTCGACCTGCACCAGCACAAACAGCAGGGTCACCCATTCCCACTCTTCCTCCATCCCTTTCGCCCATTCCAGGAGAAACAGCCTGGAATAGGATAGAAAGGGCCAAGCCAGGTAGTGGAGTGTCCTATATCCGTAACCTCACTCCCCTACCCCCGGCATGTGTGGAGGACTCTTAAAGAGCTGCAGAGGACCAGGCTGCCTCGTGTGTAGAATCTGAAACATTCACGTCCTACTGATAATGTTAAGGAGCAATGTTCAGTGAAAGACAATTCTCACTTTAAACCCATTGGAAGCTCCAACAACAGTACTTTCACTTCCAAAAAAAACCCACAGATACCTCACTGCACAGAGACGCAGACACAGGAATACACAGACGAACACACACAATACTTACAAGGAGCTAGATATACATACACATATAAACACACAAATACATATACTATCACGTACAAATCGACATAAATACAGATAGAAACACAGGTTGAAACACAGACAGACAGACATAGACTCTCAAACACACAGATAACAAGCACACGGACACACACGCGCACACACAGGCACACACACACATGCAGACACACACAAATCGTTTACTCACATACAGATGCACAGAGGCACAGACACTAGTGTCATTAATACACAAATCGATATGTTTTTGATTTGCAAGGGGATCAAGGATTCTCGGGAGAATGCAGAATAATGAGGTCGAGGTACATATAAATAATTATTGAACGGAGGTTCCGAGCAACAGGCTGAAAGGCCTCAATCTGCTCATTTCCTTAATGCTCCTGCAGTATTATGCTATCAAGCATTCTCTTCCTAAGACAGCAGCAGAGGCTGGGTGCGATACATACTTGATTGGAAAGAGTCAGTGGGAATTTGGGATAGGTTTGGAGTCCGGAATGGATTATGTTCCTAATTATTCCTAATTATTCTGTCCTTATGTCTGAAAAGAGGTGGTAATTTGATGTTCAGTTAACAGTTTTAAAATAACAGTCCCACAATGAAATAAGGACGTCCTTTCACTTTAGTGTTGTGCTACCTGTGGTAGGTCCTCATCCTCAGGGAGCAATGAAGACTCGGTTATTGAAGATATTCAAGGCTGAGCTCGACTGATCTTTACTGGACAGAAGGGTCAGTGTTTATTGGGAACAGACAGGAAATGGATGGTCAGAGCAACTCGGAAAAGCCATTAACATTCTGTATGGTGCAGCCGAATGGGCAACTTCTGCCCCTATCCCATGTGTTGTTCCCTTAATCCACCCCTCGATGCTGTTACAGGGTTGGGGACTACTCCATTCTGTCAGACAGGATCGTTACAATGACACAGGAGGAGACCATTTCGCCCCTCTAAGGAATTACACAGGAATATAGAATGAAGTAATTCAGCTATTTCAGTACACTACACAGTCCAGGAGGAGGCGATACAACCCACCTGAGTTGCTACACAGGAACAGGAAGCTGTCGCTTACAGGAAATAGAGAGTAGAGATAAATGTTTATTTTTCGGCTGCAAAGCTGTAACTGATGGAGTGCTTCAGGGATCACTGTGGGGACATCAATGATCAACAATCTGTATCAAATATCTGGAGGAAACGGAGAGAGTGGCTTGGAGCACAATTAGCTCGTACACCAAGATGGTTATTCAATGTGTCGTCAAATGGAGGTAGTGAGTCTGCAATGTGATACAGACAGGGAAGGTTAGTGAGCAAACCTACAGCTGAAAAAACTTAACGTAAGTTGTCTATTTTGACATGAAAGATGAAACAATGGTAAACAATTTAAATGGAGAGAGATTGCCAAACTCTATGATACAGGAGGTTTCCATGTTCTTGCGAGATGAATCATATGAAGTCAGATGCAGCAAGTGATTTGGAAGGTAAGTGGAATGATGCTGTTTTTGGAAAAAGATATCAGGTGAAATTGCAGGAATGTTTTTCTGCATCTGTACAGGGCATTGCTGAGACCACACCTGAAGGACTGTGTGCAGGATTGATCCCCTAAACTAAAATGAAAAGGTATAATTATTTTCAAAGATTTTCAGAGAGATTTCCGTTTACTCATTCCTGGAATGCCGGCCTTTTGTTATGGAGGATTATCAGTTTTGATCTTAGCTGAGAAATATTATTGAACCATCCATGAATTTCTGAGAAGTATATCAGCTAGATGCATATTATCTCCTGTCAGGGAGAGTAAAGCTATAGAATAAACTTTAAGAAAAAGATGCATTGATATTAACACGCTAACGATGAAGACACCTACCAATATTTACAAATTACACAGACGCATGTAAGCATGTCTTCAAATTATAAAGTGGGGACTTTTTTTGCGATTGGAAAGAATTGTGTACAACAAGAGCAATGACGCATCTGCATATAATCCATAATCAGGTTTTCCAGGGAATGATCCAGGAGATCTCACATGGTCCAGTTTGGTGTTCAGTTGACATTATTATATGTTCCAACACAGAGAGGGATAAAAATGTTCCCTGTATGAGAAGGAGCAGCCGATTGATCCCTCTCTCTTACTTTGTTCCGCCAGATAGCAAAGTGTGAGTACATAAAATCCTTGCGTCATCTTTACCACTTGTGAAAGATTCCTGGTGAGGGTTCATTGGAATCTCACCACTGCCTGAAACGAAGGGAATTCAGCAAAATCCCACTGTTCTAGAAAAAAATCCCACTACCAGTTGCCATTTAATATGGGTGTAACCAGTGGAGGAGTGGGACTGGAAAAGGACATCGTGACCCTCCAACATTTGTTGGAAGACAAATGAGGAATTCTCAAGGACTGTTCAAGTGGAAATTCCTTTCCCAAGAGGATTGTGGTGCCTGGATGTCTGCATTTATTAAAAGTTGTTTTTGATATGGAGTAAAACGGTATACAGACAGAAACGTGCTGCTGTGACCAAAAGCACATGGAGCGGTGACAAAGTATCTAATGGTCCACTCCTGCTGGTCAGTCTTGAAAATATTATTTGGTTTGCAGACGCTTCTGGTCTCTTTACAGAGTGTTTCATCTCTGCAACTTGTGTTTAATTTGATGGTGATATTTAGACCCAGATTCACCATGAATAAAGTCCCCATACCTCAACCAGAGATGACTCACAAAATACTTTTACTCTCTCTGATTGCAACGTTAAATAAAAGAACATTCAGGAAAACTACAACCATTAACTTTGCAATTACTGAATATGAGGACAAAAGAACAGGATCAGGTAATTCGGATGATCAAGCCATTGCATAACATAATGGCTGATCTACTGTTGACAGTAACTCCTCTTTAATGCCCAATTCTTCAACCCTTAGCTCTTTGACAGGTCAAAAATCCATCTACCTCCTCGTCAAATGCTTTCAGTGATATAGCTCCCCTCGCTCTCTAGCCCAGGTAATCCCTGACAGTGGTTACCTTCTGTGAGAGGAAAGCCCTCCCTACATATTCACCGTCACCTATTGATATGAAAAAGAGGTGAACACAGGGGCTCAGGAAAGAGCGAATGGCTTTGATACCAAGGCAGTATTTAACTTAGGATGGCATCGGTACCACCTACTTATTGACCTGAATATAGATCAGGTGTAACCTTTCACTGGGCGGGGTCTTTCAGAACACAAATAAAGAGGTTTCGGGTCAATCGCCAACATTCCTCTCAGTCCCAGGATATCACTGCAGGAGATCCTCAGGTTAGCCTCCTCAGCACAAACATCTTCAGCTGCTCCATCAATGTATTTGCCCATCATAAGATCTGAAGTAGGCATGATGACTGAAGATCACAGAATGTTCAGAACAAAGTGTCCCCCATCAGCTCCTGAACCATTCTGTGTCCATGTGCAGCAAGACCCGGACAGCATTCTGGTTTGTGCAGATAAAGTGTCGGTCACATTTATGGAACAGCACAGCCAGACATTGCACATTTCCACAGTTAAAAGAGGAGCACATTCAGCATCTCAAGCTGGTTTCACACGACTATGAGCTAGCCTTCAGGAACAGTAAGAGTGACAGCACATTCAATACTCCTGGCAGTTACACGGAAGAAGAGTGGTCTGTTCAGTGCATCGAGCTGTTAAACAGGAGCAGGCAGAGACCAATCAGACCCTTAAACGAGTTCAGTCGACCGGGAGGAGGATATTCATCCCCACGAGACAGTTATACAGGAACAAGAGGGGTTCATTGATATTCCAACATGACACACCAATGAAATCGAGAATACACTGATAGAGGCCTCCACGATGTTAATAATGGTTCCATTGTTTGTTGGCAATCGAACATAGTTTGCTGGCAATGAGGAGAGAAGCCAAATGATTGGTGCTAAGTCTCAAGGAGGCATTTTCCATCGCCGAGAAGACACATCTGTGTTGTCCATGGCGGTCAGAATCTGGTGGGAACAGTTAACTGTTTTAGCATGAAGGTATTGTGGCTGCTGTAGGGATTGCGGATAAGGAGACTTTCAGTGCAGGACCATGCACCAAATGCGCAGTATTAATGTGGGGAGAGTGTATTCAAAGACTGGCCCTCTGCCTCTCTCATGCTACATGGGGATTGGGTGTGCAGTGAGGGAAATATTCTCAGAGGCTCTTAAACTATCGACAATCATGCAACCCAAGTGAAAAACAAAGAAGCCATGGAATCATTCACCTTATCCGTGTCTATTTAGAACATCGTGAGTGACTGTCCCTCACCCTCAAGTTTCAATGCAATCGCCTCTCATTCTCTCATAATGCCAGAGATTAATCTTCACTGTCTCCTCATGGTATCATAATCCCAGGGATTAGTCTGGTGAAATTCCATTGCACTCTCTCTGTGGCAAGGTGATCATTCTTTATAAAGGATAAAAAGTTTGTCCACAATATCCCAAATACTGCCTCAACAACACTCTCAGCAATGATCACAATAACTTTTTTTTCCTCTTAGACATCTCCATTTCTTTCCTATGGCGTAAAAAGACTTTCCTTTTCTTTACAATGCTGGAAAGAGTTAACTCTTTTATAATGAAGGTATTGTTGCTGCTGTCGGGATTATGGATAACATAACATTCCATGCAGGATGACGCCCAATTTAACTGTGTTGATGTTGGGACAGTTTATTCAAAAGCCTGAACCTCTCTCCCTCTTCCTCTTTCTCTCTCTTTCTCTCTCTCTCTCTCTTCACCCCCCCCCCCCCGCCACCCTTTTTCTCTCTGTCTCAGTTCTCAGAGGCTCTTAAACTATCTATAATCATATAATCTGAGTGAAAAAAAACGCAATGGAACTTATAACCGTATCAGTGTCTGTTTAGAACATCATGAGTGATTGACCATTCCCTTAAGGTTCAATGCAATCACCTCTTATTCTCTCACTGAACTTCACTCACTGCTCATGGTGCCATCATCCCTGGGATTAGTCGGGTGAATCTTGAGAGAAAGTCTATCCACAGTACCTCAAATACTGCCTCAACAACATTCTCCAGCATTGTCAAAAAACACCTTATCTCTCACTTAGACATTGCCTTCTCTATGCACTACGACTGACATGGAATTTATAAGTCCCTGATATCTGTTCGTCAGCATCAATAAAGTCAGCACCAGAGATACTTATGGAGGTGTACATCACTCTCGAGAAGAATTTCAATGAAATTGAATACACCTAAAATAGGGAATGATCACGTACCTGAATGGAAATGAGATGTCGCAATGCAGAAAACAGGTAGAGAAAGGGAGCTATCTTTACCTTTGTTCTTTTCTCACAGGATGTATGAATCCCTGGTCAGCATGTTATGTAGATCTTGAACTGAGTGGCTGGTTCAGCTGTTCCACAGTACCACAAAGAGTAAAACACATAGCTATGGGTGTCGCAGCATTACAACACAGGATAAATCTTCCTGCTTAATTAAAACCAGCAACACACAAAAGATTTATCCCTTGCAGTAATCTGATAATTCTAGAGTCCAAATCTATTTAAAGGAAAAATTAACAACTTTATTTCTTAAAGTATAACAGAGAAGAATAAATGAACGACTATTTATAACTTCTTCCTCTAACCTGTCTTTTACCTTCACCCTCCACAATACTAGTCCATTAAGACTCCTAATTAAGATTTACGAAACAAAACTTCTTATCTCAAAACCAGGAAGCTTTCGGTTCTTCTCCACATTCCTGTCTTCTTTCTTCTTGGGGACTCTGCTTCACCAGTTACTAATCAATAAAAGTATCCATAGGAGAGCTATTTTTCAGGCAATCTTTGCATGCCGGTAGCTTGGCAGTTCTCCTCTTAACTGTTCAATTTTCCATTCTCTTGTACCACTAAACTCTTGGATTGTATCATTGGCTGTTAAGATTGTCAATATGATAAATGTACATTTGGATGGAGGTGGGTACTTTGGGGTATAATTTAAAATGTTTTGCTGAATTTGTTTCAAGACAATGAGCTAATCGGGATTTCAATGAAACGTTACATTATATCTTTTTCAGAACTCTTGGTGCTGTCAGGTAGTCATTGTTGGTTTTTAATTCTCTCAAAGCTACAGTACACCCACGTGGTCATCACAGAAGTCACACGGAAACCTGACGAGGGAAGCATGACACATTGACTTCCCTAAATGTCTTGAGGCATGTAGATTGATTTTTATAACAAATGATAATGGTTGCTTTTAATTTCCTTCATGAGATATCAACAGACCATTATTCCGTGGCTCTAGATTATGAGTCAATGGCTTGACCACCATAAACTGTCTTCCCTTATGTGCAGAGATCAAGTTAAACATTCTCAACAGCAATTATTTAGTGACGGACATGTGACAATAAAGAACGTGATACTGTTGCATCCGGATTGAACAAAGGCACAAGTGGTTTATTCAGATATTACACTGAAACTGAGGACGAGACTGGGATATCATGGTGGTGGTATTGGACAGGATTGATGAGTGGGGAGGACATGGAAATGTAAATCTGTGAAGGACAAAATGGATTATGGAGTTTGTGAAGAGTCTGGTTCCTTCTCGCATATCAGTGAGTAATTTATAAATCGTAGTTTGATAGATTTAGTATATAAGGAAATGAATTTTTGTTTGGAACTGAAGATATTGACTTGCACATTCCAAAATGTACATATCATGAGCAGAAATTCAGTTCTACCCGGTTTTGTTACAAATATAATGACTTACCAGGAACTCCAACTATCGCGAGGATGGGATAGTAACCACCTTGAATAATCCAAAGGATATCCTGGATCCGATATGCTAATGATATCCAAGGCTGAGAAAGCCAGTAAAGACCCAAGGATAAACTTCTGTCCATTGTTGGAACATTCCAGTGTAGATTAGATTACTTACAGTGTGGAAACAGGCCCTTCGGCCCAACAAGTCCACACCGACCCGCCGAAGCGCAACCCACCCATACCCCTACCTTTACCCCTTTAACCTATCACTACGGGCAATTTAGCATGGCCAATTCACCTGACCCGCACATCTTTGGACTGTGGGAGGAAACCGGAGCACCCGGAGGAAACCCACGCAGACACGGGGAGAATGTGCAAACTCCACACAGTCAGTCGCCTGAGTCGGGAATTGAACCCGAGTCTACAGGCGCTGTGAGGCAGCAGTGCTAACCACTGGGCCACCGTGCCGCCCACAGATTCTGATCCATTGTTGAAACATTCCAATCCATGGTCCTTAGATTATGAACAATTATTGTAACATTCCTGTCTAATGTTCTCAGATTCGGATCTCTCCTCCTCCCCTCTCTCGAGCTGCTGATACCTGTTAATGCTGTCATTGATGTTCCTACTCAAACTATGGGATAACATACTGAATAGAGCCCATTTATCTTTCAACGATGGAAACTCTCGACTGTGATCATTAGGATCCACGGAGATGGACATTAATCACAGTCACTGAACAAATAGCTCAATTTAAGCCCTTTGAGTTCAATATTGATTTCATTAAAATCCAAACGAACGTTTTAAATTTACTCATTTAGCTTTGGACATGTGGGGGTGGCAGAGGAAAGAAATATTGGAGATGGTAGATTGATTGCATTTAATCATTCAATCTGCCTTAGATATGTGAGTAATGACAAAGAAATGTCAGAACATCACCAAGTTTCTCTTTCTATAAATTGGAAGCATGCAGCCTGAATTAACTGATCACTGATTATAATGTCAGGAAAATATGGAGAGAACTTTTCTAGTCCATAATCTGACAGGAAAATGTGCCTAAGACAGCATGAGTTATAACAGACAAATGGCATGGATATGTTAACAGAGAATATTAATTCAGAGGGTTAGTCAAGATTCAGAGAGGGCAGGTGAGGGTCATGCAGTTAATGTTGACGATGTCAATCAACTGCGATTAAGTACCATTCACTGGATTTCAATTGCAGTGTGATTATGATATTAGGGACATGGTTGCAGAGACTCCAGGGAGGGAACATGATATTTCCCAGTCATCAGTATTGGGATGTTACCCTTTATAAGTTATAAGAAGATCAAATTCCAGGATACATCTCCAATGAGGAATGAGGAGAGCCAATATTAACCATACGACCAGAAGACATTGGAGCAGAAATTTGGTCTTTCAGCCCATTGAGCTTGCTCCGCCATTCAATGATGGCTGTTAAGCTTCTCAACCCCATTCTTCCACTTTCTATCCGTAACCCTACATCCCCTTTACAATCAAGAAACTATCTGTCTTACTCTTAAATATACTCAATTACCTGGCATCGACAGCCTTCTGTAGCAGTGAATTCCTTGGATTCACCACTCTCTGGCTGAAGAGGTTCGTCTTTATCTGTGTTTGAATCAGTCTTCTCTTTACCTTGTCCCCCTGGGTCCTAGTCTCCCCTCCATTGAAAATATCTTCCCAAAATCCACCCTGTCCAGGTCATTCAATATTCTATAAGTTACAATTAGACCTCTTAACATCCTTCTGAACTCTATCAAATATAGACCCAGAGCCCGCAGATGTTCTCCATATGTTAAGCTTTTCTTTCCTGGGACTACTTTCGTGAATCTCATCGGAAAATGCTCTAGGGCCAGTACATCCTTCCTGAGATATGGGACCCAAAACTGTGCACAATAATCCAATTGTAACCTGACCAAAATCATCTAGAACCTCAGACGTACATCCCTGCATTTATGTTCAAGCCCTCTTGAAATAAATTGAATCATTTTATTTGCCTTCCCAACTGCTGACAACCTGCAGGTTTACCTTCCATGATCCTCGGAGTAGAACCACCATCCCTCCCACAGTCTTCTGAACTTGCTCGCTATTTCGAAAATGGTCCATGTCTTTATTTTTCCTGGCAAACTGCATGACCTCACACTTGCCCACGTTATATTCCACTTGCCACTTCTTTGCTCACTCCCCTAACCTGTGCAAATCCTTCAGCAGGACAAAGTGAGGACCGCAGATGCTGGAGATCAGACTCAAAAGGTGTGGTTAAAGAAAAGCACAGCCAGTCAAGCGGACTATGAGGAACAGGATATTCGACATTTCAGTCATAACACCTTTATCAGGAATGAAGTGGGTGGGCGGAAGGGGGTTGAGAGATGAATGGGAGGGGCCGTGAGGAACGTAGCTTGGAAGGCGATGGCTAAATGAAGGTGAGTGGTGAGAGTGGAAGGTGGAGTGGATAGATGCGAAGGAAGATAGACAGTTCAACAGGCGGTGCTCAGATGGAGGGTTAGAACTGGGATAAGGTGGAGGGAGGGGAGATGATTAAACTGGCGACATTGCGCTGGATACCATATGGTTGAAGGGTCCCAAGGTGGAAGACAATGAGCTCTTTCTCCAGACGTCTGGTGGCCAGAATGTGGCAGTGGAGGAGGCCAAGAACTTGCATGTTCTTGGAGGAGTGGTAGCGGGAGGTGAAGCATTCAGCCACAGGGAAGTGGGGTTGTTTGTTGTGTTCCCTGAACCGTTCTGCAAGTTGACGTCCTGTCTCCCAAGAGGAGACCAGGAGAAATCGACAGAGTAGAAGAAGTGTTTGGATGCTCAGGATATCCTCTTCCTGATGTAGAAGAAGGATCCTTTGGGGTCTTGGATGGAGGTGAGGAGGAAGGTGTTGGCACATGTTTCATACCTCTTGCAATGGCAAGGGAATGTGCCGGGAGTGGAAGGTGGCTTGTTGGGGTGTGGGAGGGGAGGCGCGTGAACCTAACGAGGGAGTCGTGAAGGGAATGGTCTCTGCAGAATGCTGATAGGGGTGGGGAGGGAAGTATATCTCTAGTGGTGTGGTCTGACTGTTGGTGGCAGAAATGGCGGAGGATGATGCGCTGTATCCTGAGGGTGGTCTGGAAGGCGAGCATCAGAGGGATGCTAGAGGGTGCTACTGCATCCTCCTGCAGCTGAACCACCTCTTCGATGCTACCTCTCCCTCTATTCCCTCTTTCCACTGTTTGTAAACTTCGTCAGAATGCCCTCAGTTACTTATGTCGACCATTAATGCACAAAGCGAATTTTGTGTTCCCAACACTGAATCTTGAGGAATACCACTTGTCACTGCATGCCATCCTGAGAAGGACATTTTTATCCCCACTCTCTGCTTTCTGTCAGACAGCCATCCATCTATCCAAGCTAGCACCTTACCTATAACACCTGGGACCCTAATTTTTTCTCAATAGCCTCCTGCCTAGCACTTAATCAAAGGATTTAAGAGAGGCAGGTGGATAACATTTCTTGGTTCTCCTTGGCCAAATCTGCTCGCTACTCCCTCAAAGTATTCCAAGGTTTGTCAGGCATGACCTCGCATTGATGAAACAATGCTGACTTGGCACTATTTTACGAAATACTTCCAAGTATTCTGAAATCCAATCCTTCATGATGGATTCCAGTATGTTAACAACAACCAAGGTTAGACTAATCAGTCTATAATTTTCCATCCTCTGCCTAACTCCCTTATTATATGGAGTGTCACTTTAGCGATTTTCCAGCCTTTCCTGAGTTTAGGCATTCCTCAAAGATTATCACTTTCACTTTCACTACCTCTTCAGCTATCTCCCTTACAATGCAGGATTATAGTCCATATGGTTCAGGTGATTTATACAGATTCAGGCCATTCCGTTTTCTGGTGTGTTCTTCTTGGTGATGACCATCATACTCAGCTCTGCCCTCTCACTCTCTTCAATTTTTGGGAAATTACTCGTGTCTTCCACCATGAACATTGATGCATAGTTCCACATTCATTTCTATGTTTTCCACTCCTGTCTCTCCAGCATTATTTTCCAGTAGTTCATATTCACTTTTGCCTCTCTTTTGCACTTTATATATCTAAATAACCACTTAGATTCTCCTTCTATTACTGGTTAGCTTACCTCCATTTGTTTTCTTCTCTGTCTTTTATTTTGCCCTCTGTTAGTCTTTGTAAGTTTCCCAATTCTCTAGTTTCCCACTGCTTCTCACCACATTATAAGCTTGCTCTTTTGCTTGTATGTAATCCCTGACTTCCCACGTCATCCCTGGCTGTCTCATCCTCCCTGTACTATGCCTCTATTCCTTGGCAAAAATCTCTGCTCTGGCTCCTGAATTAATCTTGGAATCTGCTGCCATTGCTGTTCCCCTGTCTTTCATGCTTGACCCCTCTCCCAGTCAATTCTACCCAGCTTCTCCCTGATGCCTATGTAGTTGCCTTTATTCAGCTGAACTACTGTTATCTCTGATTCTATCGTCTCTCTCTCAAATTGCAGAATAAATTCAACCATGTTATGATAATTGCTTCCGAAGTTTAACTTCACCCGAATCTCCCTTACGAATCCTGCATCATTAAATCCAGTATCATCTGTTCGCAAGCGGGCTCCACCAGAAGTTGCTCCAAAAAGCCATCTCATAAACATTCCTAAAATTCCTTTTATTGTAAACCACTACCAGTCCAATGTTCCCAGTACTCCTGCATACTGAAATCACCCATGATTACTGTACTTTGCCTTTACTACACATCTTTTCTATCTCCTGGTGTATCTTATGCCCCTGCTCCTGACTACTCTTTGGAGCCCTGTACAAGACTTCAACTGTGGTTTTCTTACCTTTGTGGTTCCTCAACCTTACTTCCTTTCTTACTATTGATTTAATTTTATTTCTTACGAATAATGCAAATTCACTCCCTCTGCCCACGTGCCTATCTTTTCGATAGGACAAATAGCCTTGAATATTCAGATCCCCATGCAACCACATCTCCATGATGCCCACCGCTTCATACCTGCCGATTTAATTCTGCACCACAAACTCATTTACCTTATTCCTTACACAGCATGCATTCAGTTGTAACCCCTTCAGACCTGCATTAACCGTCCCTCTTCTCATTGTCATTCATTTGTCCAGTTCGCTTGAAGTTTGATAGGTTAAACATTTCCAGATGCTCTATCCTATTTGTGTCTGTGCTCAGGAAAGGCTGGAAAATCGCTAAAGTGACACTCCATA